>NC_059272.1:13273911-13306411 GCF_017591435.1 Portunus trituberculatus | reverse complement strand
CATGTAGCCAAGACCGATCGCCAACAACGATACTGGACTGTCATTACGGAATATATTACATCGATCCAGTTCATCAAGGGAGAGGATAACATCGTAGCAGATTGTTTGAGCCGCGCTGTTAACGCCATCCAAATAGATGCTTATGACCTCATCTCCATTGCGGAACACCAACGGGAGGATGACGAGATGAAAACCTACAAGGATCGCCTCAAGAAGTTTCCAGTAGCCAAGGACACTACTTTACTCTGCAACATGACCACGGTACATCCACGTCCCTTTCTTCCTACCTCATGTCGTTTGCCTATTCTTAATAAATTCCATTCTCTCACACATCCAGGAATCAAGGCTACGTTAAAGATTTTGAAATCAAGATACTTCTGGCCCGACATGGATCGTCATATACGCAGCTGGGTCAAGACCTGCAGTTCCTGCCAATCTGCGAAGGTGCACCGTCACCACTAGCAAGTTTCGACACTCCATGTTCATGTTTTGAGATTGTTCATATTGACTTAGTTGGCCCATTGCCACCATCAATACCTTATGGATCTCAATATTCTTCACCTTGTCAATATCTACTAACTTGTATTGACAGATCAACAAAATGGCTAGAAGTGACTCCTGTAGCTGATATAACAGCCGCTACTGTAGCTGCCGCATTTTTGGACACCTAGGTATCTCGCTTTGGAGTTCCCTTGTATGTGGTAACCGATAGAGATGCCCAATTTGAGTCTGACCTTTTTAGGGAATTATCACAGATGGTGGAATTTCATCGCATCAGGACCACAGCATACCACCCATCCTCAAATGGGCTTCTGGAGAGGGCACACCGTACGCTGAAGACCACGATCATTGCCAGAGGACAGGAATGGATTCAGTCTTTACCTGTCGTCCTGCTGGGTCTCCGGACGATGCCAAACGAGTCTGGTTATTCGCCTTTCACTGCTGTCACAGAAAGTTAGTTACTATTTCTGCGTGTCTTGCTAGAGAAACAGGCACCAAAACCTCAACACCAATTCATCCAGGACTTGGCACGTCACATGCAACATATTGAGGCACCAAAACCTCAACACCAATTCATCCAGGACTTGGCACGTCACATGCAACATATTGACTTTTTCTCTCTATCAACAGGTAGTGATCATAGCCTCCAGAACTCCTTCATTCCTCCAGATTTGTTTCACACTACCCACGTCTGGCTCAGGAGAGATCGCGTTCGTCGCTTGCTCGAGGCACCATACACCGGTCCCTTTCACGTGCTCAAGAAAGCAGACAAGTGCTTCATTCTTGAACTTCCACCTGGCGCTCATGAAACTGTCTCCATCGATCGATTGAAGCCTGCCTACTTACTACAGTCTTCATTTACGGCACCAGCACGTCCGTCTCCATCTCCTGAACCTGTCTCCAGTCCTAGTTTTGGACGTGAGGGCCATCGTGGACCGACGACGTCGAGCAGCAAGCCACAGCCTGTGCAAGATGCTGTGGTGCTCCCTCTTCAGCAGCCTCAGACAAGACGGACTGTGCGTATCAAGAAGGATCCTGACTATATTTACTATTAGTTCATTGTAATTTCTACGCTCCACTCTAGGCGGGGGAGTATTGTGGGGATAACGGTTGTTTGTATAATGTAACTGTAATTATAGTGTAAAAGTAATTAATTGTAGTGTTTAACTATGTAGTTTATTGACTTTAAATTATTGACTTTCAATTTAACTGAACAAGTGTTCAGGTTAAGAGTTGGTTGTTTTATGCATCATGCTACATTTGTGTATTGCTTCACTTTTAATGTTCGAGCCTTTAATTGAGTATAATACAAAGTTTCTTTGATACTAGAGTCTGGGCGAGAGATGAGACCACTCCTGGCTTCTCCAGGAGACACACCTCCTGTAACCACCTGAGAAAAATATACAAAATAGAAGACAACGAGTTATTCGCTTCAAGTCCCTCACCATATATTCGCCCACAGGGCCACAGAAAGTGGATGTACTGGTGCAAAACTTTAGGATTCTCCTTCTGTTTGTCTACCAGGGATTTTTCCAAGGGTATCTGGCAGTGGATGAAGTAATTCTTAAAGCTTTGATTTACTAGGTCATAGTTGGGCAGGGCTTGGAAGCATTCTTGAGATTTGGAACTGAAGAATCCTCTAATCATCTTAAAAACCTGCCAGGCCCTTATCCTCTCTCTTTTAAAGGAAGCTGGAGAACAAACATGAGAGTAGAAGCTGGATTTGGCCATATCAGGAAGAGGAACATTTATATCGATGGAGTGAGGATGCCTAGCAATCTTTTTAGTATTTCATCTATTGAGATGATAAAATTTATAGTCCCATTCAATTGTAAATATATGGTTGTCTATAATAATATACTTCCCTCTGGTCCAAGCTCACTTGATGGAACAACTGCTACTGCTAATACTAGACTCAAACATAAAACTAATAAAAAACTTCAGGGACATGTCCACATCCAGGATCCAGACAGAGGGACCAAACATTTCCAATCTGATCTGGTTCTGTGGGAAGGACTGTACTTAGAATGTTGCCTGAGTGTATACAAATTGGAAAGTCAATCCACTGATAAAGACCAATGTTGTTGAAGCAATTTGTAAAGACTGTAGTGAGGGGATCATAGTCAAGATACAAAGTATCATTTCTAGACCAATCAATGGTAGGCAACTTGAAGTCCTCCAGAATGGCAACTTACTTATCAATGCCGAATTGTTCCAGGAAGTTAATTATAAGTTGTCATATGCTGTGTTGGACAGTAGTCAGTACACACAATGTAAAACAGTTAAGGGTTGGTAAGTGTACTACATGTACATTGAGGCAGGTTGTGTTAATTAAAGTAAAAGGTCAATTTTTCTTAATGTACAAATATACCCCATGTTTTCTAATATCACCGGCTACATTAATACAAACTATTGGATGGATACCTTGTATTGCAAGAAAGGAGTCAGGAATACTTGGTAAAAGCCAAGATTCAGTAAGGGCCTTTACATTAGTATTTTGGACATGTAGGAGGTGAGTAACTTCATTTAACTTATTTGTTTGGCTATTTAAATTGCAGAGACAAACATTTAAGCAAGAGAATTTACTATTAACTAGTTACTATTAGCTGGTTAGTTTCTTAAAATGTTTAAAGGCTCAACACTTTCTCCTTCTACAACATCAAGACCTGGTCAACATTTGCACAAAAAGGAACATTCTGACCTACTCCCAGGGCAGCAGTTAGCCCAGTAATACTGACATGAGTTAACACAGGGTCAGATGAGGTCTGAGTCTCAAAAAGCTGATTCAGGAAGGGTTGTTGTTTTGGGCCTGTCTACAGTGGGCTAATTCCTGACATTGGGTATAGGTCAAGTCTCTATTAATGCAAAAATTCCTTCAAATTGGAGTCCTTGAGGTTTTTTTTGCTTTATTAAGAGATTTTCTAGCTTTGAAGTCTGAAATGTTTAGTCTGAAGAGTTTCTTGACCTTACTAATACAGGAGAAGTCAGCACAGATTACTGCTTGTCCTAGTACAGTACAGTATTAGAGAAAATGGTTTTAAATTTAATTTCATTTGAGGTATCAATACCACGAATGATAAGAGAGGACACTCGTTTTTCTCCTTCATTCATTTCCCTGAGCTTTGCCCTGATAAGAGGCCTACCTAGTGTTTTTGTCAACAGTACTGCTTGCAGTTGTTGAAGCAAAGACACTATTGGAAACAATAGATGACTGGTTTGTAGCAGCAAGAGTAGTCAGACTCACTGCCATGATAGACAACATGTGTACAGTTTCTCAGCATTTTTTACAGTTTGGGCACTGTCTTAATATAGAGGTCCCTCCAACTCTCCTTGTTTCCCAGCTCCCCCTTTGCAGCTCTTTCATGAAGATGATTTTACTTAACATATATAAAGCCACACTATTGGTCAACAAGGGAAAGAGAGAGGAGATAATAAATGGAGGGAATGGGATTAAAGAAAGAAAAATGGATAATAAGTGGAGGAAATTGAAATAAGAGAATGGAAAGAAAATGATTAGTAAATGGAGAAGATGGGAATAAGACAAGAGATAGAAAAGAAAATGGATAACAAAAAGAGGAATAGGAGAAAATGGGAATGAAAACATGATGATGAATAAGGGAATAAGAAATGATAAAACAGCAGATAAAAAGAAAAATGGATAACAAGCAGGGGAAGAGGATAATAAATAAGGA
Source organism: Portunus trituberculatus (assembly GCF_017591435.1). NCBI lineage: Eukaryota > Metazoa > Arthropoda > Malacostraca > Decapoda > Portunidae > Portunus > Portunus trituberculatus. The sequence continues at coordinate 13,302,218 of NC_059272.1, read as the reverse complement.
AATAGAAGGAAAGAGTAATGAAAATGATAACGAATAAGGAAATAAGAGGAAATAGGAATGAGACTATGGTAACGAATAAGGGAATATGAGGAAATGGTAAAAAAAAACAGCATAAAAAATAAATAACAAATAGGAGATGATAATGAATAGAGGAATAGGGGGATATGAGAATGATAACAAATAAGGGAAGTAGAAATATGATAATGAATAAGAAATAGAAGGAGCATGTGTGCATGTGTATTGCTGACCAATAACGTAGCTTCATATATGTACCGTCAAATCAGCTGCATGAAAGAGCTATGAAGGGTGAGCTGAGAAACGAGAACTGGAGGGACGTCTACATCAAGACATTGCCCAATAGTCTTCTCCACCTGTTAATTATAAGTAGTGCAAAGGGAGCCATTACTAGAGTTAGTGATGCTGTCCCAGTCTCCTTCCCCCCCACTCTCTCTCTCTCTCTCTCTCTCTCTCTCTCTCTCTCTCTCTCTCTCTCTCTCTCTCTGGTCTTCCCACCATCACCTCTCACACCTTGTTTGCAATCACTATGTTAGGTGCCTGCCCCCATCTCACCTGTCATGCCATCGCCAGTAGCAGCAAGGAGCCCCACTGAGATGAAGGGTTCAGCCATGCCCCGTACTACACCGTACAGAAACCTGCCTCACCCTCCTCCCACCAACTACAGGATGAGGGCCACCCAAAGCTCCCACTGCTACTCCATCACCCTGATGTGGAGCACAGTGCTGAAGCAGGCAAACCACCCACACCCAGCTGATTGCTACCCAGCATCATCGGAGCAGACCAGCTGTCCAACTCCAGGGACTGTTGCCTGGCCTTTACGACCCAACACAGAACCCAGCGCCACCCACGCCAGAGAAGCCACCCACACCTGGCCGATCGCTTCCCAACATCACCAAGGCAGGGATTCTCCTGGGTGTCTACCACCTGTTGAATTAGACTGATTGTTTCTAAATAATGAATAGAAGGAAGAAAGGATTACAGTGGTACCTCGAGATATGAGTTTAATTCATTCCATGATGGAGATTGTATCTCAAAAAGTTCATCTCAAAAAAAATGTTCCCATTGAAATGCAATGAAAAGCCATTAACCCTTAAAATCTGGGGAGCTAACTTACTTTCCATCTGCTACAGCAGGGAAAAATCAAACCTGTCGAAAATGCTTAAAGATTTTTTTCCTTATAAAAGCATATTTCTCTTTGTTATTCTGAGTACAATGATGTAATTTTCAACATGCTATGACCTCTGAGAGCAAAGTTACTGCATATCAAAAAATTCTCCCTGAACCCATGGCAGAACCCGCCGCTAAGAAATACCCCCCAAGCTCCGATAACACAGCACACGTGCTCTCTCTCTCTCTCTCTCTCTCTCTCTCTCTCTCTCTCTCTCTCTCTATCTATCTCTCTCTCCTTTTGGGCATTTGAATTTGATGTAAAAGTAGGAACTTTTGCACTTTCATGTTTTGAAAATGCGAACTCAGATATATACAGTAAGTCCTCGTTATACGGTAGTTCTTTATCCGGTAAATTCACGGTTACAATATTTGGAAATTACTACCCTCGATTCGATATACAGTAAGAAAATTCAGATAAGGTATCCACTCATGTCATCCGAGAAGGCCCAGCGCGGGGGAGCAGGGGTGATGACATCATCCACGTCACACCCCCCCACCACTCACAGTACTGACTTTAACTTGACCACACTTGGAGCTTGTTATCTCTTCCCTTCCCCTCCTTTTTTTAACTGCATTACATATTACTTACATGCATTACTAATTAGATGAATAAATGGAATATTAAAGGGTCTATTGTAAGCACAAATATATTCATAATAATTATGGCAAACACTTAAAGCCTACTACCAGCGGCAAACCATGCAGCAACTGATAAAGGGCACAGATGGGCTTGGCAAGCCCACTATCAGAGAATGGTGGAAGTCGTATAACATCAAGCACGCCTTAGATAACATCAAGTCATCTTGGGACGAAGTGAAGACGTCTACCATGAACTTGGCGCGGAATAAAGTATAGCCAGAATGCGTGCATGACTTCCCAGGCTTCACTGAGGACGACATCGGTGCAATCAGAAATGATACAGTAAATCTGTGCCATAGGGCTGGCTTTGATGAAGTTGATGATGATGTTCGAGATTTTTTGGAAAGCCATGCTGAACCTCTCTCAAATTATGAACTTATAGAGCTAGACAAGGCATCACACGAGGCAGAAAACGAGGGAGACGAGGAAGAACCTGTGCGTGGCCTGGACATCAAAACTCTTAGAAAATGTCTCGGTGGTATTGATAAAGCTCAAGAAACCCTGAAGGAACGTGACCCAAATCCTGCCAGGAGTAGCAAAGTGGCTCATGACGTAGAGAAAAGTGTCAAGATTTACCAAGTAATCGATGATGAAAAAACAAGAAAAACCAAACAGTCCTCCATCTACTTGTTCTTCAAGCCAGTCAGACATGCCTTCCCTGTCACACCTGCTGACCCTGCTACAGCTGGCCCTTCCACATCCACTGCTGATGCTTCCACAGCTGGTCCTTCCTCCATATCTTCTTTCTTCAAACCAGTGGAACGTGCCGATTCTGCTACAGCTGGCCCTTCCACATATGCTTCCGACAGTGCAGACGACGACGTCTTATCCTCATCTGCCCTGTCAGCTGAAGATGAATAAGGGCTGAAATCCCTACAGTCCCTTAGCCTCAGGAGGGACATCATCTGATAGAATACATGGTGAGTGAAAGGTAAATAAAAACATTTTGTTTATTTCTTTTGCGCAGTACTTCACATTTTTTTTTATGAATATTTTCATGTATTTTCATTTCTGTAGGGGTGACTTTTGACGTGCTGGAACACATTCCCTATTATTATATGTTATAATGGGTTCAGTATACGGTAATTTTGATTTGCGGTAAGGTTTTCAGGAACGCATATGTACCGTATAATGAGGACTTACTGTATATGAAATGATGTGCAAAACAGGAAAAGAAAAAAACCCCACATATTACAAGTATTGTAAATTTCTATAATAATTGGAATCTGGCAACTCTTATTAGCAATGGGATTCACATGACCTGTAGAGGCAACCATGGGTGATATACACCAGTGCATTGCTCGAGGGGAGTACAGGTAGTCCTCGATTTATACAAATTTACTTTATACGAATTTAGAGTTATACGGTGTCCAAAAATAGGGGTTATTCATCACATTGTACGAATTCCTCAGAATTATATGGTTTCAAGAAAGTTAAAATTCGAGCGGCGATTTAGTTCAGAATTGCATGCCAAGCAGCCTCACTGTTTACCTACACGTGGTTGTGGCAACATCTCCCTCTCTCGTGCCCAGTGTTTACCATGGCTCCCAAACGCTCTTCTGCATCTCCAGCTGGCGGTGATACGCCCAAGAGAGCAAGAAAGACATATACACTGGAGCGAGCCCTCACAGCAGCTAACTTGTCTGAGTGTATGGACTTCTTGGTGCAGTCAATGAAAATTCTCAAAGAAAATTACCCAAATATTGAAAGAACCACCGCCGTCATCAGAGGAGTCGTGGAAAAAATGACGTGCTATGAGGTTCTTCTCAAAGAAAACAATATAAAAAAAAAAAAACAGCAATTGATAACAAGCTTCTTCAGACCGCACACACCAAGTCAAGTAACAGAATCGAAGACAGGCGACGACAATGGTGACACATCAGAGGAGGAAGTAGCAAAATAGAGGAAAAAGGTATTAATAAAATAATTTTGTGTTTAAACATTTTCCCTTTTTCATAGTCATTTTTATGTCTTTGTAAGTTTATTAATAAAAGCATTAATAAGCATAATAGAAATGTGTTTAATGCAAAATATATACGTACAGTGAAAGATTATTTCATTTTGAACACATCCTTCAAAGTCTAGTGGTGGTGGCGGTGATGGTGGCAGTGATAGTGATGGTGATGGTGATGGTGATGGTGGTGGTAGTGGTAGTGGTGGGAGGATGCCCCAGAAGCCTCGCCCTGGAGGGCAAGGCTGTTCAACCAAGGGACGAAGTGGATGTGCTGGGAGTCACGCTCATGAGGATCACGTGGCTGCTTGATGGAAAGGGGCTGGAGGTACTGTACAAAGCTCAGGTCTGCTCTTTTATACTAAAAAAAAGTCTAGGGAGTTGGGTATTCATTCCTTACTTTATACGATTTTTACTTTATACGGTCCCTTTTATCTACTGTATAAATTGAGGACTACCTGTACATGAGGTTTATGAACGTCTCTGTGAGGGTTGGTCTGTCTCCCAGATCACTATCAGAATCACTACTGGAGTCTTCACTTTCTTCTGTTTCAATAAAAAAAAATCACTGTCTTCATTTTCATCACTATCCTCAATGTCACTACCAAGTAACACTGACAACATCACTCAAAGTACTGTTTCTTCCCTCCAGGTCACGGGGGCTGCGAGATGTTGCCTCCAAATCGAAAAAAATTACCTATTGTGTGGGATCATATCTCTCAAGGCTCGAGGAGGTGAGCAGGAAAAGTTGCCAGATACCTCCACTTGCCCCAGGAGCAATAGTGAGGGGGAGAGATTCAAACGTTTAGCGCGGTAGAATCATAATTCCCTGAACGATCCCCGCCTATCCACACGAGATGCTACAATCTTCCCAAAATGATCACTGCATGTTAAGGGTTAATCCATTTCAGCCTTCCCAAAAAAGAGCACCATATTTACAAATAATAATTATTATATAGAAACATAAAATATAACAAAAGAGAATATAAATAGATGAACTACTCTTATATAGTATATTTATCTCAAAGGAGTGCATTTCATGAGTTGTTACCGTATCGCATCCCCACCCTCTTTTACGTCTGTCAATCAGGTGGAGTGTACAAATATACCTCTCTCTCTCTCTCTCTCTCTCTCTCTCTCTCTCTCTCTCTCTCTCTCTCTCCCTGCAAACAACTGGCTGCTCTAATAATTACAAAAGACCTCGTTGATGACACTATAATCATTGTTCATAGAATAAATGAAGTTTTAAATAAGAGAGAGAGAGAGAGAGAGAGAGAGAGAGAGAGAGAGAGAGAGAGAGAGAGAGAGAGAGAGAGAGAGAGAGAGAGAGAGAGAGAGAGAGAGAGAGAGAGAGTGGGGGGGGATTGAGGCCACACCACCACAGGTCTTTTTACGCTGTTCCCCCCCATCAGTGATAAGCGTTAATGGTGGAAGTAAGCGGAGAGGGGAGAAATTTGTTTTCCCCTTTTCAGTTACATACACATGCATCCTTTATCAATGCATAAAAATGTATAAAATTAAAGCATAAGTTTATTTAATGTTCTTACTTTGGATATAGATGCTTTCAGCTAATGGTGGTGAATGGTGGAGGAGGAGAAGAGAGGGAGGAAGGGATGCAGGCACTATTCATACGTAGATATCAAACATAAATTAAAACTGTACTTGCTTTAAACAAAAAAAAAAAAATAAGGTAAGTAAAAAGTGTGAAAATGATGAAAAACAAAATCACAGCGCACGAGATCCGAGGAAAACACGTAGATAATAACTCAGATGAAGCTGGACTGATGCACTGAGCTGCTGACCTGCAGCAACATCCCCAAGAATGACTCATTTCTCAAAATTTCACTCATACCTCAAAACAAAAAATGGACCAAATCATAGCTCATATCTCAAAAAACTCATATCTCAGGTAGCTCATATCTCAAGGTATACTGTTTCCCTGGCCCTTGGGAGAAGAACCACTTTGCCTCTTAACAGGAGATGTTGCCCTGCAGGGAGGTGTGACATTGTTTACACCTCTGCCTCGACCACCATCACGGGGGCGACCCTGTTGGTTTCACCTCTAGTAACCATATCTATGCCGGTAATTTTGATAAAGGATCACCTACCAGGTGTTGATAAACCAAGGATAAGGAATGATCTGGAAGAGAAAGTAAATTACCATCTACCTGTCTTAGTATATGCTGAGACACCTTCTGGGACACCATATCCTTAAAGGAAGGATGAGGAGGGCCACTGTCAAACCCAAAGAAGGTGAAAAAATGGTGTAAAAATTAAGAAAAATCCATAAAGTGGCTATGGTTGGACTCCACAGCCTGAGAGACAGTCCTGTGATGCCAGAGAGCCATTAAAGAACCCTGCCTCCTCATTGAAACACACCATCAGTACTGGGGACTCCCAGATTAAGGTCTAAGGATGGAGTTACACATCCCCTGCGACAATAACGATATTAAAGTTACTTTTGGAGAAGGGGCTGGTGTTTGGCAGCCCTCTTTCCACCAGGCCAGGCCACCCAATGCAATCACTATAGTAGTTATCCACAGGACAAATACTATGGCAGCAAGCACAAGCAATACATACATAACCAGGATCATGGGAACAAGACCTCAGGGTATTACTTTAGTCTTACACCAACAGCAACATGGCTTTTGTTACCCTTCTCATCTTTTAGAGCTTTTCATTTTGAGAAATTTGAATCCATACATACTCATCACAAACTGTTTATAACGTTGATAAAAATGTTTGAAAATTTATCACCTTTTGGAGAGAGTGAGCAACACCTATCCATGTGATGGACTGACAGGTGCTGAAGAATGCTGTTAAATGTGTTCATCCGTGTGTGTGTATTGTCATATAATTTGCGTACATGTGAAATGAATGGCAATGATTTGTTCTTTTGTTTGGGTATGCAGGCATTAACCAATAAAAATAATACAGAATAAATCTAGCCAATCAGAGCAGTTTGTGGAGAGAAGAAACTTTTTAAATTCAGTCTATGGAAGATGTCGCCTGGGAAGTGTTGCCTTAATCATATCCATTATATTGCCAGAATTTACAAAAAAAAATATGGTAATGACTTTATATTAATTTTTTAACATTGCCAGTCAGGGTAGACTAGTTTGTTTTGGTTAGATCCATTTAATTGTGTTAGATAAAATTAATTTTGTTCTGAGGAAGACATAATATCAGTGATGCATGTCACTTCAACTAGGGTACATGTGCTAGGTTAGATTAGGTTAGGTTAGGTTAGATAAGTTCAGGTTTAGGTTTGGTTAGTGCAGATTCATTCAAAACAGGTCTAAATATACTGGAAAAATACTTTGTTTTATCACAAAATCATGTTTCTGTAATAGACGGGAAGGAAGTTAAAAAGACACGGATTTGCGATAGAAATGAAGTGCATATTCATTTAAAACAAGTTGAAATCTATCAGAAAACATTAACTTCATCCCAAAGTGAAGTGTTGGTGTAACTGTAAAAATTTACCAACCTTGAAACCTCCACAGGCGGTAGGAGCTACCAGCAAACAATGACCAGCAGCCCGCCGTCAGCTTAAGAGAGGCTGGGGATGGCTGAATGTGGGCAGCCATAACCCCGTTGCGCCTGCAATTGGACGCTCTGAACTTAAACTTTCAGCAGGGTATATTAAGTGAAATGTCGATGAAATTTTCGGTTTCTGACATATCTCAACTTACATGAATTATGGTAGTCATTGTTTTAAATGAATTACATTGAGAAACATGTAAAATAAACTATAATTTTATCAGCATGGAAGAATAATATATAAAAAAAATATCTAAGCGTTATTGTAAGTTTTTTAACAAAGGTATTATGTAATTCTACTTATAAATGACAAGTTTTAAGATATACATTCATGTGGAATGCAAAGACATTATGAATATACCAGATAGAAAAGCAAACATCATATTGTTTGAGAAGGGTGCCATCCACTGATACCACTTTAGCCTTTTTCCATGGGCCAAAACTGAATTTTTTTTTTGTTTATAACGACTATGAAGGAGAAATTTTTTGCAGTAATTGCGATAATGTCTGCATACACCACCACTTTATGCTTAGATACCCTCAAAACTCCTTAAAACATTGGTAATGTACAGGATCTGCAGTTGAAAATGCTATTAACTGGCAACAGTACCACACCATGATAGCCACAATAACAACAACTCAAACTTCAAAACAACGGGCTGGCAGGCTGAAGGATCAACACTCTCCAAGAAAACTCTCTCAACTCAATAAAAGACAAGTAATTTTGATTCTGCTGTTAGTCAAGCTTAGTATTTGTTCATTCTAGAGACAGAAATTCAAAGTAGATGCCAAGACATGGTTAAACAATCTTACTGTGCACCAAGCCTGACATCAGCAAAAATTTACATCTCCACATGAAACCCTTTTTACATCATATCTGATTGAGACAGAGCCTCAGTCTCCAAATGAAAGCATAATAGATAAAAGCATTAACAGGCTTTGAATTCTGTATGTACACCACTAATGCACAATGTACTAATTTGCTATACATACTGCAGCTTTTTTTAAGTTGATACAGGAGAAATTGGTGCTAACAGTTTTTATAGTATATGCAACCACACGTGATTGTATGCTTATTTTTGTTTTATGTAATATAATTAGATATATACATATGTTGGCAATATGCATTGCATTTAGAGTTTGTGAGGTCAGGGTCTTGATGGTGTTGGAGGAGCTCCGCACTATCCTTAAGTCCCTCGATATGACAATTAACACACTGCTAAGAAACTCCTCCACTAAAGAGTAGGATGAGGGGATGCTGGGATTTCCCTTTGAATCACAGAATTAATATTGCTTCACTTGAATCCAAACTGCTTGATCCCAGTGAAGAGAAGAAAGTTGTAAGTAAATTATGTTACCTTAATCTTAATATATATCATTATCCTTGCATGGGAAGGAAGAATTCTGGGTAAATTTTTATAGTTACACCCTTGAGGGGTGAATATGGAGCTGAACAAGCAGTTTTCTTAAGTTTTTGAACTAAGTGGAAAGTAATCTGAGTGTACATATTACTTATTTTAAACTAGTTTATGGTAAGCACTGGAGTGATGACTATTTGTGAATGATTGTGTGTGTTAGATTAGGTATAAGAATTTTCTTTTCCATTTCAGATTGCTTATTTTTGTATGATATGGGGTGCTAACCTCTAAGACACAGTAAAATAAAGCGCATTCTTATGTATGCTATGACAAACTCCTTGGCTATGCAATACAACTGGTGTGGCAAAGGAGAGAAACAGAGCTTTGGCATCTTGAAGTTGAAGGATACCATTATCAGTAAGTATAGCAGTTAAATTTGCTTGAATCTATTTATCCATTCTTTTCTCTCTTACACCTCACTCTCTCCAGGAATGTTCTGCAAGGGAGTGGCCACGGCAGAAGAGCTTCCTCCTCTCTCTGTCCATACACTCCCTCTTTGCTTGTTATAGCACTCAAGGAAAATATTTGAGTGGTGTTTCTTTCATGTGACATATCAGTAACATTTCTATATTGTCATTACTACATAAGCCTTGTATAGATGGTAGTGCATAGTAAAGTGTAGGTAAGGCAACCAAATGTTCAAGGTTTCAGAAACTGTGACTGTATTAAATTTTAAAGAGGGGATAAATAAGAATTAACTAATTTTTTTTTTTTTTTTTTTTTTTTTTTTGACAAAGTGTGCACAAGTATCCAGACTATAGGCATACAACAGCAGCTTCTGTCGAAATCATTACGAAATAATGGTTCCACAGAGACAGAGACCAAGATAGAGGCAATGAAGGAGGGACGTAAGTGTAAACAACTAAAAAGTGTGAACACACAGAAATAATGCTGAAGCTTTGCAGGTCACAGCTTTGAGTGTTATGCATGCATCACATAACATAAGTATCCTGTTAATAACTGAACTTTGGAAATGTTTGCAATTTTCTACTACCTCACCTACACACCTGTGTGAATCAGGAACACAGCTTAAGAGAATAAACTATAATAGACTGTCATATTGCCCTCTACAATATAGTGCTATTATGTACCTAGTATTAGTATACTGAAAGTATGAATTAACAAAATGGTGGGACCACTACCTTATGGTGCTCTGATCTGCCTATGACTAGTACATAGTACCACACTGAAACCACTAAAAAGATTTGGTGTGAACATGACATGAATTACATAGGCATACAGTTAGTTTTGAACAGAGAACCTTGCCATTATTTTCTTGTGCTAATAATTGCTTCTAACACTAAAAATCTGACATGGTACTCTGCAGGACTATTGATGTTTGGATGTGTAAGTGTTAAAAGTCACCTCGTAGCTCTGAAAGACCAGGTCTCCATGTAATCACTACTAAATATGGAAAGGGATTAGTTTCTGTTCTGATTTCAGACATTACATAAGAAGCATTATTTGCATCATGTTGAGTTTCTTACATATATAGATTAAGTGACATATGCCTTACCCGAGTCAGTACTTTACCTCTGTAAGGAGTCACACATTTGCCAAGAGTTTGGGAATAAAATTTTGTGATATTACTTTTTGCAATTGTATGTCTAAAGGTGGCCATACACGTTCAAAAAAAGCGTCAAAATTTTGCATCAAAATTTTGACATGTAACTTTGATACAAAATTTTGATGCATAATTGCCCACACGTTTAGGCGTTTTTCCCATCAAAATTTAGTATAGTCAAAATCTTCGACATGGATGCATCAGTGGCCATAGCACTAGTGTTCGCATTGGACTCTGATAAACCTCCTGGTAAATGTCGGAAATGGTCAAAAGACTGGTTTTTAAAACGGGAAACCTACAGACATGTCAATTTGTTTGCAGATTATTTATTTTTTTCTTCAGATCTTCTACTATGGCGGAAGTAAAATGCTCACGATATTTCTGCAGTAGAATGTCATAGGCCTCGGCTTTCTTAGCACGATTACTATAATTATCCGACTTAATTCTCCACAAGGCTGGCAAAGTCCGATACACTCTTAAAACTTCAATAAAAAATTTCTTTTCGGCCTCCTTCTTCGCAGACATGGCGATCCTGTCTCCTCGTCGGTCACCTGCGAACTAAACAGTTTGATCAAAATTTTGACAGGAGCCTACACTGCATTTTTTTTTCCAAGGTACAAGGCTGTACATGTCAAGTGCCTGGCATGAGGCCACCTCAATCTCTTATAAAGAGAACATTGGCCCTATATACTATAAATACATTGACAAACTTCTATACATCTGAGGTACTCATAATACAGCAGGTTCAGTAGGTTTTGTGTTATCACAGAACTGTATTTTATTTAATTTGCTTCTGTATTATTATGGCATCATTAATTTGTACACCAGTCAAACATATAATTCTTTGTGTTGCATTATATAGTCACAGTTTGAATTTGTTACTCTGATGGAAATACTATCAATAGGAATAACCATCATATTTTCAGATTTCTTATATACATTTTTTTCTTTTAAGTTGGGACTACTGCATATATATATATATATATATATATATATATATATATATATATATATATATATATATATATATATATATATATATATATATATATAAGCTACCAATAAGAATAAATATTATATTTCCAGATTTCATATACGCAATTTTTTTTTTAAATGCTCATATATTTTTTAAGGTGGGACCACTGCATATATGTATACTTTTATATCTCAGTATACACAAGTAATGGGTTTATCATTACTTTGTACAAGAAAGCTGTGTTTTAGTTTCAAGTTATTAAAATTCTTGCTGAGTCTATATGTACAGAGAATACTATGAATTAACATATATCCTAATATTTCTTATATATTTTTGTTTTAATTGAGCCTTTTTAGTGTTTTTGGACCATACAGTTTTGAGCAGGTTATGGCAGTAATTACTGAGTTGGCCATCCCTAAAAGGCCCTCTTAAAAAACAATGAGCAAGACTGGCAGCGGGCCTACATCAATGGCCTGTGGAGGGCCAGTGGTTTGAGGTACATAAGGACTGCGGAGGGCCACTCTTATTATTTGATGGGATTGGTGCCAGGTGGTCTTAATTAGGATGGCAGTCAGGGATCTGAATCACATGGAAATTGGGGAACCATGTACCAGGTAAACATAACTCCTGGTTCCGTGTACCGGGTCCCGATTCCCCAGTCTTTCTTGGAAGAGCATCTCCATGCCCCTCATCAACAAACGGTGGAGAAGACATAGCATGGAAAGTAATCAAACATCGTGACTGCAGTGAGCTATGTGAATGTCGTCAGCCGGAAAACAAATGGGAAGACTGAAATTCTGGATTCCCAGAAAAGAGGTATAAGGCTACACTTGTGGGACGGCACTGCCATATAGCGGGAGGTGATTGCAATCATTTGATTTACTTAAGCTGGGTTAATTTCTCGAGAGCATGTATGCCTAATTAGAAGAAACAGGTTTTCTGTGAAAAAAAACCTTCCTTCCCTCTCAATAGTAGAACTCTCACTCTACCAATGTTCTTTATCTTACACATGAGTCCCTCATGTACATAGCATCTTGTTCAAAGCGATCTTTTTTAAATTCTTGAATATACCATTTATTCATCCATTTCTCTCTTGTACAATATAAATTATTCTTGAATAAAAACAGATCAGGTTAGTTGTAAACGATCACCCCTCTACGAAATCCAAATCAACTTTCATTTCTCTTTCCATTTTCATCCAGAAATTTCATCCATCTGTCATTCACAATTTTTTTTCACATTTTTGTCACGACTCATGTTAATGCTGGTGTAATTCTGTGTTTGTGTTTGTGTGTGTGTGTGTGTGTGTGTGTGTGTGTGTGTGTGTGTGTGTGTGTGTGTGTGTGTGTGTGTGTTTCACTGTTTAATCTGCTGCAGTCTCTGACGAGACAGCCAGACGTTACCCTATGGAACGAGCTCAGAGCTCATTATTTCCGATCTTCGGATAGACCTGAGACCAGGCACACACCACACACCGGGACAACAAGGTCACAACTCCTCGATTTACATCCTGTACCTACTCACTGCTAGGTGAACAGGGGCTACACGTGAAAGGAGACACACCCAAATATCTCCACCCGGCCGGGAAATAGAACCCCGGTCCTCTGGCTTGTGAAGCCAGCGGTCTAACCACTGAGCTATCCAATTTTTCTTTAAAACTATGCACACTCATTGCTGACACCACTTCCTCACTCAAACTGTTCCAAGTCTCAACACATCTTTGCGGGAAACTATATTTTTTAACATCTCTCAGACATCTTCCCTTCCTCAGTTTCTTACTATGCGATCTTGTGCTTCTAGTGTCATATTCTTCTCTCAGGATCAGTTTCTCATTATCCACTTGATCCATTCCATTAATCAATTCAAAAACTTGTATCAGATCCCCTCTTTCTTCTCTTCTCTGTTCCAGGGTTGGTAGATCCATAGCTTTTAGTCTCTCCTCATATGTCATCCCTTTAAATTCTGGAACCAGTCTTGTAGCCATTTTTTGTAGTCTCTCCAATTTCCTTATATATTTCTTTTATGAGGGGTCCACACTACTCCTGCATATTCCAATCTGGATCTTATTATAGTACTTATCAATTTCTTCATCATTTCTTTGTCCATGTAGTGAAATGCTAAACCAATATTCCTTAGCAAATTATATGTCTCTCTGAAAATTCTATCAATATGGCTTACCAGTTGAGTGTTTTCTTCCATTGTCACTCCCAAGTCCTTTTCCTTTATTACTTTTTCTAGTTCTACTCCATCTCCCATCTTATAGATTCTCACTGGTCATTTTTCACTTTCTCCCATTTCCATGACATGGCTTTTGTCCACATTGAATTCCATCTCCCATTTTTTGCTCCATTTCCAGATCTTGTTTAAGTCTTCCTGCAAACAGATTTATGTAGTTGTTCACTCCCTCTGGCATGTCGTTTATATATATGAGAAAAAGTATAAGCGCCAATACTGACCCCTGTGGCACTCCGCTTTCTACTGCTCTCCACTTGGACTTCATATCTTTAACTATCATCCTTATTTCTCTCCCCCTCAAGTAATTTTCCATCCATCTCAATGTGCTTCCTTTTAAGCCACCCTTCTCCTCTAACTTCTATAGTAATCTTTCATGTGGCATTTTATCAAACGCCTTTTTTAAATTAAATAAATACAGTCAATCCATCCCTCTCTCTCTCTCTCTTGTACTTTATCAACTATTCTAGAGTAGAAACTCAATAAATTTGTTACACATGACCGACCTTTTCTAAAACCAAATTGGCTATTTGATAATAATTTGTTGTCTTCAAGAAACTCAATCCATTGTTTCTTTATTACTTTTTCACACATCTTGCATATTACACTAGTTAGTGATACCGGTCTGTAATTTAAAGGTTCTTCCTTCCTTCCGCTCTTATATATGGGAACCACCTCAGCTCTTTTCCATTCTACTGGTACTGTTCCATTTTCTATTGAGCATTTTATGATGTTGTATATAGGACTTGCTAGTTCTTCCTACATTCTTTCAGTATTCTGCCTGAGACTTCATCCGGTCCCATTGCCTTCTCCTCATCTAATTCCGTCATCAACTCTTTTATTTCAAGCTTGGTTACTTTAATCTCTTTCATATGGACAGTCTCTCTATTACCCTGTGGTCTTTCAAATTTGGATTCCTTAGTAAAGACCTCCTGAAATTTACTATTTAACAGTTCTGCCATACTTTTGGGTCTTCCACCATCCGTTCTCTCCTTTTAACCTTTCTATTGTTTCTTTTTGCCTTATTTTTCCATTTATGAATCTGTAGAACAATTTTGGTTGTTCCTTACATTTTTCGACAATGTCCTTTTCATAGTTCTTTTCTTCTTCCTTTCTCACCTTAGCATATTCATTTCTTGCTGTTTTGAAGTTTTCCTTATTTTCTGGATTTCTGTTTCTTCTCCACCTTTTCCATGCTCCATCTCTTTTCTCCTTTGCCCTAGCACACCTTGCATTAAACCAATCTTTCTTTCCTTCTTCTTTAGGTCTATATTTTGGGACATATTCCCTGACTCCTGTTTTGTATATTTCCAAAAATAAGTTATATTTCTCTTGAACCGTTAATGAGTTTTCCATCTCCTCCCAGTCTACGTTTTTAAAATAGTTCTTGAGATTCTCAATATCAGCCTTTCTGTAATTTAATCGGTCTCCTTTGTATGATTCATCTCTATCTTCCTTTCCTTCTTCTATATCCATTTCTAATATTACATGGTCACTCTTTCCCAATGGGCACTTATATCTTATATCATCTTTCATTTGTATATCCCTTGTAAAAACTTGGTCCAATCTCGCCGGCTCATCGTTTCCTCTGAATCTTGTGTTTTCCTTTACTTTTTGGACCATCATATTATCTATCATTAGATTCAGGAATCTGTCTCCCCAGGCTTTTTCCCCGATACCACTTTCATAATTTTCCCAGTCCACCTCCTTACAGTTGAAATCTCCTACTAATATCACTTTTCTCCTTTTTTTAATGATTCTCGTAAGATTGGTCCATGAATTTGTTTTTGGTGGCACATATGTTCCAATGATTGTTAACTCCTTTTTATTAATATGTATCTTAATATACAGTATTTCTGATTTTCCTTCCACTTGATTTACCACCATCTCTTTCCTTAACATCATCATGACTCCCCCTCCTTTTTTACCCACTCTGTCTCTCTTCCATATATTATACCTTTTATCTATGTCTATTTTTATTGCCTCATTTAACTTTGTTTCCACCAGGCATACAATATCTGGTTCTTCTTTCTTTAAGTAATCTCTTAATTCTAATTTACTTGATAAAACCCCATCTATGTTCGTATACATCATTTTTAATCTCTTGTTCTTATCATTTTTAGTTAAACTTGCTCCATTTTTTTCTCTTCCTTCTCTTTTATATACCATTTCCTTACCCTGTCTCCTATAATTCTCCAGAAAAATGCCTTTTTCTCCTTCTCTGACCTTTCATTATTTTTTCCCTTGTTTCTGTATGTGTGTGTGTGTGTGTGTGTTTTTTTTTTTTTTATATCATTTATATTGTATTTATATATATATATTGTATATTCTAGCATCATATGTCCTGTCTCCACATCTCCACTTATTTAATTTTTCCTTAAAGTTATGCACATTATGTGCTGTAACAACTTCATTATCCAATGCATTCCATTTTTCCACTGTTTTGTGTGGAAAACTGTATTTTCCAATATCCTTCACACACTGCTTCATCCTGATCTTCTTTTCATGTCCTCTTGTCCTTCTATCATCTTCTGTCAACAGCACCAGGTCTTCTTTGTCTATCTTTTCAATATCATTTACTATCTTATACAAGCAACCTCCGCTTAATGAAGGTTCACACAACGAAATTTCGCTACAACGAAGGTTTCATTTTACTACCATCTGCTCGTTTAACGAACACTAAACTCGCTTTAAAGAAGTTTTATCCAGGTATTTTTTTCCAAGTTTGAAAGCCCATCTGTGTGTGTGTGACAGGCTTTGAATACACCAGCGTTTTGTGACAACACGCACACTCCCTCTTCAAAACAATAGCTCAGCAGCAGCTGTCTTCCCTCGCTCAACTTACCACCAAAACGCCCTGCAATGTCACCTAGCGTTGCTAAGAAGACCAGGATGTCTCTTACTCTCGAAGTGAAGCTGGATATAATTCACAGACATGAGAGGCGGGAAAACTAATAGCATTGCTCGCCACCATCTTGACTCCATCTACTGTCTCTACTATTTTCATGTGAGCAGACTCTGTTAAGAAGGCTGATGAGACCGTATCTTCCTGGCAAGCTAAAAGAACCACCTGAACTCGTGACTCTACAATGGATAAAATGGAGAGGCTTGTGGAAATATGGTACATAAGTTTTGTATGTGATACAATGATGCACCCTTTGTTTACATTCCATAGATTGCCGGTTAGTGTCTTTCCCGTTTCACTCTCCCTCCCTTCATAAATTTAAGCTCATCAACATTATAAAGTTACATACATACATTAGTGTACATTATAATGACTTAGATTAAACTGCCTAAATGTATAACTTCATAATTTCTATTTTCATTAAACCTTTCACTGTACTATGATGCACTCTCGCTTTGTTTTCTCTCAATGGAAGTTCAAGTCAGGGGTTAAACTTGTTATAATCGGTTCATTTTATGAAGTTTCGCTTAACGAAGGGTTTTTTAGGAACGTAACCTCTTCGTTATAAGCGGGGGTTGCCTGTACATTGTTATTAGATTCCCACGTTCTCTTCTATCTTGTAAGGTTGGCAGTCCCATTTCCTTCAGTCGTTCTTCATATGCAAGGTCCTTTAATTCCGGCACCATCTTTGTAGCAATCTTCTGTATCCTTTCTAATTTTCTTGTATCCTTTTTAGAGCTCGGAGACCATACCACTGCTGCATATTCCAGCCTTGGACGTATCATGCTTGTGATGATTTTTTTCATCATATCTTTATCCATGTAATGAAATGCCACTCTTATATTAGTCAACATTTTATATGATAGTCCAAATACCTTGCTTATGTGTTTTCCGGTGGATCAGATTTTCCTGTATGATCACTCCCAGATCTTTTCCTCTTTAGTCTTCATTATTTGTTCCTCCCCCATCAAATAGTTCCATACTAGTCTTCTCTTACTCTTTCCTAGTTCCATTATGTGACATTTCTAGGCATTAAACTCCAATTTCCACTTCCTGCTCCACTCACAGATCTTGTTTATATCTTCCTGCAACAGCAGACAGTCTTCTCTGGTTTTGATAACTCTTAGCAGCTTTGCATCATCAGCAAATAAATTTGTATAACTGTTGATCCCAACATGAATGTAGTTTACATAAATCTGAAACATAACGAGTGTTAACACTGAGCCTTGTGGCACTCTGCTAGTTACTTTACCCCAAGATGAGTATGTATCTTTGATCACAGTTCTCAGTTCCCTATCCTTCAAATAATCTCTTGTCCATTCGAGCAAAGTTCCTCGCAATCCTCCTATGTTCTCTAGTTTCCAAAGTAGTCTTCCATGAGGACTTTATCAAAAGCCTTTTTAATATCCAAGTATACTGTGTCTACCCATCCATCTCTGTTTTCAAGTCCTGCTATAACTCTCGAGTAGAAGCTTAATAAGTTTGATACACATGATCACCCTGTCCTGAACCCAAATTGTCTGTTCAACATGACTTGCTCCTCTTCTAGAAATTTAATCCATTTTTCTTTGATAATTATTTCACATAACTTCCCAAAGACACTTGTAAAAGACATTGGTCTGTAATTTAATGGTTCAGTTGCCTTTCCTCCTTTAAATATCGGTATTACGTTGGCTCTCTTTCACTCTAGTGGAACTTTCTCTTCATTTAGTGAACTTGTAATTATTTCGCAAATTGGATCCGGTAGTTGCTCTTTACATTCTTTTAACACCCATCCTGATACACCATCTGGCCCCATTCCTGATACACCATCTGGCCCCATTGCTTTTCTGACTTCCAACTTATCCAATAACCTTCCAATATCCTCTTTGTGCACTGCAATCTCATGTAATCCTTGGTAATCCCATGTCCTATTAGGTTCTATGAAATCATCTTCTGCAGTGAACACCATTTTGAAGCACTCATTCATTATTTTGCACATTTCCTTCTCTGTTTGGTATGTCTTCCCTTCTTTAATTATCAATTGTTTCCTTATTCTTTGTTTTGCCGTTTATAAGCTTGTAGAAAAGTTTGTGTTCATCTTTGCTTTTATTCACTACATCTTTCTCAAAGTTTCTTTCTTCCTCTGTCCTTACTCTAATATATTCATTTCTGGCATCTTTGTACTGCCATCTGTTATAGTAATTTCTCTGCTTTATAGGTTTCTTCCACGCTTTATCTTTTGCCTTTTTTGCTTGTATGCATCTAGCATTGTACCAAGCTTTGTGGTCCGTTTGTGTGTGTGTATTTATTTACCTAGTTGTATTTACCTAGTTGTAGTTTTACAGGGCTTGGGCTTTATGCTCGTGTGGCCCCGTCTCCATATCTACACTTATCAAATTTTTCTTTAAAACGATGCACACTCGTTGCTGACACCACTTCTTCACTCAAACTGTGGAAATCTTATACAGGCAACCCCCACTTAACAAAGGTTCACACAATGAAATTTTGCTACAACAAAGGTTTCATTTTACTACCATCTGCTTGTTTAACAAACACTAAACTCACTTTAACGGAGTTTTATCCAGGTATTTTTTTCCAAGTTTGAAAGCCCCGCAGTATCACGCAAGCCGACAGGCTTGTCTGTGTGTGAAGCTATCCATTGTCTTCCCTTGCAATAAGTAGGAGAAATTTTGTAGACATTGGCTCTGAATTTCAAAAAGTTGATGAATTCTTGCCATTCCTGATGTGACCACATCCCAAAGCTTATAGATCTATGACTGTCAACCCCAAGCTTTTGCTGGATTTATCTCTGTACAAAAGGAGATTGGGACTGAAACCTTGAATGATGTTCTCCATTGAAGACCAACACTAAAGCTTTGTCTGGAAGAAGACAAATCACAAGATGTGATTTGTCCATCTGGTTCTGGACCTAATGATAGTGGAGTTGGATCCATATCTGACCAACAGGGATAGTGAAGACAGGTGCCTCAACAGGCACAGCCATTGCAGAGCTATAGCTGATATCTGCTCTCTATTAACCAGGGAAGCATCTTTGTCCTCCTTTGAGATGGGGAAACTTTTAAAGCCACAGAATAGTGACTCATTCCCAAGAAGAAAGTAGTTTGAATTGGAACTAGCTAGATCTGAATTCTTGTAATCTATCACAATGCCCAAGTCTGAACACTGACAGAAGATTGAGCCTTGACACAATGTCTAGAACAAAATTTTGGACACAGCACAAGGAGTGAATTGGGACTTTAAGGTGCTGCACACCATTCATGAAAAAAAAAGAAAAAGAAAAGACAGCCTTTCTCAAAAGAAATTTTTTACCTTCAGAAAGGATACAAGAGAAGTAAGGATCAACAGTGGACAGCTGTCATTTTACAATGTCAACAGACACCTGGTAAGCCCATAATATCCTCTTAGAGAGATTGGATGGCAGTATCTGATCCAGAAAAATCTATGTCCTTCCACAAATGATATTGATATGTTAATGCATAAATTTTATTGTTTTTGAAAGTGCATGTGGTGGTAACGGTATATTTGTTGTGATTCTAAGGAAAAAGAGTATATAAATTGTGCCTGTGAGCTAACATGTACCCTGCATGGATTTTACTGGCATCATTTGACTTAATTTTTGTGATGTGTTATACCTATTAGAAAGGTCTTCTAGAAGTGGGAAGTCAAAGAAAAATAAAGGTAACTTACATGTGATCAAAGTGAGTGGTGACACAGGCAGGCAGCGGCTGGTCATTCTCCTTTACTCTGCCTGAGGTGCCATGATAGCCAACCAACTTTGGTAGGAATCTCTTCAGCTCTTTCCTAGAAAATTAATGAAAACAACATACTATTTGAGTAATCTATTCATGCATATCAACAACTATCAATATGGAGACTGAGTTTTATGGAGATAAGCTCAGCCTTCTAATTTTGAGACAAAATGTGATGCTTTTTCAAATTAAAATACATAGTTTTTATTTCCAGAGAGTACATGAAAGTGTCTGTTTTCAATTTCCAATGGAATGATCTAATATCATTACCATTCCATATTGGGGTAGAGCAAACTTTGTATTGTTCAATGCATCAAAAAATAAAATAAATAAATAAAATAATTTTTCCATCTATAAATATCAGCTCACCACAACCTTTCAGACAACTATCCCCTCTTCTTCCGTGACACTCAACTGCCCCTCTCTTCTACACTTAACATACTTTGTCTCTCCTTTACTTTAAAACCTAATCTGTAAACTTCACATCTCATTTCTGGCTAAAACAGCTTCTGTGAAGTCTGACGTTCTGAGGCGTCTCCACCAGTTTTTCTCACCTCACCAACTTTTAACTCTGTAAAGGGACCTTATGCATCCATGTATGGAGTATGCTTCACATATATGGGAGATTCCACTCATACTGTTCTTTTAAAGAGAGTTAAATCAAAAGCTTTTCGTCCTATCAACTCGCCTAAAGACAGATTCACACATGCCAATTTGTGACTGAAATTTTACGTCAGTAGAATTTCTGACTCAAAATCAGTGCCCAGCGACTGGAGAAACCAGTCCCAAAACAAGACCAACATAGCCTTGTTAGTCAATTTGCGACTTTACTTACGTTGTAAAGTCACAGAGTAAGCTTTGAAAATGTGGTCTCCAGGTAAATAGAAGATGTTAGAGTTGGTGAGGGAAAAAGAACACATCTGGGACCGCAGAAATTAATTGTACAGCTAAAAAAGCTTGTGCAAAGCATCGTTCAATGAAACAGCTGTGACTCTGCAAGACCTTTTTCCCTCAATGCAGGATGTTGTTGGAGGTGAGGATTAAAGACTTGTCAGGATTTCATTTTATTGTAATTCTGCGTAGTCTTCTTAAGATTAATAATTTTCTTATGAGAAATGTAGGCTAATTTAGAGTGTGGTAGACATTCCTTTAATTCTTTCCTTCTACTTAGCCAGGGACATATCTGCAGACATTTTCTTTTCTGTTGACTCTTCCGGTACACCAAAAGAAGAGCAACCACAGCTTTATCATCTTCACTGGAAGAAGATATCTTGGAGGGTAGCTGTTTGTTTACATTCACTTCCCGCCAAGGCACTAACTAGTCGATACTTTCCAGTCTGACTAGAAGGGATAAAATGGAAACTCTAGACATAAAATTTCAGTTGCAAATTGGCAGGAGTGAACCCGCCTTAACTGACTGTCATCAGTCATTACTGCAATGTTGCATCCCTTTTTATTTTCTACTCTTCTGATCTTGATAACTACATGACGTAATTCCCTCCTCCCACGGTCTCGCTTTCGTTGTTCTTTTTCTTATCCCTGTCTATTCATCTCTCTAATGCAAGAGATGACCAGTAGCATCCTCAATCATGGACAATGATTACTTTAAAAAAGGAAGGGAGTAAGCATAGCCAGCCAAACAGTTGGAAAAACTTTTTAAATATCCTAATTTCTGAGACATTTTGAGGCCACATCTAGTTTATATTAAGGCATTATGTAGTGTAACTGTGTTACTTGAAATTTAATAATGTCTCTTACACTGTTTTTCTGCCCGTAGGTACTGACATTAGTAGTAGTACTGTATAACTGTTATTTATTAATATATTGGTAAAATAGGAATGGACATCTTACCATGAAAAAAGCACAACAAAACACACACACACACACACACACACACACACACACACACACACACACACACACACACACACACACACACACACACAAAAAAAAAAAAGACCTTGGGGTGACAATTACCAATGACCTATCGCCAGAGAGACATATAAACAAAATAATTGGAGAAGTATTGAACTTATTGAGGAACATAAGAGTGGCGTTCGTATATTTAGATGAAGAAATGATGAAGAAAATAATTACTGCAATGATAAGACCGAGGCTTGAATATGCAACAATACAGTGGGCTCCGAACTTAAAGAAACACATAAGGAAACTAGAGAAAGTACAGAGGGCTGCAACGAAAATGGTGCCTGACTTAAGAGATTTGACTTATGAAGACAGACTGAAAAGAATGCAACTTCCAACCCTGGAAAACAGAAGAGAAAGGGAGACCTGATAGCAATATACAGAGTGATGATTGGCATGGAAAAAATGGATAGGGAAGATCTGTGTATGTGGAATGGAAGAATGTCGAGAGGGCATGGAAAAAACTAAAAATGGCCACTTATAGGAGAGATGTGAAAAAATATAGCTTCCCTCATAGAAGGGTGGAAGCATGGAATAGTTTAGAAGTGGAAGTGGTCAACGCAAGGAATATTCATGATTTTAAGAAAAAGCTGGACATTAATAGATATGGAGACGGGACAACACGAGCATAGCTCTTTTCCCGTATGTTACAATTAGGTAAATACAATTAGGTAAATACACACACAGGAAGTGGTTCATAACCCAGAAAAGTACAGCAAGAAAGGACTAAAGAAACTTACGTATGAGCGGAATGTAATGTATTCCAACATAAATGGAGTGATATCGGGGATTTTAGAACTCAACGATTACTTGAGGGACAAGAACCCAGATATTGTGGGTCTTACTGAAACAAAACTGAGAGAGGGAGAAGACCTGATGATGGTTGGAGAAGGGAAATATAATGTTTGGAAAAGAAATAGAGTAGGTAAGATGGGAGGAGGAGTGATGTTGCTGGTTAAAAAGATATAAAGGTGGATCAAGTGAAAGAAGGTATGGGAAAGGCAGAAGTGCTAAAGATCAGAGCAGAAACTAATGAAGGAAAAAGAGGCACTACATAGTGGTGTACGTACCACCTAAGACAAATGCATGGTCAGTACAGGAATATGAAGAAATGATAAGTGATACAGGAACATGTCTGGAAGAAATGTTGGGTGGCTGTGAACGAACTATAATGATGGGAGATTTTAATTGTAAAGAGGTGTGTTGGGAGGACTGGTCAATGGAAGGATCAGAGACAACATGGGAAATACACTATTGACACTGGCAATGGAAAATGTGTTAACTCAGTGGGTCAAAGAAGATACTAGGTTTGGAGGAGAGGGAGCATCGTCAAGACTGGACTTGGTCTTTAGTACAGAGCCAATGGTCATTGAGGAGATGAGGGTGGAGTGCCCTTTAGCAAAGAGTGATCATGCAGTTTTGGAGTTCAAGGTGATAGATGAAGAGAAATCTAGAAGAAATGAAGAATATAAAGTGGGAAGATGGAATTATGCCAAGACAGATTTTGGAAACCTAAAGAAATTCTTTCAAGAGACAAATTGGATGAAATTCAAGAGTGCTAAGGAGCAAATGAAAAGTGGAAGGAATTTATAAAAATATACAAAGAAGGTGAGAAAAATTTGTACCAATAAGACAACATAGAGAAGTTGGAAAGCAGGACTGGTTTAACGATAGATGTGAAAAGGCTAGAACAAGAAAAGAGGATGCATGGAAGAGGTGGAGAAGGAAAAGACGGATTAAGCAGTGGGAAAGTTACAAAAGAGCAAGAAATGAATATGTGTTGATTAGAAGAGAAGAAAGAAAGAAACAAGAAAAGGATATAATTGATAAATGTAAAGACCAACCAAGGCTTTTTACAGACATGTGAACAACAACATCAAAAATAGAGAAAGTATTGAAAGTTTAGAAGTAAATGGAGTATGCAGTGAAGATCCCAGGAAATGGCAGAGGCTATGAATGGATGCTTTGGAAGGTATTCACAAAGGAGACTGCTTTTGACAAACCACTGGTAATGGAACAGAAAGGGATTATGAAGGAGTTTCAAGTAACTGTGGAGGAGATCAAGAATATGATGGGGAGTTTAGAAGTGAGAAAAGCTGTGGGACCTGATGGGGTATCAGGATGGATTTTAAGAGAATGCAGGGAGCAACTGGCAGAAAAAGTTTGTGAAGTAATTGATGCCTCATTAAGGGAAGGTGTAGTGCCCCAAGACTGGAAAAGAGCTAACATTGTCCCAATCTATAAATCAGGTAACAAGACCAGTGTCACTTACAAGTGTGGTAGCTAAGATGTGTGAGAGGGTGGTGAAGAATAGATGGACAGACTTCTTGGAGAAAAATGACATACTTTGTGAGTGTCAATTTGGTTTTAGAAAAGGGCGTTCATGCACAACAAACCTGATATGTTACTATTCGAGGGTGATAGATGTAATACAGGAAAGAGATGGTTGGGCTGATGGAATATATCTGGATTTAAAAAAGGCCTTTGATAAGGTACCACACCGGAGACTGATCTGGAAACTTGAAATGGTAGGAGGAGTGCATGGCAGTTTACTAAAATGGATGGAAGACTTTTGGTAGGAAGAGAAATGAGAACAATAATTAAGGACAGACCATCAGAATGGGGCTTGGTGGAGAGTGGAGTTCCACAGGGATCAGTGTTGGCACCAGTAATGTTCGCGGTCTACATAAATGACATGGTGGATGGGGTGTCCAGTTATGTGAGCCTATTTGCAGACGATGCAA
This sequence comes from Portunus trituberculatus, assembly GCF_017591435.1. NCBI lineage: Eukaryota > Metazoa > Arthropoda > Malacostraca > Decapoda > Portunidae > Portunus > Portunus trituberculatus. Next base: position 13,277,383 of record NC_059272.1, on the reverse strand, counting down.
AATTGTTAAGAAAAGTGAGATGTGACAAAGATTGCGAACTACTCCAGGAAGACTTGGACAGAATATGGAAATGGAGCTGTACATGGCAAATGGAGTTCAACACGACAAAATGCAAGAAAATAGAGTTTGGCAAGAGTGAAAGAAGAATCAGGAGTATGTACAAGATAGGAAATGAAGACATAAAACCAGTCATGAAGAAAAAGACCTTGGGGTGACAATTACCAATGACCTATCGCCAGAGAGACATATAAACAAAATAATTGGAGAAGTATTGAACTTATTGAGGAACATAAGAGTGGCGTTCGTATATTTAGATGAAGAAATGATGAAGAAAATAATTACTGCAATGATAAGACCGAGGCTTGAATATGCAACAATACAGTGGGCTCCGAACTTAAAGAAACACATAAGGAAACTAGAGAAAGTACAGAGGGCTGCAACAAAATGGTGCCTGACTTAAGAGATTTGACTTATGAAGACAGACTGAAAAGAATGCAACTTCCGACCCTGGAAAACAGAAGAGAAAGGGGAGACCTGATAGCAATATACAGAGTGATGATTGGCATGGAAAAAATGGATAGGGAAGATCTGTGTTTGTGGAATGAAAGAATGTCGAGAGGGCATGGGAAAAACTAAAATGGCCACTTATAGGAGAGATGTGAAAAAATATAGCTTCCCTCATAGAAGGGTGGAAGCATGGAATAGTTTAGACGTGGAAGTGGTCAATGCAAGGAATATTCATGATTTTAAGAAAAAGCTGGACATTAATAGATATGGAGACGGGACAACACGAGCATAGCTCTTTTCCTGTATGTTACAATTAGGTAAATACAATTAGGTAAATACACTGTGTGTATTTGATATTGTGGAAACTTCCATACGAACAGGATTAGTCCCGAAAGAGTGGAAAAGAGCTGACATTGTGCCTATATATAAGAATGGTAGTAGAATGGAACCACTAAATTATAGACCAGTTTCGTTGACTAGTATATTGTGCAAGGTATGTGAAGAAGTAATTAAAGCTAAGTGGAGTGAGTATCTAGAAAGTGAAAACATTCTGAGTGAAAGACAGTTTGGTTTCAGAAAAGGAAGATCGTGCGTATCCAATTGATTATGTTTTTATTCAAGAGTGACTGATATACTACAACATAGAGAGGGATGGGTGGATGCTATCTACCTGGACTTGAGAAAGGCCTTTGATAAAGTACCACACAATAGACTGATGTGGAAACTAAAGAAGATTGGAGGAGTAAATGATAAACTAGCAAAATGGATGGAAAATTACTTAGTGGGAAGAGAAATGAGAACAGTGGTGAGAGGAAGGAAGTCTGAGTGGAAGAAGGTAACCAGTGGAGTTCCACAAGGGTTAGTGCTTGGTCCCATCATGTTTTTGATTTAAGTTAATGATATGCCAGTAGGAATTGACAGTTACATGAACATGTTGGCGGACGATACTAAAATTATGAGGAGAGTAAGGAATGTGGAAGATTGTAACAAGTTACAGGAAGATCTTGATAAAATATATGAGTGGAGTAAGGAGTGGCAGATGGAATTTAATATAGACAAGACCCATGTTATGAAAATGGGAAGAAGTAGATACAGACCAAACTAGGATTACAGGCTGGGTGATGAGAAAATTAAAGAGACCAATGAGGAGAAAGACTTAGGAGTAACCGTGCAAAACACTTTGTCACCGGAGAAACACATTAACAAGGTTTTTGGGAAAACATATAACATGCTTCAAAATATTGGCCTTGCGTTCCACTACATAGATGAAGGAATGATGAAGAAGATATTATGTACCTTAATAAGACCCCAGTTAGAATATGCAGCTTGTGTCTGGTCACTGCATATGAAGAAAAATGTGAAGAAGATAGAAAGGGTACAGAGGCTGGCAACAAGGATGGTACCAGGACTCAGGGAGTTAGACTATGAGGAAAGACTGAGGAAGCTGGGGCTGACCACATTAGAAGAGAGAAGAACAAGAGGAGACATGATAACTATGTATAAATTGGTGAACAAGATTGACATACTGGACAGAGAGTTGATTAAGGTGACCACAAGTAATCATCTTCGAGGACATGGAAAAAAGCTAATAAAAGACATCTGTCTAAATAACGTGAGAAAATACAGTTTCCCGCATCGTAGCATTGATAAGTGGAATAAACTGAGCAGTGATGTCGTTGATGCGGTGTGTGTCAATCAGATGAAAAAGAGATATGACAGGAATGGACAAGGAGACAGGACGCAGAGAGCTTAGCTTGGGCCCTGTAATACACAAATAGGTAAATACAAATAGGTAAATACACACACATACACACATACAATACTTTAGTTCAATGGGGAAAAGTGATCATGTGACATTAAAGATGCAAATCAAGGAGGAAGATGAGATAAGTTACAGAGAGGACTATAAAGGAGAGATTAAATTATGCAAGAGGGGATTTTGAAAAATTCAGTTATTTTGCTGATAGTGAGTGGAGTAATATTATGTGCAGGAAGACAGTACAAGAGAAATATGACATATTCTTAGAGAAATACAATGAAGGAGTGAAAAAGTTTGTTCCTGTTTATAGAGTTCAGAAAAAAATACATGCTTGGCACAATGCTAGATGCATACAAGCCAAAAAGACAAAGGATAAAGCGTGGAAGAAACTCTTAAAGCAGGGAAATGACTATAATAGTTGGCAGTACAAAGATACTAGAAATGAATGAGTAAGAAAGAAACTTTGAGAAAGATGTAGTGGATAAAAGCAAGGATGAACCCAAACTTTTCTACAAGTTTATAAACGGCAAAACAAAGAATAAGGAAACAATTGAAAAAACAATTAAAGAAGGGAAGACATACTAAACAGAGAAGGAAATGTGTGGAATAATAAATGAGTGCTTCAAAACGGTATTCACTGCAGAAGATGATTTCACAGAACCTAACAGGACATTGGATTGCCAAGGATTACAAGAGATTACAGTGCACAAAGAGAATATTGGAAAATTACTGGATAAGTTGGAAGTCAGAAAAACAATGGGGCCAGATGGTGTATCAGGCTGGGTGTTACAAGAATGTAAAGAGCAATTACTGGATCCAATTTAGAAAATAATTAAATTTCTAGAAGAGGAGCAAGTCATATCGAACAGACAATCTGGATTCAAAACAGGGCGGTCATGTATATTAAACTTATTAAGCTTCTACTCAAGTTATCTATTAATAAAGTTAATTCGGAAATTCCTTCACTCTCTGAATCTGGAAACACATTGCGGTTCAGCTAAATACTTACTTGTAGCGCTGGAGAGAGGACGGCAGAGTCTTCACCTGGAGGCGTGTATTTACGATATCCGCATAACGTAATGGCGGTTTCACACGTGCCAATTTGCGACTGAGAATTTATGTAAGTAGAGTTTTCGACTCATCTTTTTAAGTCGGAAAGTGTTACACGCCTTGGCGGGAATTGAATGCAAGCTAACAGCTACCCGC
>NC_059272.1:13268911-13271411 GCF_017591435.1 Portunus trituberculatus | reverse complement strand
CCTCATAACGAAAGATAAAGGCAACACACACACACACACAGTCTCAGTCCTATCCGAAGATCGCTCTATGAGCTCTGAGCTTGCCCCGTAATGGGGCTGGACTACCGGGCGACCATAGTGAATTACACACACACACACACACACACACACACACACACACACACACAGTCACCCACCCACACACACACACCAACCCACCCCCACACCCTCGGGCCTGGAGCCAGGTATCGGCCTGGGTCCAGCCGGGGTTGGTTGTGGGATCGGCCCTCCCTTGATGACGTCACATATATTCGTTACGCAAATCATTTTGAAAATGAGGATTCCCAAAAAGGCAGCTGGACACGAATGTTATAAAAATTCTGACTCGTTATCAATCGAAACTAACTTCTAAAATACAAAAACATTGCCGAGAAAAGGAATAATAAAAATAGCTAAAAAATACACTAAATAAAGTATTAGAACTTCGACTTGCTTAAACACAATTTCAAAGCCCATCAATTTCATTCAAATGAATCGATAACGTATTTCAAAAATTATGACTATCATTTCGATATATCAAAACCTGGCAACTCGCCCTATTAGAAAAAATAATATTTAAAAAATGACGTTGTTTACAATATTAACAGGACTACATATCATTCATAAAGTCCACATCTTTAACTTCTCAGGAGCCTTGCACACTTTTCTCATGATAAACCATCTTTTGAAAACACAAACACTTCGCTACAACCTCAAATAAAAGATCACAGATAGCGGAGGTAAAAATTTTAGAGTATTTTGGCCCTCCCATTTAAGTCATAAACACCCTCTACATCACCGTACTTCACTCAACTCAAGGATGGAAGACACGTAAAATACTGCGAACTATCATTAGAAACCCTTAAAAGGCACTTGTGACTCGAAATAAATGAACTGAGACAAATATAAATAATAGTGGAAGTCGAGCATCTGGGACCGGCATTTTGGGCGGGAGCTGGTGATGACGTCACAGCCTGGGGCTCGTGACGTCATGGGTAGGCCCGCTTCTTCTCACTGAGCCTCCATAGCACACAAATCAGGTAATTGCGGATATATCTCAACAACTGACATGAAAGATTAGGCCTATGGGTCCACTTTGTGACCTGTCTGGCCTGTAATGAGTGAGAGATGAGGCAGATAATGGATGATAGAGAGGCGGAGGGTCAGGGGATCGGTTTGTTTACGTTTTCAAGATTTGAATTATTTGGTTTTTATAAGTATGTGCAGGTGTTAGTTCACTGATATGTTGTCCTGGAGGTTACCAACGCTAGGTTATGACATGGCACCACCGTGAAATGATGAGTTACACCAATATATTACTTACGTTAGCCAAAGACTGCTCGGCGGCGGCTATCCGTGTCACTAGCAGGCACCCACACTCCACTGTCTACTTTGTGTCCTCAACCATGTTTAAATAGTTAACCTCTGATTACTGAGAGGCTAGATATCACTATTATCGGTATCTTCATCTCCACCACTCACTGTCCCTCACGGCCAGCGCCTTGTCCTGCCAAGTGCAGCGCGGCTCACGGACTGCTGGGCAAGTTCCAATACCAGTACCGGTAATACCGGTACCAGCCTTAACGGTACTGTAACGGTTAAAGTTTTCCGTAAGGGTAAATAGCCGAAACGGTACTGAGCAAATTGTATACAGCGTGGAGATGGCTCAAGGCGATCGGTGATGGGTAAGGCGGTAACATTGAGTCATTCTCACTCTCGGTACCGCTCCACACTGGTACCGACTGGCTGCCCTGGCGCGTCGGCGTGGTCTCGGTAGCTCGGCGAGACGCATCTGTACTGGTACAACTGAATGTGCCGGCATCATTTCCGGTACCGCTTGACGCTTGTACCGTCTAGCGTCTGTGCCGGGACTCTGCTGCTTCCTACTGCTAAGAATGAATAATGTGTCGGCACCACACGGCGGATCGGTGGCCGGGACGGGTGGCGGTCTGGCGGACTGGCGTCTGGCGGTGCAGTAACACTGCAGTTGGCCGGCATTTTACCATTGCATTTCTACTTCTACTACTACTACTATTACTGCTACTTCTATTACTACTACTGCTGCTGCTGCTGCTGCTGCTGCTGCTACTACTACTACTACTACTACTACTACTACTACTACTACTACTACTACTACTACTACTACTGCTGCTACTACTACTACTACTACTACTACTACTACTACTACTGCTATTACTACTATTTCTACTGCTATTACTACTACTACTACTACACATAGGATTAAGTGTTCGAATATTACAGACTAGCCCAAATTATCTCATCCCACTTAGGAATCGAACGCGGGTCCTCTCAGTTGTGTGAGGAAGGTGTCAAGTCAACTGTCAGTATCCTTATAGATTTGCTCATTCGTCCTTGACGGCTGAGGCCGTTAGGGATAGTTAGTGGCGTTATTTTTCATCAACCGTGACATAGTGCTGCATCATTTTATGTCTGTCTGTCTCTGATATATTTAATGCATTAC
>NC_059272.1:13261411-13263911 GCF_017591435.1 Portunus trituberculatus | reverse complement strand
ATATATATATATATATATATATATATATATATATATATATATATATATAAAGAAAAAATAGAAACGAGGAGGAAAGGAAGAGACACAATGAACTGGTGGCAGAAGCAAGAGAAAAAAATAATGAAAGGTCAGAGGAGGAGAAGAAGGCATTTTTTTTTTTTGGAGAATTATAGGAGACAGGATAAGGAAATGGTATATAAAAGAGAAAGAAGAGAAAAAAATGGAGCAAGTTTAACTAAAAATGATAAGAACATGAGATTAAAAATGATGTATACAAACATAGATGGGATTTTATCTAGTAAAATAGAATTAAGAGATTACATAAAGAAAGAAGAACCAGATATTGTATGCCTGGTGGAAACAAAGTTAAATGAGGGAATAAAAATAGACATAGATAAAAGCTATAATATATGGAGGAGAGACAGAGTGGGTAAAGGAGGAGGAGGAGGAGTCATGATGATGTTAAGGAAGGGAGATAATGGTAAATCAAATGGAGTTTGGGGAAGGAAAATCAGAAATACTGCATGTTAAGATGCATATTAACAAAAAGGAGTTAACAATCATTGGAACATATGTGCCACCAAAAACAAACTCATGGACTAACCAAGAATATAGAGACATGACAGATGACACAATAAGGAGTCTTACAAGAATCATTAAGGAAAGGAGAAAAGTGATATTGGTAGGAGATTTCAACTGTAAGGAGGTAGACTGGGAAAATTATGAGTGGTTTGGGGGAAGATGCCTGGGGAGATAGATTCCTGAACCTAATGATAGATAATTTGATGGTCCAAAGAGTAAAGGAAAACACAAGATTCAGAGGAAACGATGAGCCGGCAAGATTAGACCTAGTTTTTACAAGGGATATACCAATTAACGATGATATAAGATACAAGTGCCCATTGGGAAAGAGTGACCATGTAATATTAGAGATGGATATAGAAGAAGGAAAGGAAGATAGAGATGAATCATACAAAGGAGACCGATTAAATTACAGAAAGGCTGATGCTGAGAATCTCAAGAACTATTTTAAAAAACGTAAACTGGGAGGAGATGGAAAACTCATTAACGGTTCAAGAGAAATATAACTTATTTTTGGAAATATACAAAACTGGGGTCAGGGAATATGTTCCGAAATATAGACCTAAAGAAGAAGGAAAGAAAGATTGGTTTAATGCAAGATGTGCTAGGGCAAAGGAGAAACGAGATGGAGCATGGAAAAGGTGGAGAAGAAACAGAAATCCAGAAAATAAGGAAAACTTCAAAACAGCAAGAAAGGATTATGCTAAGGTGAGAAAGGAAGAAGAAAAGAACTATGAAAAGGACATTGTCGAAAAATGTAAGGAACAACCAAAATTGTTCTACAGATTCATAAATGGAAAAATAAGACAAAAAGAAATAATAGAAAGGTTAAAAGGAGAAAACGGAATGGTGGAAGACCCAAAAAGTATGGCAGAACTGTTAAATAGTAAATTTCAGGAGGTCTTTACTAAGGAATCCAAATTTGAAAGACCACAGGCTAATAGAGAGACTGTCTATATGAAAGAGACTAAAGTAACCAAGCTTGAAATAAAAAGTTGATGACGGAATTGGATGAGAAAAAGGCAATGGGACCGGATGAAGTCTCAGGCAGAATACTGAAAGAATGTAGGGAAGAACTAGCAAGTCCAATATACAACATCATTAAATGCTCAATAGAAAATGGAACAGTGCCAGTGGAGTGGAAAAGAGCTGAGGTGGTTCCCATATATAAGAGCGGAAGGAAGGAAGAACCTTTAAATTACAGACCGGTATCACTAACTAGTGTAATATGCAAGATGTGTGAAAAAGTAATAAAGAAGCAATGGATTGAGTTTCTTGAAGACAACAAAATATTATCAAATAGCCAATTTGGTTTTAGAAAAGGTCGGTCATGTGTGATTAATTTATTGAGTTTCTACTCTAGAATAGTTGATAAAGTACAAGAGAGAGAGGGATGGGTTGACTGTATTTATTTAGATCTAAAAAAGGCTTTTGATAAAGTGCCACATGAAAGATTACTATGGAAGTTAGAGGAGAAGGGTGGCTTAAAAGGAAGCACATTGAGATGGATGAAGAATTACTTAAGGGGGAGAGAAATAAGGACGATAGTTAAAGATATGAAGTCCAAGTGGAGAACAGTAGACAGCGGAGTGCCACAGGGGTCAGTATTGGCACCAATACTTTTTCTCGTATATATAAATGACATGCCAGAGGGAGTGAACAGCTACATAAATCTGTTTGCGGACGATGCAAAACCTTGCAGAGTCATTAAACAAAGAGGATTGTGAAATACTACAGGAAGACTTAAACAAGATCTGGAAATGGAGCAAAAAATGGGAGATGGAATTCAATGTGGACAAAAGCCATGTCATGGAAATGGGAAAAAGTGAAAGACGACCAGTGGGAATCTATAAGATGGGAGATGGAGTAGAACTAGAAAAAGTAAAAAAGGAAAAGGACTTGGGAGTGACAATGGAAG
>NC_059272.1:13198911-13256411 GCF_017591435.1 Portunus trituberculatus | reverse complement strand
GAAGGGTTCTATTTGTAGGCTCCTGGAACGTCCTGAGCCTCTCAGAGGATCACCAACTGCCTCATCTATCGGATGAGCTCAGTAGGCTGAGGGTGGACATGGTGGGACTCTCTGAGACAAGGAGACCTGGCAGTGGTGAGACCAGTAACAAGGGTTTTACTTACTATTGGTCCAGCATGAACAATGGTCACCGTGTCAAGGGGGTAGCCATAGGCATCTCCAGCAGACTGTAGCCATCCATTGTAGAGGTTACTCTGGTTGATGAGCATATAATGTGACTAAGGCTGAAGCACACTCTAGGCTTCATGTCTGTTGTTACAGCATACGCTCCTACCGAGGTGTGTGAAACTGAAGAGAAGGAGACGTTCTACTCCAAACTCGACTCTGTATTGGACTAGTGTCCCTGTCGTGATACGCTTATTTTTTTGGGCGACTTCAATGCTGTCACTGACACTGAAAGAACTGGCTACGAGTTATATGTTGGTCCCCATGGATCTGGTACCAGGAACAACAACAGCTCTTTCCTTCTGAATCTTGCAAGCTCAAGAAGGTTGAGAATTGCAGGTTCTTGGTATCAGAGACCAGCACTGCACTGCTGGAGGGGTAGCGAAGATCGACCATATCCTTGTTAGTACTCGTTGGAGGATCCTTCAGAACTGCAGGGTTTTTCGGAGTGCCGAGTTCTTTACGACTGATCAAAGACTTGTTGCTACACTCAAGCTGCATGTCAAGTCCAGAAAGCCTCCAAGATGTGACCACACTGTGTTTCATCTTGAGAAACTGAAGGACTTGACATATGCCCAGGAGTATGTAGTGACAGTCTCCAATAAGTTTGGAGTGCTCAACACCATTGAAGACCTGGTAGAGCTATGAGATACCTTCAAACGTGAGACTCTTAAGGCTGCCAAGGAATGCGTTGGGGAGCACCCAAGGTTACGGAGTGGCTTCGCCTTGGTAGAGACGCTGGACAGTATTGAGGAGAGTTGCACTGCCAGACTTGCTGGGAACCACGACCAGTACAGGGCTCTGTCACATAGGACTAGAGCTCTCCTGAGAAGAGACTAAGAGAGGTATGTCAGGGGTCTCACTGAGGATGTAGAGTATCATTTAAATGCTAATGACCTCTGACCTGCCTATCGAGCCCTGAAGAAACTCCACTCCAAGTCTACATCTCAGGCAAGCGCTATTCGAACAGCAGTTGGTCGCCTTGTATCGGACAGATGGCTCGTTGGGCTGAGTACTTTGAGCAGCTGTTCATGGTGGATCCTCCAAGTGGACACCTCCAAACTGCGGGGTTACAGATGATGGATGCTGATCCACTCATTGACGAAACTGCACCCTCCATTGATGATGTCAAAGAGGCTGTAGCAAAGTTGAGGGGTGGAAAGGCAGCTGGCATCTTTAACATTAGTGTGAAGCTGCTCAAAGCTGGGGGTGAGGCCATAATCAGTGGGTTGCATGCTGTCTTGACTGCTGTATGGCATTTAGGTACCATTCCCCCAGACTGGAAAAAGGGATTGGTCATCCCTATCTGGAAGGGGAAAGGGAACCGTCAGGACTGCAACAACTACAGTGGTATAACACTGCTCAGCGTACCAGGCAAGGTGCTTGCCCATTTGCTGTTGATGCGTATCTGCAGTCACCTACTGAAACACCAGAGACCCGAACAGTCTGAGTTCACGCCCGGTAAGTCAACAACTGACCAGATCCTAGCGATTTGCATACTGGTGGAGTGCCGATGTGAGTTTCAATAGGGGATGCTTGCAACCTATGTTGATCTCAAGAAGGCGTTTGACTCAGTGCATCAAGAGACACTCTGGAATCTTCTGCGTCTCCGTGGGATTCCTGCAAGGATTATTGTTCTATTAAATGGCCTCTACTCCGGGACTGTGAGTGCTGTGAACTATGAACTGTGGAGGGGTCGTGTCCAGCTTCTTTCCTGTGAATACGGGAGTGAGGCAGGGATGCGGTGTCACCGAGCATCAGCTGGGTTGCCTCCTCCGTCCCAGACAAGCTTGACCTGTTCATGCAGTGGATGTCGCAGCAGATGAAGGAACAGTCGCAGCAGATGAAGGAACAGTCAAAGCAGACGAAGGAGCAATCACAGGAGATGAAGAAACAGTCACAGCAGCTGAGACAGGAGGTAAGGAAATAGTCCCAGCAGTTGGAACAGCTGTCATGGGAAATGGTACAGTTGTCGCAGATGAAAGAGAAGATGGAACAGCAGTTTTACCAGGTGGCAAGTGACATGCAGACAGTGCAGGACGAGAGTAAGCAGTATACTGACGTGAAAGTGTTAAAGAGGAAATGAAAGAGTACTGTGCCCATGCCCTGCAGGAACTGCGGGGGATCGTTGAGGAGCGGTGTGCATGTGCTAAGGAGAAACACTGGGAGGCTCCAATCAGTGCGATCCATTTCAAGGAGGAAGTAGTGAAAGACCCAGAGGACGCAGGGGGCACCAGTGAGGACTGTGTGCTCAATCCCGGAGCTTAGAGCTGGGGCCGCCTTTCTGCGCCCTCCTTCACCTCCCAGCAATGAGGTGGACTATAGGTGCAGTCGATCGCCACTTCCTTTTTCGAGGGCCAGTCATAAGTGGAGGAAGCCAGCGGAGTTCGACGGCAATGTGCCTTGGGAGGCTTACCAGGCCCAATTCGAGTTGTTGGCGACGTCCATGGGTGGAGCGAGCACTGCACTTAGTCACCTGTCTATGAGGTCAGGCAGTGGAGATCCTGACCCCTTGACGCCTGCTCATAAGGCATCTTACAGGTATGTGGTAGAGGCCTTGTAGCGTCGTTTTGGGTATCTCCAGTAAGCGGAGGTGCACAGGTCACACCTGAAGGTGCAGGTGAGAGGCCCATGTGAGCCTCTGACGTAGCTGGCACAGGTGGTGGAATCCTTGGTCCGCCAAGTATTCCCGACGGCACAGGAGGACATGGTGAGCCTCCTGGCAAGGGACTGCTTTGTAGACACGTCTGCAGATCTAAGTGAAGCAAGCGCAAACAAAGGACATTCTGGAGGTGCTTATCCGAGCTTCTGAGAAGGAAGCCTTCCTAAGGACCATTATCGACGCCTTAAGCTTGGTTCCGCCCAGTTATGAAGGAGGAACTGACGCCCTGCCCTGCCATGTGAAAGCTAGAAGGGCGACGACGGGCAAGACGAACCGCCGGCGGAAGGAGAGCCCTGGAGGGTTCAGAGGAGGCTGCTGGGGATGTGGCAAGTTGAGCCATAAGCGGGAGCAGTGTGGCCAGTCACGAAGATCATGCTCTCTGGAGGACACCAGCCGTATGCTCCTCAGGCCGTGCTGCTGGAGATGTGGCCAAACAGGACACCTCTCGAGGGACTGCCAGGATCCCAAAGGAATGGTGGAGGAGGAAAATGCAGCCGGGTTGAGCAGCGGGGCGAAACATCAGCTGGAGGCCATGCTGCCCCATCAGGAATAATCTACCGGTTGACAGCAGCACCTACAGCCGTTCATGTGGCAGGCATGGTCAATGGGCGCTTCGTTCAGCTAGTGGTGGATACGGGCTCCGAGAAGACAGTCATGAGAGCGGGCTTGGTGTATGTGAGTAGCATACCAGAAGCCACACAACAGCTGTGTAGCGTCACAGGTCAGTGTGTCACTATGTGGGGCCCCTTTATGGTGAGCATCGGCATGCGAAGCGTGCTAGAAAGGTTGCCAGTCTTCATCACTGCCTCAAAAGACCCTTGCCTGCTGGGGATTGACTTCCTCATGCATGTGGGAGCACGTTTGGACCACCGAGAGAGGCAGTTAAAAGTAAGTGGCCAGGAAGTTCCTTTGATCCTCGGAGGTGATGCTCAGTGTGAGAGGAGTGAACAACAGGGCGGAGTGTCTCACCAGAAACCAGCATCCGGACATCCTAGTGGTCAGACGTGTCTCTGATAAGTGGCGACGAGTCTCCCGTAAGTGGTGTGTGATCTGCTGGCTTCTTTACGTAGTGATGGCTTTCCCTGCTTTCCCTACGGCTGGTTGTGTTAGTTTTCCTATTCTCGAGGCCTTCGTTATGAAGGTCTCAGAGGTGGAGGCTGAGTTCCATTGAAGGATCTCGGAGGTGTGGGAAGAGTTTCGAGGCCGAATCTCTGACCTGCAGGCTGAGTTCTGCCAAGTGAATTCAGCTACTGAGGGAATGGCGGTTCCTGCAGTCTCCTTAACAAGTAATGAGACGAAGGGCCAGGAAGAGTGGCGAGTGGTGTCCTCAGGTGCAAAGAGGAGAAAGGTCCTCAGAGCGACACAGCGAGTGGAAACGGAAAATTCCTTCGCTGTGTTGGAGGGAGTGGAGGAGGAGAAAGAGGAGACGGGAAGCGACGAGGTGAGTAGGGTAGAGGGGTCTCTACCCGCAGGTAAGATACTACTAATCGGTGACAGTCAGGTGAGACATCTGGACGCGGCGTTTTGTGATAAGGACAGTTGGAGGAGGACGAGAGTGTGCCTACCGGAGGTAGGAATTGAGAGGGTAAGTGCTCAGCTAGACACGTGTTCGGCGAACGGGACCAAACCCATTGTTTTCTTCAGTGCGGGGGGAAATGACATTTGCAAGATAAGGAGTGAGGAGCTGTTTAGAAGATTTAGGGAGGTTTTGGCTAAAATTAGAAATAAGGATGCAACCCCTGTGGTATGCGGTGTGTTACCAAGGAGGGACTGGGAGGTGAATGGCTGTCCAGAGCTATTGCATTAAATTGCAGACATGCAGATCACTGCAGGAGCAATGGATGGGCATTCATCGATAACTGGGACCTCTTTTACAGCAAAGACACCTTGTATGCCAGGGATGGAGTGCATTTATCATGCCAAGGTGTTCGGGTTTTGGCTGGAACACTTGAAGGCGAGTTAAATGCACTCCAGCGCTCTTTTCGGTGGACAGGAGAGGGAAGGGGCATCGGTGATCTATAGGCAGGAAGGAATAGTCAAATCTAGAAAAGTAACCAGCTTAGTAAATGCGAAGAATAGTTTAAAAGTGTATTACACAAACTGTAAGAGTATTTTAAATAAGATAGATTTGCTGAGAGGAGCAGCTTGTGTTGAAAATTTTTTATATAATTGCTTTAACAGAAACCTGGTTAGATATGTCAGGGAGGGTATTTGATCAGGAAGTGAAAATTGATGGTAATACACTTTTTCATAAGCACAGGGAAAACAGAAGAGGGGAAGGAGTGGCCTTGTACGTCAAGGACACACTGCAATGTTGCATAAATAGCAGAATTAAGACAGACAGCAAAGCAGAGTCTATGAGTAGATATTAAGGAAGGGTCTCAATCAGTAGTAGCTAATGGGTTTAGTGTATAGGCCACCAAATGCTTCAGACCAAATAAACTCTTCCCTATGGGAGGAAATAAATAGAGCAGCCAGGTACAGTAAGATATGTGTGGTAGGGGATTTTAATTATAGGAATGTTGATTGGAGCTTGATGGTGGGTAAAAGGGAAGCAGATAAGTTCCTTAAGATCATACAGGATAATTTTTTAAAGCAAGTCATTTTAGAACCCCACACGGGGAAATATCCTAGATTTAATTCTGACAAACTGGGAGGAGGCAGGTACGCAGGTGGAAGTTGGTGGCCAGCTAGGTAACAGCGATCACACAAAGAAATACGGTATACATTGAAATGGCATGAAACTTTTAGAAAAAAACAAAACAAAAGAAAAGTCCCTGACTTCAGGAAGACTAATTTCGAGGGCTTAAGGGAGTATTTACAAATTGCTTGTCAGGGACAAGGCAGATTTAGTCAGGTAGAAGGAAGGAAGGAGCAGAGAACGGGGGGGAGGTGCGAAGTCGGAGTGGGATGGAGAGAGAATGAGGCGGAGAGGGAAGCTGGATTAGAATTCTTTTTTTTTTTTTTTTTAAGAGGCTAAAGACAGGAGATGAAGCTTTACAGTAAGGCCTATAGCGCCTGTAGGCACACTTCAATTTTTTTTTTTTTTTTTTTTTTCACCCAGGAGAACACACAGGAAATCCCAGATAGCGAAGTGGTATTTAGGGCAGAGGATAGTGAAAAGTTGACAGATATCCTTACGTAGGGAAGAGGGCCAGCCAAGGGCAAAAAAAAGAAAGTTAGAAAAAGGCCCACTTGAGCGCTGGCTCTCCAAAGACTTCAAAAAGTGCCAAAACCGTCAGCCAGAATTAGGGGAGCAAATGCCTCGATACCTCCCTCTTAAAAGAAGACAAGTTGTAGGAATTCGGAAATACAGATGCAGGAGGGAGTTCCAGAGTTTACCAGTGAAAGGGATGAATGATTGAGCGTACTGGTTAACTCTTGCATTAGAGAGTTGGACAGAATAGGGATGAGAGGAAGAAGAAAGCCTTGTGCAGCGTGGCCGCAGGAGGAGGGAGGCATGCAGTTAGCAAGATCAGTAGAACAGTTACCATGAAAATAGCGATAAAATATAGAAAGGGATGCAACATTTCGGCGGTGAGAAAGAGACTGAAGACAGTTAGTCAGAGGAGGGAGTTGATGAGACGAAGAGCTTTCGATTCCACCCTATCAAGCAAAGCTGTGTGACTGGAATTCCCCCAAACATGCGAAGAGTACTCCATACAGGGACGGATAAGGCCCTTATACAGAGTAAGCAGTTGGAGGGGTGAGAAAAACTGTCGGAGACGCCTCAGAACACCTAACTTCATAGAAGCTGTTTTAGCAAGAGATGAGATGTGAAGTTTCCAGTTAAGATTATGAGCAAAGGACAGACCGAGGATATTCATTGTGGAAGAGGGAGACAGTTGAGTGTCATTGAAGAAGAGGGGATAGTTGTCTGGAAGGTTGTGTCGAGTTGATAGATGGAGGAATTGAGTTTTGAGGCATTGAAAACTACTAGATTTTCTCTGCCCCAATCGGAAATCTTAGAAAGATCGGAAGTCAGGCGTTCCGTGGCGTCCCCGCGTGATCTGTTGATTTCCTGAAGGGTTGGACGTCTCTGAAAGAACGTGGAAAGATGTAGGGTGGTATCATCAGCGTAGGAGTGGATAGGGCAAGAAGTTTGGTTAAGAAGGTCATTAATGAATAATAGAAAGAGAGTGGGTGACAGGACAGAACCCTGAGGAACACCACTATTAATAGGTTTAGGAGAAGAACAGTAGCCGTCTACCACAGCAGCAATAGAGCGGTCGGAAAGGAAACTTGAGATAAAGTTGCAGAGAGAAGGATAGAAGCCGTAGAAGGGCAGTTTTGAAATCAAAGCTTTATGCCAGACTCTATCAAAAGCTTTTGATATGTCTAACGCAACAGCAAAAGTTTCACCAAAATCTCTAAAAGAGGATGACCAAGACTCAGTAAGGAAAGCCAGAAGATCACCAGTAGAACGATCTTGACGGAAGATTATGAAGTGACGGATGTTTGAGAATCTTCCTATTCAGGATAGATTAAAAAACTTTAGACAAGCAAGAGATTAAAGCTATAGGACGGTAGTTTGAGGGGATAGAACGGTCATCCTTTTTAGGAACAGGCTGAATGTAGGCGAACTTCCAGCAGGAAGGAAAGTTACAAGTCGATAGACAAAGTTGGAAGAGTTTGGCCAGGCAAGGTGCAAGCACAGAAGCACAGTTTTTGAGAACAATAGGAGGGACCCCATCAGGACCATAAGCCTTCCGAGGGTTTAGGCCAGCAAGGGCATGGAAAACATCATTACGAAGAATTTTGATTGTAGACATGAAATAGTCAGAGGGAGGAGAGAGGAGGACAAGCCCAGAATCGTCCAAGGTGGAGTTGTGAGCAAAGGTTTGAGAAAAGAGTTCAGCTTTAGAGACAGAAGAGATGGCAGTGGTGCCATCAGGATGAAATAAAGGAGGAAAGATGAAGAAGTGAAGTTATTTGAGATGTTTTTGGCTAGATGCCAG
Organism: Portunus trituberculatus; assembly: GCF_017591435.1. NCBI lineage: Eukaryota > Metazoa > Arthropoda > Malacostraca > Decapoda > Portunidae > Portunus > Portunus trituberculatus. The sequence continues at coordinate 13,248,566 of NC_059272.1, read as the reverse complement.
AAGTCACGAGGAGAGTTTGAGTTTGAAAGATTTTGACATTTCCTATTTATGAAAGAGTGTTTGGCAAGTTGAAGAACAGACTTGGCATGATTCCGGGCAGAGATATAAAGTGCATGAGATTCAGGAGATGGAAGGCTCAAGTACCTTTTGTGGGCAACCTCTCTATCATGTATAGCACGAGAACAGGCTGAGTTAAACCAAGGTTTAGAAGGTTTAGGTTGAGAAAAGAATGAGGAATGTACGCCTCCATGCCAGATACTAACACCTCTGTTATGCGTTCAGCACAAAGAGATGGGTCTCTGACACGGAAGCAATAATCATTCCAGGGAAAATCAGCATAATACCTCCTCAGGTCCCCCCAACTGGCAGAGGCAAAACGCCAGAGGCACCTTCGCTTTGGGGATCCTGCAGAGGATTGGAAAAATAGGACAAGATACAGAAATGAGATTGTGATCGGAGGAGCCCAACGGAGATGAAAGGGTGACAGCATAAGCAGAAGGGTTAGAGGTGAGGAAGAGATCAAGAATGTTGGGCGTGTCTCCAAGACGGTCAGGAATACGAGTAGGGTGTTGCACCAGTTGCTCTAGGTCATGGAGGATAGCAAAGTTGAAGGCTAGTTCACCAGGGTGGTCAGTGAAGGGAGAGGAAAGCCAAAGCTGGTGGTGAACATTGAAATCTCCAAGAATGGAAATCTCAGCGAAAGGGTAGAGGGACAGAATGTGCTCCACTTTAGAAGTTAAGTAGTCGAAGAAATTACTATAGTCAGAAGAGTTAGGGAGAGATAAACAGCACAGATGAATTTAGTTTGAGAGTGACTGTTAAGTCGTAGCCAGATGGTGGAAAATTCGGAAGACTCAAGAGCGTGGGCACGAGAGCAAGTTAAGTCGTTGCGTACATAGACGCAACATCCAGCTTTGGAATGAAAATGAGAATAGAGAAAGTAGGAGGGAACAGAGAAGGGCTACTGTCAGTTGCCTCAGACAGCTGTGTTTCGGTGAGGAAAAGAAGATGAGGTTTAGTAGAGGAGAGGTGGTGTTCCACAGATTGAAAATTAGATCTAAGACCGCGAATGTTGCAGAAGTTAATGTAGAAAAAGTTGAGGGAGGTGTCAAGGCATTTGTGGTCTTCAACAGGAGAGGTGTCCGACCTGGGGACATTTTGGTCCCTCCCAGAGGGGACTCTGAGGCGTTGTTTATTTTGGGTCCCATTTTTCTTTTAAATTTTGATTTGGAGTGAAGGGTGTATGTGTGGTAAGTGCATGTAGTTTTGTGTGAAGAAGGAGAGCTTTCTTTAGAGGGTAGGCTGTGACTACCCCCTTGAGTTGTGAGACACAAAGGGAAACATTCAACGAGATCACAACTAGCTTTAATGGAAGGTTCACAGCACCTCCTGAACTAGTGCTATTAGATCTCACTGGGAGTAAGTTATTGTTTCGGTAGGTGTCTACTACCTCCTCCATGTGTGTATAGGGAAGCGCTGTTCAGCTTCCGCCCATTAGTGGCGCAGGCAATTTTATTTATAGTGGTACCCATATTAGGCCCATATCACCGCCCAAGCTCATCTTGATTGTAACCACCTAGAACCTGGGTATCATGGTGATATGTAGGTAACTTTAAACCACTCGACAAATGGCAAAGTGTTTTAAGGCTGTACGTGGTGGGATTCGAACCTACGCGTGGAGAAATCCCAATTAGTTGAGGATTGATAAAATGTATACCGACTCCCTAAGTAATATACGTGACGGTCAGTTAGCCAACATTCCATATAGAACAATAAAATCACGAAACAACGACCCTAAGTGGATGACAGACAGATTAAAACGATGTATAGGGCAAAAATAGGAATATATTTAAGAGGCTAAAAGCAGAAGATGAGGCTTTAAGGCCACTATACCATGAATTAGTATGTAGAGTTAAGCGGTTAACGAGGAAATCTAAAAGTGAATATGAGTTGAGGATAGCCAACCAATCAAAGACGGACCCCAAGGAATTTTTTCAGCTATACAAGACGAAAAGTAGAGAAGAATTAGGTCCATTAACCCTTATGTTCCGGTGATTAAACTATTTTCCAGTATCCCATGACGGGTAAAAATGGTAAACCTAGAAATTGTCAGAAGACTGTTTGAATACTAATATTTATTTCCTCTTTGTTATTCTGAATACAATGATGTACTTTCTAGCTCGATGTGACCTCTGAAAGTTTAGTTATTGCCTTATCAAGGATTCCTCCTCCGCCCGCTGTGTGATCCGTCAAGCAGAAACAGCTCGGGGAGCGATGACACCGCGAAAACACACACACACACACACACACTCTCTCTCTCTCTCTCTCTCTCTCTCTCTCTCTCTCTCTCTCTCTCTCTCTCTCTCTCTCAGAAGAGTTGCCTTCTACCATTTTATTATAATCGAAGATAATGAAAAAATCAACATGAAAGAATGGTAATATTTTATTAACTTTGCTGAACAAATTTAGCGTATGTGTCCCTTCGCTCTTATCAGGGTGCTTTCGACACGGCGGGTCGCTGGGGTTGCCAAGTGTCGCCCTCAGAATGGGAGAATAGCTTAGTTACCCCTAAATATACATAGCTAGTGGCAATACTACGGGTGGAAAAAGAAGCTAGTACATCCACTCGCCATCTGACTCAAGAAACCGCGCATGGAGCTCAAACATGAGGCGCGAAAATTCTTGATTACGGGAACGATCGCCGTCGCTACGGACGCACTGATGCAATCGTTCATATACGATCGCCGGAATATAAGGGTTAAAGACAACAAATGTGGAAATGGCTAGTTCAGCGGAAGAGATTAGTAGAATTATGAACGAGTATTTTTTAACTATCTTCACCCAGGAGAACACACAGGAAATCCCAGATAGTTAACAGATATCTAGGTCAGAAGATAGTGAAAAGCTGACAGATATTCATATAACTAAGGTGATAGTAGAACAGGAGATAGATAAACTAAAGAAATTCAAGTCACCAGGACCTGATGAAGTATATCCAAGGGTTCTAAAGGAATGCAAGGAAGTCGTCAGCGAGCCTCTAGCGGTACATTAGGCCGGGAGCACACGAGCCACTCTGCAGCGCCACGGCGTAGCGGGGATGTGGTTTCCTATAGGTTTCCATTGTTTTGTGGCTTTCCCGCGCACACAAGCGTCTGTGGTCAGCGGATGTAGGGGGCTGTCGCTGATCCCCGCCACGGCGTGGCGCGTTTTGACCACAAAGACCTGCGCACACGAGCCACCCCACAAAGCCACATGCTGCCACTGTCAGTCAGTCTGTATTTGCTTGAGGACCGAGTGACATGTTTTTTTTTTTTTTTTTTTTTTTTATCTGCTACCATGAATACACTCGATGTTGATCGCTTTAGAATAGAAATTGAAGACAGACCAGCAATATGGGACGTACGCTGTGGTCTCGAAGGGGATGGGGCGTGGCGCAGAAAACGCGTCACGGCGAAGCGCCACGCCGTGGCGACCACAGAGTGGCTCGTGTGCTCCCAACACACCACGCCGAAGCGCCACGCCGTGGTCATTATTATTTGTAATATATATGAACGACTTGGATAGTGGAATTATTAGTGATATCAGTAAATTTGCGGACGACACAAAGATAGGTAGATTAATTAGGTCCGATTCGGATGCCAAGGCTTTGCAGGCTGAATTGGATAGGATGAAAGAATGGACAGATAGATGGTTAATGCACTTCAATATTAACAAGTGCAGGGTACTGAGCGTAGGTATAGATAATCCAAGCAATAGGTACATAATAGATATCATGGCACTAGGAAGTTCCAAGTATGAGAAAGATTTAGGAGTCATAGTTAGCTCTGATCTCGGTACAAGGAAGCAATGTATTGAGGCCAGAAATAAGGCGAATAGAGTATTAGGTTTCATTTTTAGAAGTGTCAAAAGCAGGAGTCCCGAAGTAATACTAAAATTATACTTGGCGGTGGTTAGGCCACATCTTGAATATGCGGTACAATTCTCTGGTCCCCACATTACAGGAAGGACATAGCTCTGTTGAAGTCGGTGCAAAGGAAGATGACTAAAAAGATACAGGGAATGAAGGATATTCACCATGAAGAGAGACTGAAAAAACTTAATCTGCATTCCTTAGAGAGACGTAGGTTAAGAGGAGACCTGATAGAAGTATTTAAGTGGTATAAGGGTTTTAACAGAGGGGACTGAATGTAGCTCTTAGGATCAGTAGCGGGGACAGAACCAGAAATAATGGGTTTACCTAAACTTGAAAAATTCAGGTTTAGGAAAGAACTGGGAAGAAACTGGTTTTCAAACAGAGTGGTTGATGATTGGAACGGTCTCAGTGGGCATGTAGTCAGGGGTGAGTCAATAGGGAACTTTAAAACAAGGTTAGATAAATTCATGGATGAGGAAGATAGATGGAATTAGGTAGATTAAGCACACTGGGACTGCCTCGTATAGGCCTGGCGGCCTCTTGCAGCTTCCCTCTTTTCTTATGTTCTTATGTTCTTATGATGAGAGCGACGCTGAGACCCGCCAGAACAGCGGGAGTGACGTCGAGGAAGCTGCAGTGGAGCACGCCAGTAACATCGTCATGCTCAAGAGGAACAGGAGAAAGCCGTGATGGCACGAAGATTGTCATGTAATATTTTTATGTTCATGTCTCTATTTCTTTTGTGCTGATGTTTTGTTTTGTTGCTGTGTGATAGCCGGGTCGGCTATCTTTGTGCTGGGGGGCAGTGTTACATAAGAGGTGTTTTAGTTAACCCCCAAACCCGGTGATAGGAACCTGTGAGTAGAGAATTGGGGTGAAGAAGGGATATTTCTTTCCCTTGCAACCAAAATTATTTACTTATCTTATGCAAGTTTCTTTAATTGTGTGTATCAGAGACTTATTAGCAATAAATAAAAATTCTGCCCATGTATTTTTTATATAAATGATGTATAATTTATGTTCTAAAGGGCGGGGAAGCATCAGTTGGCACTGTACAATGTGAGAGGAATTGTAAGTGTTTAGTCCCGACAAGTATATACCTAATTGTTGCAATTTATCCGTACTGGCGGGATAATACCCGCTCTTTGTATACAATTTGTATGTTATATATATGAACTAAAACAAACCTATAACAACTGCAATTCACTTAGGGAGCACGTGGCAGTTAAACTATTAGTGCTTAGATGTGTATCTCTGGAGGAAGACTGCCACACTAAGTTACACAATTGGGATTCGCACATATAAGCTCTCTCTCTCTCTCTCTCTCTTCTGTAGTGTGTCAGATAACCTTCCTCCCGAGTCTGTGTTAGGGAAAGCTGTGGTTCTACCTGTGCATTTGTGACTTTCCGAGTGACTGACTAACTGGGAATTGCGTGGCTGCTGGAATCTTGTTCTATATATATATATATATATATATATATATATATATATATATATATATATATATATATATATATATATATATATATATATATATATATATATATATATATATATATATATATATATATATATATATATATATATATATATATATATATAATGTGAAACTTAACTAATAAAAATAGCAAAGTTATTCTCTCTTACTTTCTTTCACCCCTTCTCTTCCCACCCACTTTTTCTTTAGCTAGCTTTCTATCCTTTCACCCCCCTTAAAAAAAAAAAAAATCACTTAGACGTCTTGTAGAAGGTTTCGTTTTCTCTAATCATTACTGCCTGTGGGATACCCTTAAGAGACTGGATACCGCTCAGGACTGAGTTTGGCGAATGAACCACGCAGGGAAGATAACCAAGGAAGTCTAGTCTTGTCATCTGAGTTAGAAAGACGTTAGCGACTACGGGAAGCTCATACAGCCTGAGTTGTGTACTCCGGTCCGCGCTGTCTACTAGCTTAGGGCGTCGCCAGAGACGAGTAAGGCGAGGGGACACGGCACACCACCAGGGGCTTCAACGGGAGCATTTCCTCGCTGACAGTCTACAGGAGGACTCAGGATACATCCTGTGGCGAGCATCCGTGTAGCTCACGCAGATGAGGTGTTGCATGTGCTCTCCCCGGCCTCCCCTGTCTTACCGCGTGTGTGCGGGACCGCAGTGAAGGGTGGAGGGAGAGTGACAAGACAGTATGATGTGATGTAGTGTGTGTGGTGTGGTGTGGTATAATATGGTGGTGGTGGTGATGTCGTGTGCTGTAGTATGGTATGGTGTAGTGTAAATGTTACTTTCTCGTATGGTCGGAGCGGTGGTAACCGGCCTGGCAGGTCCGGCGGGAAGCCCATGATATCTTGGTGTATGGGGTATGATGTAGTATTAACCAAGATTTTCTTTATTTTGTTAATAACACTACACTATTGCTCCCTTCACTGCCCTCGTCTCTGTGTGTGTAATTCACCTCGGTCGTCTGCTGGTCACCCAGCCAGTCTTCCCCATTACGGAGCGAGCTCAGAGCTCATAGACCGATCTTCGGGTAGGACTGAGACCACATAACACACTCCACACACCGGGAAAGCGAGGCCACAACCCCTCGAGTTACATCCCGTACCTATTTACTGCTAGGTGAACAGGGGCCACACATTAAGAGGCTTGCCCATTTGCCTCGCCGCTTACCGGTGTGTGTGTGTGTGTGTGTGTGTGTAATTCACTGTTTGATCTGCTGCAGTCTCTGACGAGACAGCCAGACGTTACCCTACGGAACGAGCTCAGAGCTCATTATATTGTGTGTGTGTGTGCGTGTGTAAGAAGGATTTGGGGTGCCGGCGGCAATACCGTGTTGTGTTTAGGCTTCACTCCCACAAACTACTAAAACTGACTGCCCTCAGTGCCCTGTGTGTGTGTGTGTGTGTGTGTGTGTGTGTGTGTGTGTGTGGCCGACGCCCGTGTAACAATTCCTGTCTTAGATGACCATATCTCGCTTCTGGAAGTTCAGAGTCAGATTAGAAGGATGAAGGTGGATAAAGCCTGTGGGCCAGATGGTGTCACGCCTGGCATCCTCACCCTGCTGCCTCCCGCTTGGCTCTTAACTCTGACAACATTGTTTAGTGCTGTATTTATGGCTGGTGTGTATCCTGCAGCCTGGATACGAGCTAAGGTTGTTACGATCTTTAAAAAAGGTAACAAGTTAGATCCTAATAATTATAGAGGCATAAGTATAATGAATTCCATTGCGAAGCTATATGACATGATCCTATCTCACAGACTTGACCAGTGGTTCCGGCCTTTCCGTGAACAGGCCGGAGCTCAACGTCACCGAGGGTGTATAGAACACATTGTCTCGCTGCGTATTCTCACTGATACGGCCCGCCGTAAGAAAAGAAGGTTGTTTGTAACTTTTGTCGATTTTAGCAAGGCTTATGACCTGGTGCCTCGAGATAAATTGTTTAATATTTTGGAACGTCTAGGCTGTGGCATGAAAATGCTTGCAGCCCTGGTGGCAATGTACAGTGTCACAGAGTCTGTCATTGGCGGAGCTGTTCTAACCTCTACACTCGGAGTGAGACAGGGCTCGCCCACCTCCTGTTTGCTTTTTATTATTTTCATGGATGAGTTAATTAGAATGATCAAGCAGAGGTGTTTACCAGACGGTTTTCTTGGCTGGCTCCATATTCTTGTACTCATGGATGACACTGTGCTTTTAGCCACCAGCAGAGTGGAAATGATAAACAAGGTTAAACTTTTACAGTCCTTTTGCAATAGTCATGGTATGTTAATTAATGAGGCCAAGACTAAATTTTTCGTTATCAACGGCGGGGAAGGAGACGCGGAGCCGCTACGTGTGAATGGCTTGGTTATAGACCATTGCTTCACGTATGTGTACCTGGGGTCGCTCTTCACCAGTGACGGCTCCGTGTCCTCAGCCATCAAGGTGCACGCGAAGACCAAGTTAACTCACGTTGTAAAATTTGTATCTTTTATTAAGAAAAATAATGATGTGCCATATGTTGTTAAGCGCAGAGTGTTTGACGCTGCACTTATGTCCGCGCTGTTGTATGGTTGTGAGTCGTGGTTGGGGGCTGATTTGAAACCGGTTACAAAATTGTATAATTGGGCTATTAAGCAACTTTTAGGAGTAAGGAAATCAACCCCAACGACGTCTGTTATGCCGAGGCAGGATATCCCTCACTCCCTGATCTGATTAGACTTAGGCAACAAAGGTTTTTTTAAAAAGATGGAGAGTGAGAGGCGTGGACAAGCTGACGACCCTCTAATGTATACAATAGATCTGGTCATGCGAGCAAATACAGTAACGAGCACTAAAATAAGAGAATTCCTTTCTACCGAAATGCCTACCTTGCAGGATCTCATGCGGAACGTACACGACCGCATCTCAGTTTCCATGGGTTCCCGATATGCAGCATACCGCACCATGAATCCAACATTTGCAGTACACAGTGTGTATAAGGAGCGCCACACGGTGAATGACTTGTTAAGAATATCTTTCACCCGTCTCCGTGTGTCAGGACATAGTTTGGCTATTGAGAGTGGTCGGTGGAATAGACGGGGACGCGGTCGATTGCCAGTAGAGGAACGCTTGTGTACCTGTGGTGCTATACAAACCGAACGTCATGTGATAGAGGACTGCAATATTTCCAGTAATGTGAGACAGATGTATGGTCTGAGCTGCATGGAAGCTCTATTTGATGGACATTATGATAATGAGAACTCATGTAAGATAATTAATGAAATCCTTAGTCGATACAAGTAATATGTACCTATATACATATGCTAACAATGTGGAGTTATATTAGAAAGATATTTGCAAAATGTATGTCACCGGTGTCGTGCTTTTATTTTTAAAGTTTTAGTAGATGTTAAGCTTTTAATGTTTCGCGTTTTGATATGTTATTCGTTTTAGTTCTGTAAATGTATCTATTAAACTTTGTTTTATTGCTTTTATATTACCGTTTGTGTGATATTATATCTCTTGTTTTTTTAGTTAGTTGTCTTTTAGCTTGCAGATGAAGTTTAATACTTCTATATAGTTTTGTATATGAAGATAAAAAACATTTGAGTATAACCTCTCTTTGTGTGTGTTTTAGCAGTAGCTTGATTCTAAGTTCAGTTTGCGATTTGTGGACTACAGTTTATACTTTCTTAGGGTATTTTTTTGTTTTGTTTTGAATAATGTATTGATCAACTATGATCTATATTATGAATAATTTTATAATAATTCCTACATGTAATGGCATACTGTGGTCAATAAACTATCTATCTATCTATCTATCTATCTGTGTGTGTGTGTGTGTGTGTGGCGCCGATAAAGTGAATTATTTTTTGTGTACAAATCAAAACTTCATCAACATGCTTGAACGTGTGTGTGTGTGTGTGTGTGTGTGTGTGTGTGTGTGTGTGTGTGTGTGTGTGTGTGTGTGTGTGTGTGTGTGTGTGTGCGCGCGCGCGCGCGCAAGGATGGGGGTGATATGATTACCGGATTTGTGTGCTTTGGTGAGGCAGTAAAAGATCACAGAGCTAAAGCACTTGAGAAAAGATGGTTAAAGACATTTTTATGAAATAAATAACATTCAATTTAAGGAGTTGTCTAAATACTATTGCCATCTTATTCTCAAACATGATACTGTAATGGATGGGTGTTTCTTTAATTAATTTAAACTCCTAAAAGATGTTCAACTTTCCTGAAATAATCTATTTTGTTCATATGTACTGTACCCCAATCCTCAATTAACTAAGTCATGTGTTTTTAGTTTAATGAAGGAGTTGCAGAGAGCTTGTGGTGATTTGAAAACCGAGTATCGAACTGTATTGAATTCTCGGCTTGCAAATCGTCGTCCGACGAAATAGCTGCCACTCTCCAAGAACTGTTTCCCTTAATGCAGGGTTTTGTTGGAAGTGAGGATTGAAGACTTGTCAGGATTTAATTTGATTACAGTTGCTCACAGTCTTCATATGATTAGTGTGTGGTAGACACTCCTTTCCTTCCTTCTACATAGCCAGGGACGTATCCACAGCCATTTTCTTTTCTGTTGACTCTTCCGGTACACCAAAAGAAGAGCAACCACCGCTTCAGCATCGTCACTGGAGGAAGATGTCTTGGTGGGTAGCTGTTTGTTTACATTCACTTCCCGCCAAGGCGCCAACTAGTCGATACTTTCCAATCGCTATGTGTGACGTTTTCCTACTACAAGGGCTCACTCGATACTTCTAGCGACTTGCAGTTTCAGTCGCAAATTGACACGTGTAAACCCGCCTTTATTTATTGTTAAACGTTTTAAGCGCCTAATGTCGAATAATTTCACGAGAATTTAGTAGAAGTTGCTGAGGTATTCAAGGGCATTTTATGATGATAGTTGAACAAAAGTTACACACCATCAGAAAGAGAGAAAAAAAAAAGTCTTTCCATGAAAAACCGGATTCATCTCAGCAGCATTTGGAAAGTACTTATGAAAACAAAACGTTTGAAAATAAAGATTTTTCGTTGAATCTGTTCTCATGCAATGAATTCATACTAATTTCTGAATAATTTTTTCCACTTACTTATAGCCTGGAAGTGACAAGCCGTAGACGTACGGATTGAGGCAAGCTGAGGCTTTGCAGAACACCGAGGGCATGGTTGATAGCAGAGGCGTAAGAACAGAGTTGCTGAAGGTCACAGACACGAGCACCACTAGGGCGTAAGGCGTCCATGATATTGCCCATAGTCCCACCAGCATGGCCACCCGCGTCCCAGTCTGAAGTAGAGAACAATCTCTATAAGTAATAGCTACAGGCCAAGTTTCAGCTATAGAATGGGCAATCGTGGTCTTCAGTAATCTAATGCACTGTGCTTACTAAGTCTTCTCTTCATCTAAAGTTATCCCTCAGCTCCCAAATAAAACCTAATAACTAGTAGTTTCCTAGTAGAAACGAAGACGTGTGTGCGCACACACACACACACACACACACACACACACACACACACACACACAGACGCGAGCGTATTCTCAACATTTATTTGTTCACCATCTCTCCGTAGCATTCATTCTTTTCATGTGGTAATGGAGTTACTTCTGCATTTCATGGATTCTCAATAGATCTTAATTTGAATTCAATAATGAAAACAAGACTGCAATAATCAAATAGTGGAGGTATTCCTGTACCAGCTCTTAACATTTTGCACTTTCTAATACTTTCAACAAGGATTCGTAGATATGGGATAATAGTGAGCCATTTATCAGTACATATTATCATAGAGAAGCTTCAGTGTAGCATATCATCTTGTGACAGGGCCATTTTTAGTCTTGGAGCTTCTTTGGGTCCCTCAACATCCTCCACTCCCAACATACAAATTTTGTGCTGTCATTCCGTATAGTTGATTACAATAATATTTCAAATTAAGTAGCTAATGGAGTTGAAAAAGAGAAAACATTGCTATCTTATCAGGCAACCTATAATTATCATTAAGTTTACATATTTATCCAACTACTTAAAGTTAAAAAAGGTTGCATGAGTCTTAGCTCCTATGAATCTGTGGGTCTTGATGGGACCCCCTAGGATTCATCCTTAGGGATAATACGGTGCTGAGAACAGTCTACTAACCTTTCTGTTTGGAGACGAGAAGGCAGTATGTTGGTTACTGAGTTGTCGCAGCTCCTTTCTGCTTCGCTTTACCTGTAAGGGAAGAGAGAAACGGTGAGTGGCGTGGGGAAGAGTACCAGGAAAAAAGGGGATGAGGACAAAATCTTATGGAAAAATGACAATTTTAAATAAAAATTAAAGGCAAGCCGAAAATACGGAGAAGAAGCCATAACAGACAAGCCGCATATCCTTTGCAACGTGACTGACGATCGAGAGACAGATGTGGGAAGAGATGAAAAACCACACTGTCTTTGTACACTACTTGAGGAGATCAGTAAACATGGCTGCCGTGTATGAGTGCGCCAGTCTCAATAAGGAAGAAGCAACATAATAGCTACGCTGAGTCGACAAAAATGTTTCATCCAACATCAAAGATTTAAGAGGGATGCTTAATCCTTGAAATGTAAGGAATTCCCCATTGAGGACAAGAAGTGCGGGCTTTAGTGAATCCCAAGTCCTATTGAGGTAAGAGGAGGATGGACTGAGCTGCTCCTCTTTTCTTGGTCACGTAGGAGTGCTCTGTAATCACGTTTCTTTTATACGGATTGTGAAAACTTGAGAAAGGTAACCATAGAACTGTACTGAGACCAAATAGCATTGAGTTAAAAGTGAGAACATCGAGCTAATTAATGTTATCGGTCACTATCTAAGGAGTTCAAAACTACGTTGTATTATATCATGTGTAAGACTTTTTGATGCTGCAAACTATTTCTGTGAACATATAAGTATCGTAGTCACCACAAAAGGTTGAAAGAATGGATGGTCATAGACGTGAAGAAAGGAGAGGAAGGCGTACGAGTAATGTGTCAGAGTGTAATGAAGACCATCTATGGAAATATAAAGAACTATAGAAACTAATTACACTAGGAACAGAGGAGCGTTGGATGAAAAAAAGTTTTGTATAAGAAACAACAAAAAGTAAGAATGTACCTGAAAGTTCAGTGACCACACTCGTGGTATCTCTCTCTCTCTCTCTCTCTCTCTCTCTCTCTCTCTCTCTCTCTCTCTCTCTCTCTCTCTCTCTTCACAGATGGCCAGAGCAAAGGAGATGGAAAAAGATTACCCAGCCCAACGTTAGCTTTGAGTTGTTAAAAAAAAAAGAAAAAAAAGTTGATAAAAGAAATAGATCAGAGGAACCTCTTTTAGGCAAGCTTCCACTCCTCAGCCCGTGGGACGCTACACTGCCTTACGTACGGCGCGCCTCGTGTGGTGCACCTACACACGCTCTGTTTGACATTGGGTTGATAAAAAAAAAAAAAAAAAAAAAAGTAATAATAATAAATAAATAAATAAATAAATAAATAAATAAATAAATAACAAAATAAAAAAGCTGGAGTTGGTAAAGATATTACCCCACTAATTACATACTTTTAGGCAACCTGGAATCTCTCTCTCTCTCTCTCTCTCTCTCTCTCTCTCTCTCTCTCTCTCTCTCTCTCTCTCTCTCTCTCTCTCTCTCTCTCTCTCTCTCTCTCTCTCTCTCTCTCTCTCTCTCTCTCTCTCTCTCTCTCTCTCATGAATAAATAAATCTATGGTAACACTGAAACTTGCACTTGGCGCCTCTAGAGTTTGCCTTACCTTGAATATTATGTACATATAGGAGAAGAGCACGGCGGCCATTGGGGCGGTCCAGGCCACAAGGAGCAGCAGGAACACGAAAGAGCGATCTAGCCACCGTTCCGACAGGTAGTCCACGGTGCACCCGGATAGCACGCCCTGCATCATACAAAGAGAAGCAATTATTAGACTTAGATCGGGTGAAGAGGAGCTAGGAGGATGAATGGCTCCGGATCAGAGAGAGCGAGAGAGGGGGGCGGGGCGGAGAGAGGGAAAGGGAGATGGAGAGGGAAAGACAAGAGGGATAGGGAAAGACGAGAGGAAGAGTAAGAGGGAAAGACAGAGTACAAGATGGCATCGCTCACCTCAGGCACGTAACGATTCCAGCCCAGAAGTGGAATAGTGGCCATCACCCCAGAGGTCATCCACACCACCCACACCACCACCCGTGTCTGGAGAGAGGAGGGCTTTTCACAGAGAAGAATTAAAATTATTGCCAGAGTCTATGGATAAATGGAAAAAAAAATAAAAGAATCATTAGTTAAGGAAGAAAAAACAAATAAAACTCAGGTGGCTTTCTGAAAGACTCCATAAGACTAATGATGATTAAAGCTGATGCGGTCAACACTCAAGGAAAACACAACAAAGAGGTCTGTGTAGGTAATTTCTTAAGTATTTCCTGCAGAGGAAAACATTAAAGGCAAGAAGTATAAATTATCATATACACAGAACGTCATAAATTAACATTAAGTCTGGTGATGCATTAAAGTGTTGTCAGTATGTTACAAAACAAAACAAGTAATCGAGGAGTTCATGACATAAACTCACCTGGGACTTGGAGGACATGCTGGGGGTGATGGAGAGGCGCACCACGCGGTACCTCTCCAGGCTGATGGCGGTGAGAAACCAGATGGCAGATAGACCAGACACCAAGGACACGAACCCATATATCTCACACCCTGTCGCAATCATAATGCGATTTTGTCATTATTTGCCTAACCACATGTAGTCTCTTGATTTCGCTGGAAAAGCAGAGCTGTTTTATTTTTATGATTTCATCATTTCATTTTTTATCTGTTATTTATTTGTTTGCTTGTTTCCTGATGTGACTGCAATATACTAACGAAAATGTTCGCATATACCAAAGCAATCAAAACTGTCAGCTCATCGGGTGAAATTTTGCAGGCACGGTTGGATCCAGCCCGAGGACGACCAAAAAGAATATTTCAGTTACTATTTCTAAGAGGGTCTTCAGGTATGGTAAATTTCCATTCAGAGATGAAAATCTTAATCACGGAACACTTCTTTTGATATGAGAGATAAGAAAGTTACGTTAGAAGTCACCGAAAAACTGTAAATTATGATGGACTAGTATCTAACAGGTTAATTAGAATCCGGTCACAGATCCGTCACGATAAATTTCGCCCCGACTGAAATCTTCCCAAGGAGGAGGTTTGAGTTTCCACAGATTTGACATTGATAAATGGCTACAACTTTGGTCTCGGAGTACTCATGTTATCCTCTCTAAAAAAACTCAAACTTTTCAAAATGAAATGAGAGGCTAATGATATACAAATCAATAAGCGTCTAGTTTAGGTCAGAGGTCACACAACAGAGATAAGCGAGAGCAGTCCGCGCGCGGGTGAGAGCCTCTTGCTTTCACGAGTCTTTACATTGGTGCTTTCTAATTTTTGGTGTTTACCTAAATTAAACATCCATCTATAACAATGATTAAACTTTGTTGAATTGTTTACTACAATAAAACATTAATGATATTTTCTTCTAAAAGGCATAAAAAATTTCTACGAAATCAAATAAACTCATACTTCACTTCCCACAAAGATAGAAAAGACATGATTATAGCAGGAAAATATATTATATAAGAATGGTAGATATCAATGAGGATTGTTTCAATTAGGAAGGAAACCCAACGCCGAAAAGACACAAGAAGCTTTTCAAAAGAAAAGAAGATATATAAATATAGTTTTCCAGAGTTGGGCGCGTTACTGGATATCGGGTAGTCCGGTACCCTGCCTCCAGACCTCGAAATACAGATAGTCCGCACCTGTACTTCCGCACCAAGAATTTTTTCCCTCGGTCCGGTACCACACCTCCGCACCTCCGGTACCGTACCCAAAACTATTAACGCGCGCCTGAAAAATCTTATGTATATATATATATATATATATATATATATATATATATATATATATATATATATATATATATATATATATATATATATATATATATATATATATATATATATATATATATATATATATATATATATATATATATATATATATATATATATATATATATATATATATATATATATATATATATATATATATATATATATATATATATATATATATATATATATATATATATATATATATATATATATATATATATATATATATATATATATATATATATATATATATATATATATATATATATATATATATATATATATATATATATATATATATATATATATATATATATATATATATATATATATATATATATATATATATATATATATATATATATATATATATATATATATATATATATATATATATATATATATATATATATATATATATATATATATATATATATATATATATATATATATATATATATATATATATATATATATATATATATATATATATATATATATATATATATATATATATATATATATATATATATATATATATATATATATATATATATATATATATATATATATATATATATATATATATATATATATATATATATATATATATATATATATATATATATATATATATATATATATATATATATATATATATATATATATATATATATATATATATATATATATATATATATATATATATATATATATATATATATATATATATATATATATATATATATATATATATATATATATATATATATATATATATATATATATATATATATATATATATATATATATATATATATATATATATATATATATATATATATATATATATATATATATATATATATATATATATATATATATATATATATATATATATATATATATATATATATATATATATATATATATATATATATATATATATATATATATATATATATATATATATATATATATATATATATATATATATATATACAGTATTTATGAGTTGAGGGAAATGAGGAGGCATCGAGGCTTGACCTATTGTTTACGAAAGAAATTGAAGTCATTGAAGAAATAAATTATCAGTGCCCTCTAGGGAAAAGAGACCATCTATTAATTGAATTCAACCTAGACAGCAACTAAGCAGTAAATAAGAACGAACTTCACAAAAATAGAAGATATAATTATGGGAAGGCAGACTTCGCAAAATTAAGGGAATACTTCGCAGAAGATAAAGTACAAGGGAAGGGGGATATATTTATAAATATTTATAACAAAGGGATTGAAATATGTTTCCAAAACAAGAATCAGTGAGGGGAGAGAAAGAAGACTGGTATAGCATAAGATGTAAATTAGCAAAAGTGAAAAAGGAAGCAGCATGGAATAGATGGAGAATAAAAGAGGAGGATTTAATAATTGGAAAGAATTTAAGGTAGTAAGAAATGAATATGTCCAAACACTAAGAGAGAAACAAAGGAACTATGAGAAAGACATAGTTGACAAATGCAAAAATGAGCCAAAACTCTTTTATAAGTATGTTAACGTAGAAAAAAAAGAAAGCAAACAATGGATAGATTAAAAGTTGATAATGTCATTTACGAGGATGCAAGATCACAGGCAGAAATAATGAATAGGTGCTTCCAATCGGTCTTTACCAAAGAAAACAAGTTTGAAGGGACACAAACAAGTCACAGGGACAGGGAAACGAGAAAGATTCATGTAGAAGTCGGGTAAATCAGGAAGATTTCCCTAGATGAGGTGTCAAACTTGATATTGAGGGAATGTCATGACCAGCTGGTAGAGATATTACATAATATCATAGTATGTTCTTTTAAAGAAGGAAAAGTTCCTCTAGACTGGAAAAGGGTAAACATCGTGCCAATCTTTAAAAGAGGTAAGAATTAAGAACTGTTGAACTAAAGACCAGTGTCTCTAATGAGCGTGGTTGCAAAAACAGCTGAAAAATAATAGTCAAAGACAGATGGATGCAACCGCTAGAAGAGTCACATACAATAACTGGAAGACAATTTGGCTTCAGAAGAGGAAGATGTGTCACAAACTTATTGAGCTTCCTACAGTAGATCAATAGACGTAATTCAAGAGGGGAAAGAATGGGCAGACTGAATCTACCTGAATCGAAAAAAAAAAAAAAAATGCCTCTGATAAAGTACCACTTCAAAGATTGCTATGGAAAATTAAAAATATAGGTGGTTTACAGGGAAAAGTACTGGGCTAGAT
The DNA here is from genome assembly GCF_017591435.1 of Portunus trituberculatus. NCBI lineage: Eukaryota > Metazoa > Arthropoda > Malacostraca > Decapoda > Portunidae > Portunus > Portunus trituberculatus. Next base: position 13,231,023 of record NC_059272.1, on the reverse strand, counting down.
AACAGACTTCTTAAAGGACAGAGAAATGAGAACAGTGATAAAAAGTGAGGAATCAAAATGGTGCAGAGTTATAAGTGGAGTTCCACAGGGAACGATTCTGACCGCTGTAATGTTCATAGCGTATATCAACAATATGGAGAAAGACCTGGGTATTTAAATAAATGACAATTCGTCACCGGAAAAATACGTCAACAACATAGTTAGGGAAACATATGAGTTTCAAAGAAAAATGAAATAGGTATTTACCTATATAGATGAAGAGGTTATGATAAAATTAATAGAATACATGATTCGACCTAATCTGAACTGCTGCACTTACAGTATATGGTCACCACATAATAAGAAAGATAAAAGGAAGATAGAAAGAATTCAAAGAACCAAAATTATTCCAAGTTTGAGAGACCTAACGTATGAGGACAGATTAAAGATATTAAAACTTCCCAACATTGCAACAGAGAGAAAGAGGAGACCTAACTTCTACATACAGGGCATGGAAGGTGATAGACAAAGATGACAAAGAAGACCTATTAGTGTGGGACTCAAGAAATACAAGAGGACACGGCATGAAATTGAAAAAAAGACCACATGGAGAAGCATAGAAATATGAAACAAGTTGGATGAAACAGTAGTTCAAGCAAGAGATATTCATGACTTAAGGCTAAACTGGATGACTCTATATAAATACTAAGGTATATTTCAAACACCTGTATTCTTTGAAAATGTAGTGTTAACGTATAACAAATTTCTATTTAATCTAAAAATTCATCTCAAGGAAATACATAAAATCAAGGAAATCCAGAATAATGTATATTCAACACTTAATACCATTAAAGTAAAAACCACTCCATCAAAAGCAATAAAATATATAGACGTATGTAAGTACGTAGTTAACATGGCAAAAGAGAATGATTCTATATGAAGTTAATATAATCTGAGGAAGAATAGTAGAAGTTAGAGCACGGAAAACAGCCCAAGAATTTTAAATCAAGATGTTACTCTAAAACTATGCGCCTGTTCTGGTGATTGGCAGCAAATGTGTCTATGATAACATCAATGTTCAGCTGTTTGTCCCTCTTAGAATTAATTGATATTGCAGCGAGGATAGCAATACTGGGGGGCTGAGGAAGGGTTTGGCTCATTATTGGAGGTGATCAAGCCTCCCTAAGCCCACCCCTCCTTGGTGCCACCACTGGAAAGAGAGCTACACACACACACACACACAGAGAGAGAGAGAGAGAGAGAGAGAGAGAGAGAGAGAGAGAGAGAGAGAGAGAGAGAGAGAGAGAGAGAGAGAGAGAGAGAGAGAGAGAGAGAGAGAGAGAGAGAGAGAGAGAGAGAGAGAGAGAGAGAGAGAGAGAGAGAGAGAGAGAGAGAGAGAGAGAGAGAGAGAGAGAGAGAGAGAGAGAGAGAGAGAGAGAGAGAGAGAGAGAGAGAGAGAGAGAGAGAGAGAGAGAGAGAGAGAGAGAGAGAGAGAGAGAGAGAGAGAGAGAGAGAGAGAGAGAGAGAGAGAGAGAGAGAGAGAGAGAGAGAGAGAGAGAGAGAGAGAGAGAGAGAGAGAGAGAGAGAGAGAGAGAGAGAGAGAGAGAGAGAGAGAGAGAGAGAGAGAGAGAGAGAGAGAGAGAGAGAGAGAGAGAGAGAGAGAGAGAGAGAGAGAGAGAGAGAGAGAGAGAGAGAGAGAGAGAGAGAGAGAGAGAGAGAGAGAGAGAGAGAGAGAGAGAGAGAGAGAGAGAGAGAGAGAGAGAGAGAGAGAGAGAGAGAGAGAGAGAGAGAGAGAGAGAGAGAGAGAGAGAGAGAGAGAGAGAGAGAGAGAGAGAGAGAGAGAGAGAGAGAGAGAGAGAGAGAGAGAGAGAGAGAGAGAGAGAGAGAGAGAGAGAGAGAGAGAGAGAGAGAGAGAGAGAGAGAGAGAGAGAGAGAGAGAGAGAGAGAGAGAGAGAGAGAGAGAGAGAGAGAGAGAGAGAGAGAGAGAGAGAGAGAGAGAGAGAGAGAGAGAGAGAGAGAGAGAGAGAGAGAGAGAGAGAGAGAGAGAGAGAGAGAGAGAGAGAGAGAGAGAGAGAGAGAGAGAGAGAGAGAGAGAGAGAGAGAGAGAGAGAGAGAGAGAGAGAGAGAGAGAGAGAGAGAGAGAGAGAGAGAGAGAGAGAGAGAGAGAGAGAGAGAGAGAGAGAGAGAGAGAGAGAGAGAGAGAGAGAGAGAGAGAGAGAGAGAGAGAGAGAGAGAGAGAGAGAGAGAGAGAGAGAGAGAGAGAGAGAGAGAGAGAGAGAGAGAGAGAGAGAGAGAGAGAGAGAGAGAGAGAGAGAGAGAGAGAGAGAGAGAGAGAGAGAGAGAGAGAGAGAGAGAGAGAGAGAGAGAGAGAGAGAGAGAGAGAGAGAGAGAGAGAGAGAGAGAGAGAGAGAGAGAGAGAGAGAGAGAGAGAGAGAGAGAGAGAGAGAGAGAGAGAGAGAGAGAGAGAGAGAGAGAGAGAGAGAGAGAGAGAGAGAGAGAGAGAGAGAGAGAGAGAGAGAGAGAGAGAGAGAGAGAGAGAGAGAGAGAGAGAGAGAGAGAGAGAGAGAGAGAGAGAGAGAGAGAGAGAGAGAGAGAGAGAGAGAGAGAGAGAGAGAGAGAGAGAGAGAGAGAGAGAGAGAGAGAGAGAGAGAGAGAGAGAGAGAGAGAGAGAGAGAGAGAGAGAGAGAGAGAGAGAGAGAGAGAGAGAGAGAGAGAGAGAGAGAGAGAGAGAGAGAGAGAGAGAGAGAGAGAGAGAGAGAGAGAGAGAGAGAGAGAGAGAGAGAGAGAGAGAGAGAGAGAGAGAGAGAGAGAGAGAGAGAGAGAGAGACAGAGACAGAGAGACAGAGACAGAGACAGAGAGAGAGAGAGAGAGAGAGAGAGAGAGAGAGAGAGAGAGAGAGAGAGACAGAGACAGAGAGAGAGACAGAGACAGAGAGAGAGAGAGAGAGAGAGAGAGAGAGAGAGAGAGAGAGAGAGAGAGAGAGAGAGAGAGAGAGAGACAGAGAGAGAGACTGAGACTTACCTAAACGGCCGGTGAAGGGGCGCTGAGCGAAAGAGTTGACGATGAAGATGGGTGCTTTGGACATCATGAGGAGATCAGCCATCGCCAGATTCATCACCAACAGATTGGACGAACTCTGCAGACGGCGGCACCTGACGAAACACACACACACACACACATACACAAACATAAGCAGAAGACTTACCACTGGAGAGACTATGATGAGATGCAGAACGGAAGATGAAAAGCGGCAAGTAGAGAAGACAAGGAGAAGGAAGAGGAGGAGGTAGTGTGAGAAATTAATAGCTTTCGTGTTCTGGTATTGTTTTTTTGTAATTGGATTTTTGTCATAGAATTTCTGCTGCGTCACCGAAAGAAGAAACTATAGTGAATGAGGGGCCACGCTATGTGTATGCGTCTGAGTGTGTATATGTGCGCGCGCGCGCACACACACACACACACACACACACACACACACACACACACACACACACACACACACACACACACACACACAGTAGTAGTAATAATAGTAGTTTATTGGCAAAATCAAAGGTTGACAAATAGTAGCCTACATCAAATTAACTCACTTCACATTCTGCCCAAATTAAATGATAAAAAAAGAAAAAAAACATCATATAAATGGGTATTGGTGTAACGCAAATTAAACAATTACACAAAGGTAAGACAATTACAATTATAGTTTAAGCGATGCCAATACATAAAAAAACTAAAAAAAAAATAAATATCAATTTTTCAATTTCAATAAAATCAATAAAGCTATAAAAATGTTAAAGAACGTATAGAACCCATAAAACTATAAAAGCCATGAGTTACATATAAAACATTAACATAGAAAACTAACATAATACAAAATAATAATACCAAATCAACACAAACGCATAAAATATAGAGAACACATATCACAGAAAATTATGAAATAGAAATCACAACTAAAATAATTGCATAAAATATAGAACATTTCTTTAGTTTTGGTGAATTTGGCGTAGTCTAGTGGATAAGGAGGTGAGCGTGGCATCAGGCAGACGTTCATCCGTTGGTTCGAATCCTATCATATGCCGCCTTGAAACTTTGCCATTTGTGGAGTGGTTTAAAGTTGCCTACATGTCACCATGATACCCAGTTACCTTTCCCCGAACAAGTCTCTCTATTTTGCCAAGCACCACCTTTCTGTTGCTTAACACTGCTGCATACACCAGTAACCAGGTGTATTTGCTTCTCTACAAATATCGTACATAAATTCAAAGGGTATGTCTCTATTACCTTGATCTCTTTGTGCCAAGATAAACCTTTTTCTATTCTCGGTTAATAAATTCTTTTAAAGGAGAGATACCTTCTTTTAACATACACGGATTAACACTCGTGTTTCTCCTAACTCCTAGCAAACATTTAATGAGTTTGTTCTATTGCTTCTGTATTGATTCTGTCTTATTCGAAATCCATGACTCCGGGTCATACAAGAAAACACTCATTACAGCAGCATCGAATACTTTCCTCTTATAAGTGAAAGGCATCAAGTACTGCTTGCGCAAAACGTTGAAAACTTGTTCACTATCGCTTTGATCATTGTTTCGTGCAGCAACATGTCACTTTTCATCCGAGCGGAGTCAGTGAACCACGCACCCAGGTATGCATATCCGTAAGTCATCTCCAGCATCCCACCGCTCGTCAGACACTGCTTGTATTGCTCTTCACCATTAATTACAAAGAATTTAGTTTTTTTCTCATTAATTAACATGACACTTTTCCTACAATATTCATTAATAATACCAAGTTTTCCCAAACACATTAGTCTTGATTTTGCTAGTACTACAGCGTCATCTATTAATAACCAAATATGTACGCTGTCTAGAAAACCATCCGTCAAAGTTGCTCTCTTCAAGACCCGTACCATAAAGTCAATATACCTATATAACAAAAAGTAAACAACTAGAGGGATATCCCTGGCGAACAACCGACAGTAGAATCTATCACAGCAGATCTTATTACGTTCTTTGTGCATTAGTACATGATTTTGACGGCTTGTAGCATCACTTTTCCACATCCTCTCTCCCTCTCTCTTCATAGCTCTAACAGTTTATCTCGAGTCACTCTATCGTATGCTTTATTAGAATCGATGAATAACACAAGGGTTTGCTTCTTATGGATAGCATAGTCGTATAACATTCTTAACGATATTATTTGCTCAATGCATCCTCTGTTGTTGTATTTTTCCTCCAGCTTGACAGTTATCAATATCACACCACAGTTTTAATCTGTTTAATATCACTAATAATATGATTAAGTCATTGCGTGTCCATTGTATTTATTCCTTTGTGATTTCCGCATACCATTTTATATCCTGATTTAAATAAGACTATAAGTTTACTATAGCACCAAGATTGCGGATAAGATGCTCTTGTAAATACCACATTAAACAAGGTTAAAAAATATATAAATCATGACACAGGTAGCACCCTGAATATACCACGACATACACCACAATAGCTCCTGTTTACATTCATACATTTGGTGGCCATCGTTAACTCGTCACTTGTAAATGGATCGTCCAAAACCAGTACTAACATCACTATTAACGCTACTGTGTGAGCTTTCTTGGTTTAATAAATTTTCAAAATGTCTTTTAAATTGCATATCACTGGGGTTTTCTTGCGTATTAAATTCAATGTTCCCTTTCCAGTCAATAGCTTTCCAGACTGATTTTTATTATAATTTCTATCAAGTAGAAGTTTCCATCTTGGATTTGATAAGTGTCATGCGTTATCAGAGTGAGATTGTGGCTGATTGGCGGCACTGGCAGCAGCCTCCGTGATGACGCGGCAACCTTCCGCCAACAGTCTCCAAATCAGCCTCTACTGACACACACACACACACACACACACACACACACAGCATGGCCCCTCATTCACTATAGTGTCTTCTTTCGGTGACGCAGCAGAACTTCTATAAATACACAAAAATCCAATTACAAAAAACAATACCTGAGAGAGAGAGAGAGAGAGAGAGAGAGAGAGAGAGAGAGAGAGAGAGAGAGAGAGAGAGAGAGAGAGAGAGAGAGATCTTTACTAAATCTCTTTTCAGTTCCTATGAAAGCAGATAATGAAGTTCGAGAAACTGGATGATCCCTTCATAAAACAATAAAAAAAATTCCAAACGACATCAAGATTGATTAAGAGAGAACACGTACTCGTATATTGTACTCGGGGTCACAAAACAGATGGCATTTCGAAATGGGAGCTAGATCTCTCTTGCCTTTGGTTTTAAGAAAAGTACTCTGGCTTACAGTCTTTGTGGGTCTCTCAGTGTGGTGCGGGTAGGGGAAGGGTGACGCGCCGGTGCCATCCCGAGACAGTGAAGCAACGAAACGGTTAAATATTTGGAACTTGTGAAAATAAATAAGAAGAGTGGGACAATGGAACAAAAGACCGCATCCACTGAGAGAGAGAGAGAGAGAGAGAGAGAGAGAGAGAGAGATCCCTTTGATTGTTACTTCAAGGCGTAACACGAGAGAGAGAGAGAGAGAGAGAGAGAGAGAGAGAGAGAGAGAGAGAGAGAGAGAGAGAGGAAAAATAGAACGCTTGACTCCTCTACGACATTCAGGATTTAATCAAATGCTTATACTATTATGTAAGTTTTCTCTACAAGACAGTACCAATCATTGAACCGCAACAAATGAAAACCGTGGTCTGCTGAAGGAAACAAACTGACTGTGAGGAAAAAAAATGCTCGCGTAACCAACACTTGTGGCTTTTCCGAGATGGCGTTTTAGAATCGATTACTAAGACGCGTGCGCAGTACTCAATGCCACTCTGCCCCGCATCTCTCTCTCTCTCTCTCTCTCTCTCTCTCTCTCTCATCATTTCTACACGTTATTCACTAAATTACATGAATTGCATGAAGATCTCTCAACTATGCTATATTCTTGGGTGTTGTTAAGATTGAGTGACTTGAGGATAGTTACTTAGTTTTAGATATGTTTACCTAACATTGCTTCAAGTCGTTTAAATAATCCTTGTACATCTTGAAAACAGACATGGTGGCTGGTCTTCATGCTGTCCCTTCACACTTGTCAATCAATTTTTCTTTTATTGTTAGTGAAACATGGATACCACAGGAGTGTTATACTGGCTCAGCTTTCCATGATTCTTCTAATGCACGACTCTAAATTTTGACAATCATACGAAATATGACGATTTTATTATTTATTTCATTTAAGATAGTTAATCTATTCTCATCATAAAGAATGTGGACTGGAAAATAACCAGAAAACGAACACTTGTGATACTCCGCCGCTGATACTAACGATTGAGTAATGGAGCCATTTAACAAGTGTATTTTCGTAGGTCGGTATTCGTACTAGTTAGGCTTTCATATTTTACATTAGTTCGAAACTAATATGTACTTTGAAATTTATCTGTTTCATTATTTTTTTAAGGACGAAAGAGACAGAAAAAAAAAAATGTCCTGCTTCTCTCTCACCTAACACCTACGACTGTGTTAAATTCTTCGACTTACGAAGTGGAACATATTCTCATCTATTTCCTCCTTGTTGAATTTCCATTATTGGAGATTTCGTTGTTCACCACCAGCTTTTACTGACCAATTTTGGAAACAAAGCTTTTAATTTTGCCATTTTACATGGACTACAGCAGTGGTTCTTAATTTGGGAGAAACGTCCCCCTAAGGTGGAGTCAGTAATTTTCAAGGGTGTCATGAACTCTTGGAAAAAAGCAGGAATTTTTCTAATTATATTTACCATTCTCTTCACGAGAGGCTCTTCGGATTTTTAACTATATGTTCGGATCCACGTATCTTTATGAAGGTGTATTTTCCACGCTTGTTGCTTTCAATTAAGACTAAGTACAGAAACAGGCCGAACGTGGAAGGAGACCTACTTTGTGCACTCACTGGCATTTAACCACCCATTCAAGATCTAATAGCTAAGAAGCATTGTCAAGTATCTCACTAATAATATGATTAAGTCATAATCAGCAAAAAGACAAAAAATATTTTTCATTTTTCTTTATAATATGGGAGGGGACTGTGTTCATTGATGCAAAGGAGCGTGGTAGTAAAAAGGTTGAAAACCAATGTCCTGGAGCAATCAATGTATATAGCGCCTATCTACAATTCTGATCATCATGAACATTAGCCTAAAATTCTTCACTTTTTTCCACCCCAGCCATTTGGTTTGTTCCTGTCACTGTCACTTAATTACCGCATTAGATCCGTCAAGGCTGTGCCACTACAAATCTGCTTAGTGTTTGAACCGGATACGTATGGCAACTTGCCATCCAAATTTCTCTGATTGTTGCTTTCATGACAGATCCGTCTCTGTATGTAGAGCACGTAATGAAGATTGTTCTGGTGAAATTTTGAGGACTCTCTCTCTCTCTCTCTCTCTCTCTCTCTCTCTCTCTCTCTCTCTCTCTCTCTCTCTCTCTCTCTAACACACTTAAAGGTCTTTATCTTTTCATTGTGGAGGCAAATGGTTTACCTGCAGTAGAGGAATATGATGGCCATGTTGCCGATACATGCAACTGGAGTGATGATAAGGAAGAGACTCCCGAGGCCGGCGTGGGTGAGCGTGGATGGCTCGGGATAACCCAGCCAGTGTTCAGGAATAAGCGGCAGCAAGTCAACTGGTGCAGTCATTCCTGGGGAGAGGGAAATGTGAGTGTGATGTGATGTTATCTCCATGAAATTGTCATCTTAATGCTGAAAAGAAGTTACTATACTCAGCGAAGTGTAACTGGGAGTTAGGTGTGGCCCTTGGTTTCACCGGGATTACCCCAACTATTTCCACATCTCCATGCAAACGTAGATCACCGGCTTTCTCCAACCTCACTCCGTCTCTTTAACCTCTCTCTCTCTCTCTCTCTCTCTCTCTCAATCTGTGTGTGTGTGTGTGTGTGTGTGTGTGTGTGTGTGTGTGTTTCTATATGGCGGTGTATTTCCGAAATCATTTCCGAAATCATTCTAACTTTTGTTCTACATTATCATTAAGGTATAAATCAAAGCATGTTTTCTATATAAAAGTTTCTCGCTATCTTAAAAGGGCATATGAGCTGGGAAGTGCAACCTTGCCGATACCTTCATTTGACCTGTCCTTACACACGCTGTCTCACTATGGACCGTTCTCCGGCTTCAAGCTCGTTATATGCAGGCCCGAACTGGCCATAGAGAGAACCGAGAGTATTCCCGAAGCGACGTCTTATAGGATTGGCCTGCTGACCTGCACGTCTCTCTCTCTCTCTCTCTCTCTCTCTCTCTCTCTCTCTCTCTCTCTCTCTCTCTCTCTCTCTCTCTCTCTCTCTCTCTTTTTACAGGCTGCCGAGGAGCTCTGACTTTTTGCCTAAGTCAGAGTGGCAAGCCAAGCCAATCAGAGACCATGACAAGCATTCAGTCCAGTAGCATGTGAGGAGGGCAAGACAATTGGTTTGTTTCGATTAACACCCGCCCCAACAATCCCTATCAACCACATAAATAGGGCGTGTGGAGGGAGGGATGTGTGACATGTTCTGCGGTATCGTATGTGCGTATGTATATGTATGGCGTTTAGCGAGCAGACAGGAAGAGAGGAAGGAGGAAATCAGCTTCGTCGAACAATAATTTAAGAAACATGGAAGCCATGGAATCTTAATCCAGTAAAAAGAAGAGGGAAGGCAGCTCGGGAAGAGAGAGAGAGAGAGAGAGAGAGAGAGAGAGAGAGAGAGAGAGAAAGGCGCTGATGATAACGAGGCAAATGCCCAAAACTTACTCATTTATTCAGCCATCCCTCCCCCACCCATGGTGTCGAAAAGAAAAAAACAAAAAGAAAAGGATCTGCTACAAGTAAGTTATCAAAAAAAAAAAAGAAAGAAAACAATGGATCTTGTCAGTATGAGGTACAGGGATACCCAAGGGTCCTGTACACTTTCAGGCTACACAGTGTAAATATGTAGCCTATAGGCCCTGACCTTGAAATTGAAATGATGTTTCTCTCTCTCTCTCTCTCTCTCTCTCTCTCTCTCTACGTAGTACGTACCTTTGACATAAGTATTTGAATAAAAAAGTGAAGAAAATATGCCGGCTCATTAACAACTTCATGACAACAGCTAATTAAAGAGTAAAAAATAGAGAAATAAGAAAAAAAATATTCAGATTACTTTTGCTTTATTAGTGTTTTCATATTCCTCTTTCATATAACTCAAACCCAACTATTGTACTATTAACTATTGTACTACTAATGTGGTGGCCCGAGTAAAGGTGGGAGTAAGTGGACTGCTGTGGAGCAAGGCAACAGTGAAATAACGTACCGCACTCATTCAAGTCACATGCTGGGAGTATTGCTTTCAATTCTGAGCCTTCTGGTGTGACGATAATCTGCTACTTTTGAGAGAACATGAAAATAAAGAGAGAAAATACGAAGCTCAGTGGAAGCGAACATTGCAAGTTACTCGACACATGGCTGGTTTCTTTATAGTTTCGGAGTCGTATTGTGACAAATTACAACAGAATGTCATTGAATCTATCAAAGTTCTCATGGGTGTTTTCATAATACTTATTGATACCCTAACAATGCTGTATCATTGCTTAGAAAAAAAAAGCATGATAATCATATTAATTGTCTCTGTGGGCGTTCTTATGAGGGCACAAAGCGTTTCAAAATTCTGCCCCAAACAGGAGTAATGGTTTATCTTCCCGTCACCCCAGCCGAGGAGCGTGACTACTGCTGGCATCTCACTACAGCATCTCTGCCTCGGTATTGACGAGGGGGAATCAAAGGAAGGGAGAGGGCGAGTGGTGTGAGGCAGGGCTTTGTGTTGGTAAGGGCGGTCACGTGTGACTTGGTTTGTACATGTGAGGAAGAGAGAGGGTGAGTGTTGTGAGACAGGGGTGTGTCCTGGTAGGGGCGCTCACGTAAGACTTGCACATATTCTGAAACGCTTTACTTTCTCACCACGACTATTTTCAAAGGCCACAAAAATTATCAGATGAGTTCTTTTCTTACAATGCAGTATAGGAATCTTGTTAATCTGTTACTACAATCATGAAAACATCCTTAAAACCTATGTAACTTCTACTGTGTATATATATATATATATATATATATATATATATATATATATATATATATATATATATATATATATATATATATATATATATATATTTTTTTTTTTTTTTTTTTTTATTTATTTATTTATTATTTTTTTTCAAAATAGTTTACGTGTAGCGCACAAGTGTTTCAAAATATGAACCTTAGTATGCATTGATGTAAAGACAGTGAAGCGTAGAAATCGTTCGTCTTGGCTCCTATACTCTGTTGCCCGCCCATCCACCTTCATTTATCCCCCACGCACCTCCATTAGCCCATCCACCCACTTCCATCCATCCACACACTGTCTAAAGGGTCCATCCTCTCACCCATACATTCGTTTGCTAGCCACCCATACACACACACGCGCACACACACACACACACACACACACACACACACACACACACACAGCCCGGTAGCTCAGTGGTTAGAGCGCTGGCTTCTCAAGCCAGAGGACCGGGGTTCGATTCTCCGGCCGGGTGGAGATATTTGGGTGTGTCTCCTTTTACGTGTAGCCCCTGTTCACCTAGCAGTGAGTAGGTACGGAATGTAAATCGAGGAGTTGTGACCTTGTTGTTCCGGTGTGTGGTGTGTGCCTGGTCTCAGGCCTATCCGAAGATCGAAAATAATTAGCTCTGAGCTCGTTCCGTAGGGTAACGTCTGGCTGTCTCGTTAGAGACTGCAGCAGATCAAACAGTGAAAAACACACACACACACACACACATACAGATCTTCCCTTTAAGATTTATAAAGAGTTTGCTCCAGAATTAGCCTTCCTCTTTGTTCAATAATAAATGCATCTCTCTCAATCCTTGTGCACCGTGGACTGGAAAATATCTGTTGCACCCATCCCTAGAACTCCCAGTCCACAGTCACTCAATGACCTCAAGCCAGTCGCTATCACACCCATCCCTAGCCTCATTTGTGAAGACTTTGTATTCGACTTGGCGTACAACAAAATTTGAAACTCTTTAGACATCCAACAGTTTGGCAATGTCACTACATGATCAGCGTCCTTGAATTCATCCACAGTCACCTGGACAAATGAAACACCTCTCTAGCAGTTGCTTTTGTGGACTTTAGGAAAGCTTTTGATATTGTTGATCACACTGTTGTTATCAACAAAGCCATCAATCAGTCTGGGTCTCCCTTCTCACCTAATAGCGTGGCTTGCCGACTTCCTCACATGGAGGCGACAAGCTGTACGCCATCAGAACTACACATCCTCTTCCCAACAGCTGACATGTGGAGTTTTCCAGGGCATCAAGATGGGTCCGCTGTATTTCCTACTAATGATTAATGACGCACTGACCAAAACCCCTCAATGCTGGAAGTACGTGGACGACTGCGCCGTATGAATACCAGTTGACAACAAAGACCCAGACTACTCAACACTGCAGACAACGCTGGAGCAGCTACAGGCGTGGACTGAGGAGAGCAGGATGACAATCAATCATAGCAAGATTGTGGTGATGCATGTCTGTACCTCACTTTCGGCCCTCATTGCCTCCAAGTGGTCCGGTTGGCCAAGCTTCTCGATGACACGGTGGACGACCAGCTGACATGGAAGCAGCATGTCACCACCACAGTGAGGTCTACAGACTTCACATACTGCGCAGACTCAAGTCCCTGGGGACACCGGCAGACGAGTAAAGGGGGGATGAATCTTACCTTCATCCTCCTCAGTCTCATGTATGCCTTCCCAGCGTGTTCCTCCTCTCTCAGCTCTACTCAACAGCAGCAACTGGAGAATAAACAAAAGAGGGCGTGTAGGGTCATTCTCGACCCTGCCTTCACCAACTTAGACCACGCCCTGACCACCCTGAGTCTGCCCAGGCTGTCTGACAGACACCGAGACACCCTGGTGAAACTGAGGAGGAAGGAGTCTGCTGCGTCACCCGCGCCTACGCCACCTGCTCCTCCACACCACAACGCGGTCATGCCCATGAGGGGCCCACGCACCGACCGATACCACCACAGAGCGATTCTCACCATGGTGTGAGCCATAAACCATTAAAGCGGCGTCACACTATATGGCCAGCTTCACCGCTATTAAGGCAGTAATCTACAACGTGAAGAAGTACTGTACATACTTCTTAGAAAAAAATGAGAGAGAGAGAGAGAGAGAGAGAGAGAGAGAGAGAGAGAGAGAGAGAGAGAGAGATGGCACAGGGGAAAGAGGCCCGCTAAGTTCTCTTAAAAAAAAAAAAAAAACCAAAGAGAGATCCAAATCGGCTTCCCTACTTCCAACTATAGATTCCACCATTGTTTTATCTTTGTTATCGATGAACTACGTACTTTGATACGTATTCAGTTGAATCACGAGAGTCAAGAGAGCAATAAAAAGCCTGCCTCTGCAACGCTCCTTTGGTGTGCATCCTTCACACTCGTTGTAGGTCCACGAGCAAGAAAAAATAATGAATAGTTTTCATTCAGTGCAATTGTATATCCAAACACTCATTTGCTTTTTGCCCATGGCAAAGCATCATTATCATTGCCTCTATTTATTTTGTACTTAATGTATTTGTTTAATATTATGTACTGGGTCCAGTTGTTACTACCATGTTTGTCTACACCACCTGTACTACTAGGACAGTTTTGAGCCAGACTTTACCAAAAGCTTTTGATACGTCTAAGGCAACAGCTAATGTTTCACCATAATTCCTAAAAGAGGATGACTAAGACTCAGTCAGGAAAGGCATATAACCAGCAAAACTTCATTTATATCCTAACGTTTTACAAAGACAACAAAACAAGAATTTCTCACAACACAAATTCTTACTGATAAAACGATAAACTCAACGAAAAGTAGAGGAGTGACATTTTACAACCTCATCTCTGAGAACGAGCTTTTAGCAAAAGAAAGAATTATCTCCGTATTTTCAAGCACTTTGGGCTCCCATTAGGATTGTAATTTAAAGCCACGGTGATGATTAGTGGGGTTCGTAAAGGTATCCTTCACCCACCCATCCCCCCCCCACTTTGGTAGAACAGAAGCCTTGTTAAACCTCCGCCATATGGAATCGTAAAAATACTCCTAAAAACCCAGAAATATCCTTTCTTAAGATCTGTTAGAAGTAGGTTGTTGTGATAAGGCACCGAAACATTTTTTTTGAGGGCGGTCCATTGCTGGACCATTCCCTTGAAAGAAATACACACACAAACACACACACACACACACACACGCATACACTTACCTAGACATCTTGGGACGCCACACCGCGTGTCGTTCGTTGACACGTTCATTGTGTATGTGTGTGTGTGTGTGTGTGTGTGTGTGTGTGTGTGTGTGTGTGTGTGGTTTATTTTTGAGAGAGAGAGAGAGAGAGAGAGAGAGAGAGAGTGTGTGTGTGTGTGTGTGTGTGTGTGTGTGTGTGTGTGTGTGTGTGTGTGTGTGTGTGTGTGTGTGTGTGTGTGTGTGTCCTGCTGAGCTATAGCGTGGACTCCATGTGTCCTGCAAAGAATAAAACAAAACAGCACTTAGTTTCAACAACACTTATTCATCTATCAAATAATTCCATTAATTTTCACTCCCAGAATACTTGCTAACTTCACGAGTTAAAACATACATGCAACACATAAGTAAACATAATATGTTAATTTTTTTCTTATTGCAATATGAGAAGAATCCGTGGATGACACGAAAATAAGAAGTGTCAGCTACTTTTAAGTCAGGTTAGATGAGATATCTTATCCTAACCCAACCGAACCCTACCACCCACAAAAAAATCAGATCCCAACAGTATGTGCAGTTAAAGTGGCAACCCACACCACATAAGTAGTCTCCGCTTGTGAGCGGGCACACCTGCAGGGGCTTACCACGGCTGTCAAGACAATCTTTGCCTCGCATGTGAGGTGGGAGGAGTGTGTCATGGGAGTCGAAGAGTGTGCTTACCAGTGCAGGGTGTAGGTGAGGTTCATATACTTGAGGTTGTGAACAAAATGACTATATCATATACTGCACACACACACACACACACACACACACACACACACACACACACACACACACACACACACACACACACACACACACATACCGCGTAGTGTTGTGGTTAGCACAGGGGATGTTCAAACTTATCAGTGCCACATTAAAAAAAATCACAATCATTAAGGGACGCATACTGTATTAACCCAAAATCATTAATATTCAAAATACAAAATTACAGGCTTCTAAAGAAAATGCCACTCTCACACGCACGTGCACACTTGCGGGAAGAAAATGAAATGCTCACAATACTATTTGGCGTTGTTTATTAACTTTGCTCTTTCAAATTTACTAACATTTGTCGGGCCGCATGAATTCCTTTAGCGGTCCGCGGCCTGCGCGCCATAGTTTGCCCACACATGGGTTAGCACACTCAGCTCACAACCGAGAGCGCCGGGGTTCGAGTCCTAGACGCGACGAGGCAAATGGGCGAGCTTCTTATTGTGAAGCCCCTGTTCACCTAGCAGTAAATAGGTACGGGATGTAACTCGAGGGGCTGTGGCCTCGTTGTCCATGTGTGTGGTGATGTGGTCTTACCCGAAGATATGAGCTCTGAGCTCTTTCCGTAGGGGAAAGGTTGGCTGTGTGACCAGCAGACGACCGTGGTGAATAAAACACACACACACACACACACACACACACACACACACACACACACATACACGGTAGCTCAGTGGTTAGAGCGCTGGCTTCACAAGCCAGAGGACCGGGGTTCGATTCCCCGGCTGGGTGGAGATATTTGGGTGTGTCTCCTTTCACGTGTAGCCCCTGTTCACCTAGCAGTGAGTAGGTACGGAATGTAAATCGAGTTGTGACCTTGTTGTCCCGGTGTGTGGTGTGTGCCTGGTCTCAGGCCTATCCGAAGATCGGAAATAATGAGCTCTGAGCTCGTTCCGTAGGGTAACGTCTGGCTGTCTCGTCAGAGACTGCAGCAGATCAAACAGTGAAACACACTCACTCTCTCTCACTCTCTCTCTCTCTCTCTCTCTCTCTCTCTCTCTCTCTCTCTCTCTCTCTCTCTCTCTCTCTTATATTCACTCTCACTTTCTTATCTATCTATATAGATATATACATTAGATAGATGGATAGATAGATATAGATATATTTATTTATTCATTTATTCATTTAATAGACAATGCAAAGGTCTTTTAACACTTGTGTCCGACTTCCAGGAGGCGGCGAAGGACAGGTCACTGCACAGACTTAGTTTCGAGTCCTGCTTATGTCTGAAATTTTTTTCCCTCCACCGAGGTCAGGCATCAATACAGATCACATAAATTTTATCAGCGCCCTCAGAAAACTTGTGAAGTGAAGTTATGAGGATAAATTGTTGGACAATTTCAGACTTTTAAAGCAGCAACATTGCAATGAGTCCCTAACTCACGCATAAACCTGGAGGCTTCACCGCAGATAAAATATCATACCGTCATATTCACTGTGGCCTGGACTTCCTCAGGTGGCAGGGAATTAATCATACGATACGGTAAATCCTTTTAGCGCATGTTTACAGATGTATGATGTACACTGTGCGAGGATTTGGAAAATGTTTAAGATGTTTATAATATTCTTCCCTGTGATGACTCACCATGACAGTCATTTGCATGAACAAAGGAAATTCTTATCATATGTAGAAGTGCGATTATAAATTTACGTAAAAAAAAATAGTAATCAGACTGTAATTTACTACACAAAGACGTTAGCATGTTTATATCGATAAAGTCTGCATTATCCTTATGACACGGTGCATTCATTCATATTCACAGTAAATAATTATTAGGTAAATGCATCCACAGTGACAGAACATGTAGGTACTACGTACTAATATGAGTACCACTGTAGACAAAATTGCCTGCGCCACTAATGGGTGGAAGCTTGGTAACGCTTCCAATACTCTTCAATTTACCTACAGGGGGTATAAGCCAGGACACACAAAAAAAAGAAAAAAATGTTTTTTATCTATTATTCTTTTTACTTAAACCGTCATATCATTATCAATGTGAATGGGAATGAAGATGTTACTCGGATCACTGATGATCATCAAACTAGTTTAGTTTTTATTTTCAATCAAGTAAGAGAGAGAGAGAGAGAGAGAGAGAGAGAGAGAGAGAGAATGAACCAAACCGCTCAGAGCTAATCCTCTCTCTTAAAGAAAAATTAATTAATGGAAAAAAAAACATAACATTCTTTGCTCTCTAATCTCGAAAAAATACAAATGAATGAATATATTCTTAAAAATGAATACCAAGCCGAATCTACACGCGCGCTCGAACACGCACACACACACACACAGACACACACACACACACGCACACACACACACACACACACACACACACACACACACACACACACATATACAGCCTTGGGAAAAGAGGCTAACGCTGGCAGGAATAAAAAGATGGAATACAATTTTTTCGCCGTTACTGCTATGTTGGGTGTTTCACTGTTTCAAAACTGACTCCCTCATTCCCTCCCTCCCTCCCTCCCTCTCCCCATCCCCATCTTCCTCATCCTACTCCCTTTCGCTCTCCCTTCTTCCTACACTTCCTCCCCAATGTGTTTACGTTGATACTCGCACCCCATCCTCGCTATCTCCGTTCTCCATTTTGTAATAGTTTCCGTATTGCTGACGACGAAGAAGAGGTGATGGGAGGATGGCGGGAGGCACTTCGAAACAGAAATGTATCTATTTACCTACTACCACTTACTACTGCTAGTATTACTACCACCACCACCACTACTACTACTACTACTACTACTACTTTTTATGTAAGAAAGGAAAAATGATGAAGGGCAATAGAAAGAGTTAAGAAAAGGGCCCACTTAGGTGCCAGTGCCCGTGCAGGTCAGAGAGAATTAACCGAAAGCAATGGATAAATCTCTTAAAACATCCTCCTTAAAACAAGTTCAGATTATAGAAAAATGGAAATACAGAAGTAGGTAGGGAATTCCAGAGTTTACTACTACGTAACACTATTATTACAATTTTTTATTTATTTGTTTATTCATTGATTCGTTCATTTATTTGTCTATTTTATTTACACATTTATCTGTTTATTTGTTTATTTTTCCTACGAAAAGGATATTCTAAAAAGACAAAAGAAAGTAAGATTCGATCCACTGATTATCTAACCACTGAGAGGTAAACAACTATGGCACATCAAGGAACACTTCATTGGCTGAGAGTGAAAACTGCCGACAGTCAAAAGTGAAAACAACTGAATAGAAAAAAATAAAATAAATAAATGAAAAGAATAAAAGAATCATAACATCAATAAAACAATAACAATGATAGTAATGATTATAATAATAAAAAATGAAAATGCTACTACTACTACTACTGTTACTACTAATACTACTACTACTACTACTATTACTACTACTACTATTCCTACTACTACTGCTTCTACTACCACCATTGCTACTGCTACTACTACTACTATTACTACAGTACTTTTACTACTACTACTACTACTACTACTACTGCTACTACTACTACTACTACTACTACTACTACTACTACTACTACTACTACTACTACTACTACTACTACTACTACTAATAATAATAATAATACCACTACCACTACTACTACTACCACTACTACAACCACCACCACCACCATTACTACTACTACTACTACCATCACCATCGCCACTGCTACTGCTAAACCACAGCACTGCTACTGTTACTACTACTACTACTACTACTACTACTACTACTACTACTACTACTACTACCACCATTACTACCACTACCACCATTACTACTACTACTACTACCACCATAACCACTACTACTACCTTCTACTACTACTACTACTACTACTACTACTACTACCATAACTACTACTACTACTACTACTACTGCCTTTTTTTTTTTTACGTAGGAAGAGGGCCAGCCAAGGGCAAAAAAAGAAAGTTAAAAAGGCCCACTTGAGTGCTGGCTCTCCAAAAGTGCAAAAGTGCCAAAACCGTCAGCCAGAATTAGGGGAGCAAATGCCTCGATACCTCCCTCTTAAAAGAAGACAAGTTGTAGGAATTTGGAAATACAGATGCAGGGAGGGAGTTCCAGAGTTTACCAGTGAAAGGGATGAATGATTGAGCGTACTGGTTAACTCTTGCATTAGAGAGTTGGACAGAATAGGGATGAGAGGAAGAAGAAAGCCTTGTGCAGCGTGGCCGCAGGAGGGGAGGCATGCAGTTAGCAAGATCAGTAGAACAGTTACCATGAAAATAGCGATAAAATATAGAAAGGGATGCAACATTTCGGCGGTGAGAAAGAGACTGAAGACAGTTAGTCAGAGGAGGGGAGTTGATGAGACGAAGAGCTTTCGATTCCACCCTATCAAGCAAAGCTGTGTGACTGGAACCCCCCCAAACATGCGAAGAGTACTCCATACAGGGACGGATAAGGCCCTTATACAGAGTAAGCAGTTGGAGGGCGAGAAAACTGTCGGAGACGCCTCAGAACACCTAACTTCATAGAAGCTGTTTTAGCAAGAGATGAGATGTGAAGTTTCCAGTTAAGATTATGAGCAAAGGACAGACCGAGGATATTCATTGTGGAAGAGGGAGACAGTTGAGTGTCATTGAAGAAGAGGGGATAGTTGTCTGGAAGGTTGTGTCGAGTTGATAGATGGAGGAATTGAGTTTTGAGGCATTGAAAACTACTAGATTTTCTCTGCCCCAATCGGAAATCTTAGAAAGATCGGAAGTCAGGCGTTCCGTGGCGTCCCCGCGTGATCTGTTGATTTCCTGAAGGGTTGGACGTCTCTGAAAGAACGTGGAAAGATGTAGGGTGGTATCATCAGCGTAGGAGTGGATAGGGCAAGAAGTTTGGTTAAGAAGGTCATTAATGAATAATAGAAAGAGAGTGGGTGACAGGACAGAACCCTGAGGAACACCACTATTAATAGGTTTAGGAGAAGAACAGTAGCCGTCTACCACAGCAGCAATAGAGCGGTCGGAAAGGAAACTTGAGATAAAGTTGCAGAGAGAAGGATAGAAGCCGTAGGAGGGCAGTTTTGAAATCAAAGCTTTATGCCAGACTCTATCAAAAGCTTTTGATATGTCTAACGCAACAGCAAAAGTTTCACCGAAATCTCTAAAAGAGGATGACCAAGACTCAGTAAGGAAAGCCAGAAGATCACCAGTAGAGCGACCTTGACGGAAGCCATACTGGCGATCAGACAGAAGATTGTGAAGTGACAGATGTTTGAGAATCTTCCTATTCAGGATAGATTCAAAAACTTTAGACAAGCAAGAGATTAAAGCTATAGGACGGTAGTTTGAGGGGTTAGAACGGTCACCCTTTTAGGAACAGGCTGAATGTAGGCGAACTTCCAGCAGGAAGGAAAGGTAGAAGTCGATAGACAAAGTTGGAAGAGTTTGGCCAGGCAAGGTGCAAGCACAGAAGCACAGTTTTTGAGAACAATAGGAGGGACCCCATCAGGTCCATAAGCCTTCCGAGGGTTTAGGCCAGCAAGGGCATGGAAAACATCATTACGAAGAATTTTGATTGTAGACATGAAATAGTCAGAGGAGGAGGAGAGGAGGGACAAGCCCAGAATCGTCCAAGGTGGAGTTGTGAGCAAAGGTTTGAGAAAAGAGTTCAGCTTTAGAGACAGAAGAGATGGCAGTGGTGCCATCAGGATGAAATAAAGGAGGAAAGATGAAGAAGTGAAGTTATTTGAGATGTTTTTGGCTAGATGCCAGAAGTCACGAGGAGAGTTTGAGTTTGAAAGATTTTGACATTTCCTATTTATGAAAGAGTGTTTGGCAAGTTGAAGAACAGACTTGGCATGATTCCGGGCAGAGAGAGATATAAAGTGCATGAGATTCAGGAGATGGAAGGCTCAAGTACCTTTTGTGGGCAACCTCTCTATCATGTATAGCATGAGAACAGGCTGAGTTAAACCAAGGTTTAGAAGGTTTAGGTTGAGAAAAAGAATGAGGAATGTACGCCTCCATGCCAGATACTAACACTTCTGTTATGCGTTCAGCACAAAGAGATGGGTCTCTGACACGGAAGCAATAATCATTCCAGGGAAAATCAGCATAATACCTCCTCAGGTCCCCCCAACTGGCAAAGGCAAAACGCCAGAGGCACTTTCGCTTTGGAGGATCCTGCGGAGGGATTAGGAAAATAGGACAAGATACAGAAATGAGATTGTGATCGGAGGAGCCCAACGGAGATGAAAGGGTGACAGCATAAGCAGAAGGGTTAGAGGTGAGGAAGAGATCAAGAATGTTGGGCGTGTCTCCAAGACGGTCAGGAATACGAGTAGGGTGTTGCACCAGTTGCTCTAGGTCATGGAGGATAGCAAAGTTGAAGGCTAGTTCACCAGGGTGGTCAGTGAAGGGAGAGGAAAGCCAAAGCTGGTGGTGAACATTGAAATCTCCAAGAATGGAAATCTCAGCGAAAGGGTAGAGGGACAGAATGTGCTCCACTTTAGAAGTTAAGTAGTCGAAGAATTTACTATAGTCAGAAGAGTTAGGGGAGAGATAAACAACACAGATGAATTTAGTTTGAGAGTGACTGTTAAGTCGTAGCCAGATGGTGGAAAATTCGGAAGACTCAAGAGCGTGGGCACGAGAGCAAATTAGGTCGTTGCGCGCATAGAGAAAGTAGGAGGGAACAGAGAAGGGGCTCCTGTCAGTTGCTTCAGACAGCTGTGTTTTGGTGAGGAAAAGAAGATGAGGTTTAGTAGAGAAGAGGTGGTGTTCCACAGATTGAAAATTAGATCTAAGACCGCGAAAGTTGCAGAAGTTAATGTAGAAGTTGAGGGAGGTGTCAAGGCATTTGGTGTCATCAACAGGAGAGGTGTCAGACCTGGGAACATTTTTGGTCCCCTCCCCAGAAGTGGACTCCAAGGCGTTGTTTATTTCGGGTCCCATTTTTTTATTAAATTTTGATTTGGAGTGAAGGGTGTATGTGTGGTAAGTGCATGTAGTTTTGTGTGGAGAAGGAGAATTATCATTAGAGGGTAGGCTGTGACTGCCTCCTTGAGTTGTGAGACACAAAGGGAAACATTCAGCGAGATCACAACCAGCTTTAATGGAAGGTTCACAGCACCCCCTGAGGTAGTGCTATTAGATCTCACTGGGAGTAAGTTATTGTTTCGGTAGGTGTCTACTACCTCCTACTTCTACTACTACTACTACTACTACTACTACTACTACAACTGTTACTACTACTGCTACTACAACTGCTACTACTACAACTATTACAACAACTACTACTACTACTATTACAACAACTACTACTATTACTATTACAACAACTACTACTACTACTATTACAACAACTACTACTACTACTATTACAACAACTACTACTACTACTACTACTACTACTACTACTACTAGTACTACTACGACTATTAAAAACAATAACAATAATGATAATAATGATAATAATAATGATGATAGTGATAATAATAATGATAACAATGATAATAATAATAATAATAATAATAATAATAATAATAATAATAATAATAATAATAATAAAAATAATAAGATAATATGAACAAAGAAAAGAACAATAACAACAACAACAACAACAACAACAATAACAATAATAATAATAATAATAATAATAATACTAATAATGATCAAATTAATAATAATAATAATAATAATAATAATAATAATAATAATAATGATAATAATAATGATGATAATAATAATAATAATAATAATAATAATAATAATAATAATAATCATAAAAATTATAATAAAAATAATTAAGATACATACGCAGGGATATGATAGTTCAAGTGGATCTGATTAAAAAAAAAATACTCTATTAACATATGCTGTTTTTTGTTTTATTTAGTTAAAAATTGAAGGTGAAAATAGAGCGGTGACGTGTGTTGCGGGAACCGCTTGGGCAGAATGGAGGAAGAGAATCATCATCAGCAGCAGCATTAGGACCCCGCCGTGTGTCGCTGTAACCTGTAATATCAAGGTAATGTGTACAATGCAAACACCTAAATACCTACAAAAACTATTCAAAGATGAGATTATTATTTTTGTTGGTTTATAAATGAAAAGAATGTAGCCTACATTAAACATAACACAGCGTTATTTTATTACACCGTTTTATTCGTACTTGGCAACTCACCACAGCTGGCCAGAGTCTCGTCGTGGTGAGTTCCAGCGCTTGTAAAATAATGTCAAGGCCCACAAGCTTCCTGTCATGTGTTCCTGCGTCCTTTGATATTCAAGGCTCACAAGCCTCTTGTCATGAACAAAATTTAATAATGTTAGAAAACTTAAATAATGTCTTAATTGTGACATTTACTGGATGCATGAGCACATCATGACAAGAGGCTTGTGAGCCTTGAATATTAAAGAACACAGGAACACATGACAGGAGGCTTGTGAGCCTCGACATTAATTTACAATTGCGGGAACTCATCGCGACGAGACTCTGGCCAGCTGTGGTGAGTTTCCAAGTACCAATAAAACGGTGTAATAAAATAACGCTGTGTTATGTTTAATGTAGGCTACATTCTTTTCATTTATAAACCAACAAATATAATAATCTCGTCTTTGAATAGTTTTTGTAGGTATTTAGATGTTTGCATTGTACACATTATCTTGATATTACAGGTTACAGCGACACACCCTGTATATGTTTATTTATCTACCTATCTACTTCTGTTCCACCTATCAGCACACACATCACTAAGGTTTTTCTCCCAAAGATTTTACGTATTATCAATAGGTTTTTTATTGACACTACGTGGTTTCGTTCTCTGCGCTGTGCTATTAGTTGAACATTCCTTCTGTCATCTACACTCCGCACCACCGTACGCATAACAGGGTAAAGGTCCAGTATAAATCTGACGCCTTAATTATCGACTAATTTCTTCCAAACCTATATAATTGTAATGAACATTTTTCCACAATCACCTCTTACTCACCCACACGTTGTGTTCCCGCCTCAGACACAGGACACCTGCAGCGAAGTACACAAAACTAAAATCACTCATACGGTGGTAGTGCTCTCTCTCTCTCTCTCTCTCTCTCTCTGCTACTCAAATCATGCTCCAGATGTTCGAACAGTGCTATCGAAACACCATGGGAACACACACACACACACATCCTCGATTCGCATTACAAGCTATTTCACCGTGTAAAACAAAAACACAGCACGGTAAAATAAAGTTGATAGTATTCGTGAGCATTTGCTTTTTTTGTGGTAAAAGTAACACAAAATTAACAAGAGCAACATGAACCTTGCGTGTGCAAAGCTGGCAGCCTGGTGTGTGTGCGTGTGCAGCGTATCCCGGGAGGCGGTGCTTCAGACGGCGAGGGAGGAATGACACAATGTTTGGTGAGCCTAAGCGGCGTGACACAGGAGCAGCCCGTCGTCTTCTGACTGATGGAGTTACACCGGTGCTCCTTCCGTGACTGCCATCCACCCGCTGACCCTCGCCACACCTTGCCGCGCTCGCTCGCTTCACCCGACGCCGCGCACGCCCGTTTCAGTCACTCTTTCGTAACCTCGTTCTTTATATAATATCAACTTCATGTGGCTTGTACTCTCTCTCTCTCTCTCTCTCTCTCTCTCTCTCTCTCTCTCTCTCTCTCTCTCTCTCTCTCTCCACATATACCTTACACAGATTGCTATACAGCACAATGTAGTTTAGCTATACTTTGAAGGGCTTTGGACTCTTCTTCTATTTGAGAATTATATACAAAGCCAACAGGGATGATTGATTACTATTAATTACTATTTTTTTTCTATTTATATTCATTAAACCACCACAAGATTAATGAAAACACATAAAAATTCCTTAGTACCATCCACTATCTCTTATAAGTATACGTAGTCTAGATATTGTACTGTTTGAAAATACACTCTCCTCTGAAAATAAGCTTGTGTCGTGAAATTTGTTAATACTATTTCCAGAAAGTTAGTGACACTGGACACGAGGTTGACAAACTTCACTTCACAGGAGCTTATATAGTTTCAGAGAGGCGTGCATTCTCAAACGCTACAGTATAATATCTTAACTACTTATAAGAAGCTACACTGGATGTTACTAAAGAATACTTAAGAGTATTTTCATGATTTTATTGGTGGTTTAATTAATATTCTGCCAACACAATATCAGAGTATTTTCATGATTTTATTGGTGGTTTAATTAATATTCTGCCAACACAATATCAGTACAAAAATAATAAGAAGCCGATGTTACTTGCACTTTCAGAATGGTCGACTGTCTCGTGAATTAAGTTTTTATTTCAGGTACGTCCTTTATCTTTATCTAAACTTATCATTTGCTTCACGCACTCAAATATTTTGTTTTCTATATTTACTTGGTCACTACTTTGTCTCTTTCGCATTTTTATGCATTTTTTTTTTTTTCTAGATATCATGCCTGTCATCAGTATTTCGTATTATGTTACTCTCTCTCTCTCTCTCTCTCTCTCTCTCTCTCTCTCTCTCTCTCTCTGGTTATCATGATTTGAAAGAGTAATAAAGGAGCCTAGTGTGAATTTCGTTATTGGCATGAAGGCGGGTCAATGCGGTGCCAGGTTACCAATAATGCTGAGACGCATGTTAATGTTCTCTGGACGCCTCTTACTCGAAAACTTGTTGATGATTTACATAGTCATTCCTGCCTGACTTTAGCTAACACTTATCTATCTTCTTTTTTCTTGTGAGTGATGAGTAAGTGCACATATTTCACTCATATACACATTTACTGTGCCAATCTATTCTATTCTACTGTTACGTTTAATCGTTCAACTATTCTAAAAAAAAAAAAAAAAAAAAAAAACATTTGTTGTATTCACTTGTATAGAGAAAAAAAAGTTACAATGTTTCTTTCAAAAATCAAAAGCATCCCGTCTTATCGATTCCTCTCTTCTAACTGACCATATTCAGTCTTTTTCCTGTATCCACAAAGCTGCATTTCTTGCTATCTTCTACCGTTATTTTCATATCAACTGTTCTTCTTACCTTGTTAACTGCATGCCTCCCCTCCTCTTGCAACATCGTGACACAAAATTTTCTACTTTCTCTCATCCTTTTACTGTCCATCTCTCTTATGCAAGATTTATCCAGTATTCTTATTCATAAATCTCTTTCTTTAGTAAACTATGGAACATCCTGCCTGCTTGTGTATTTCCTCCTTCATATAACTTTAACTCCTCCGAGATGGAAGTTTCAAAATAGCACTTGTCCTACATTATTTTATTTTTCTACGTATTTGGTATCTCAATGGGAACTAGTACTCAAGTGGGCCTTGTCTTCAAAACTTTTGATGTCTTCGGCCAGTGACCCTCCTACATATAAAGAAAAAAAAAAAAAATACAACCTGCCCTGCCACAGCAGGACGAGGCTAATCCTGGATGAAACCTTTCCATTCCTTCCTAACTCATAGCATATCTGGATAAGGGTAGTTACAGTTTGGCAACCTTATGACACCGATAATGTTAGCTGATTGCTGTTTACCTGACCGCTCAGAGTCACTTAATGGTAATCATCGTCGTCAAGCGTCGCTATTACGCGTTATGGACCGATGATCTCCCCAGAGCTAATGGTGTGTATAGGTCAGTCTTCTTCCATACTTGTGTGGCTCCTCTTGAAATGTTCATGTTTGTTTCTAAGAACGAATCTGTAATTTTAGGTTTCGACCTTTATTTTCGGCCCAAGAGATCAAAATATAATTTTTTTTTTTTCAACCGTTTCGCATCATGTTTGTCAATGATACATTTGCTGTATAAAACATATGAGACATCTGCATCCACATGTACAGGGCGTCAATTAAAAGTTTCCATCCGCATTTGCGTTTGCAGCCATATAAACGTGCTCCATTGTACATCCGTATTCACATCCTTAACACAGACGAAGAGGATGGGATGGACATATATAAGAACTACTGAGAGAAAAAAAATGAAGGGGTTGAGACAGGAACAGCATATATCAAGCGTTTCTTATTACTTTGTGATATTGTATCATCGAAATTGCAATTAAACCAATCTTAATTTCATGCAACGAAAGTGGCACTTGATTGAAAAAGTCGATAATTACATGAAATAGTTATCCTGGAAAGACTTGTATGTGCACCGCAATTCACAAAGTATCAGTTTCATATTCGTCTGCACATCCGCCTTATCTTTCTGTGACTGATATTTGCATCCACACCCGCAAAGTACGCCAGTATCCATACTGTGTTAATTCACACATATGTTACATTTACGTACACAATCACTTTCCTGAATATTGATATAATGAAAGTAATCCTCCAGAAAGCTGAAGAAGAGTGTCGCCTGGACGCACTGCATTGCCATAGGAGGTAGTAGACACCTACCGAAACGATAATTTACTCCCAGCGAGGTCGAATAGCTCTAGTTCTGTTCCGGACCAATTCTGATCTGGATCAGTTCAGGGGTTGCTATGAACCTACCATTAACCCGTACAGCGTCAGCAGATTTGAGACTTTGTGATTTCGCCAGTGCTGGCCACATCATGGATTTTTTTTTTTTTTTTTTTTTTTTTTGCTAAACCACTCTTAAATGATGTGAAACAAATGAAAATGACAGTCATTCCTCCCAGAACTGACTGGAAGTGGCATAAATTGGTGCGAGATATTTTGTGCTAAGGTTAACGACTTAGCAAAGCCTTATGTGACTAGTTTATTCGCTTCTTCGTTTCTCACCCGTCGATCCCCGAGTTGGACACATGCATAATATCGTTCCTGAGTTGAAAGAAAAACAACATGTCATGTTTTGCTGTTTGGGAGTGTTTGTGGCTAAAAATAGACACGAGATATCGCGAGGGAGTGTTGCCTTTCACGGTGCAAATATTTTCCGAGTAATATGTACTTGTTTTTCCTTATAACAAAGCGATTGGAAAATTCTTATTTATGTCATACAAAGTTTTCACTACCACAATATAACAGTTACCAAAAACATCTGAAATGGTAAGAGTAAGTAATGGAAATTACGCTTTGTTCATATTAGCGGAGTTGAGGCGTCAGTTTTCCGCTACACCTAGCTGAAGGCAGCAGAAACTGCTAAAGTTCAGAATTGTAATAAATAAATACAGGAAGCATTCATGTTAGCAGGGACGAGGAGGCAGCATGAGCAATGTCTACAGTGCATGATGGCAGTATAATGGTACGTTTTGAGGACGCAATACCTCCGAAAACACGAGAAAGCTCGCCGACGTATCTCATACGTCTCTGACGCCCGGTTCGCTCAGAGTAGCCGACGTATCTCGTACGTCTATGACGCTGTACGGGTTAAGGCTAGTTGTGTTCTCGCTGAGCGTTTCCCTTTGTGTCTCACAACTCAAGGGGGGGCAGTCACAGCCAGCCCTCTAAAGACAACTCTCCTCCATCTCACAAAAATGCATGCACTTACTACACACACTTCCTTCCCTCAGATTTAAAAAAAATTGGCGATTCCTAATCCATCCTCGGAGTCCCCTTCTGGGGAGGAAACCATAAATGTCCCCAGGTCGGACTGCTCTTCAGTCTTGACACCTCCCTCAACTTTTTTTCATTAACTTCTGCAACATTCCCGGTCTTAGATCTAATTTTCAATCTATCGAACACCACCTCTTCTCTGCTAAACATCATCTTTACCTCACCGAAACACAGCTGTCTGAGGCAACTGACAGTAGCTCCTTTTCTGTTCCCTCCTACTTTATCTATCCTCATTTTCGTTACAAAAGTTGGATGTTGCGTCTATGTAGGCAACGACTTAACTTGCTCTCGTGCCTACGCTTTTGAATTTTCCAAGTTTTCCACCATCTGGCTTAGACTCAATAGTCACTCTCTAACTAAATTTATTTGTGCTGTCTATCTCTCACCTAACTTCTCTGATTATAATAAATTCTTTGATTATATAACTTCCAAAGTGGAGCACATTCTATCCCTCTATCCTTTCACGGAGATCACAATACCTGGAAATTTCAATGTTCACCACTAGCTTTGGCTTTTTTCTACCCCTTCACTGACCATCCTGGTGAACTAGCCTTCAACTTTGCTATCCTCCATGACCTAGAGTAACTGGTGCAACACCCTACTCATATTTCGAACTGACTTGAAGATACACCCAACATTCTTGAACTTCTCCTTACCTCTAATCCATCTACTTATGCTGTCACCCTATCTTCTCCGTTGAGCTCCTCCGATCAAAACTTTATATCTTTATTTTGTTCTATTTCTCCAATCCCTCTTCAGGATTCCCCAAAGCTGAGGTACCTCTGGCGTTTTGCCTCTACCAGTTGGGGGACCTGAGGAGATATTATGCTGATTTTCTCTGAAATGGTTACTGTTTCCGTGTCGAGACTCGTCTGTGCTGAATGCATAACAGAGGTGATAGTGTCTGGCATGGAGGCGTACATTCCTCACGTTTTTCTCAATCTTAACCTTCTAAACCGTGGCTTAACACAGTCTGTTCTCGTGCTATACATGATAGAGAGGTTGCCCACAAAAGGTACTTGAGCCTTCCATCTCTTGAATATCATGCACTTTATATTTCTGGCCAGAATCATGCCAAGTCTGTTCTTCAACTTACCAAACACTCCTTCATAAATAGAAAATGTCAAAACCTTTCAAACTCTAACTTGCCTCATGACTTCTGGCATCTGGTGAAAAGCATCTCTAATAACTTTGCTTCTTTATCTTTCCCTCCTTTATTTCATCTTGATGCCACCACTGCCATCTCATCTGTCTCTAAAGTTGAACTCTTCTCTCAAACCTTTGCTAACCTCTCCACCTTGGATGATCCTGGGCTTTTTCCTCCCTCTCCCCTTCTCTCTGATTATTTCATGTCTTCAATCAAAGTTCTTCGTAATGATGTTTTCCATGCCTTCGCTGACCTAGACCCACGGAAGGCTTATGAACTTGATGGGGTCCCTCCTATTGTTCTCAAGAATTGTGCCTCCGTGCTTGCACCTTGCCTGGCCAAACTCTTTCAACTATGTCTATCGACTTCTACCTTTCCTTCATGGTGGAAGTTTGCCTACATTCAGGCCTGCTTCTAAAAAGGGTGACCGTTCTAATCTCTCAGACTACGGCCCTTTAGCTTTAATTTCTTGCTTGTCTGAAGTTTTTAAATCTATCCTCAATAGGAAAATTCTAAAACATCTGTCACTTCACAATCTTCTCTCCGATCGCCAGTATAGCTACCGTCAAGGCCGTTCTACTGGTGATCTTCTGGTATTCCTTACTGAGTCTTGGTCATCCTCTTTTAGAGATTTCGGTGAAACTTTTGTTGTTACGTTAAACATATCGAAAACTTTTGATAGAGTTTGGCACAAAGCTTTGATTTCAGAACTGCCCTCCTACAGTTTCTATTTTTCTCTCTGTAACTTTATCTCAAGTTTCCTTCCGACCGTTCTATTGCAGCCGTGGTAGATGGCCACTGTTCTTCTCTTAAATCTATTTACAGTGGTGTTCATCAAGGTTCTGCATGTCCTGTCACCCACTCTCTTTCTATTATTCATTAATGCTCTTCTTAACCAAACTTCTTGCCCTATCCACTCCCACGTTGATGATATCACCCTACACTTTTCCATGTCTTTTCAGAGACGACCAACCCTTCAGGAAATCAAAAGATCACACAGGTGACGCCACAGAATACCTGACTTCTGATCTTTCTAAGATTTCTGATTGAGGCAGAGAAAACTTAGTAGTGTTCAATGCCTCAAAAACTCAATTCCTCCATCTATCAACTCAACACAACCTTCCAGACAACTATCCCCTCTTCTTCAGTGACATTCAACTGTCTTCCGCTTCTACACTGAATATCCTCGGTCTTTCCTTTACTAATAATCTAAGCTGGAAACTTCACATCCCATCTCTTTCTAAAGCAGCTTCTATGAAGTTATGCGTTCTGTGGCGTATCCGTCAGTTTTTCTCACCCCTCCAACTGCTAACTCTGTACAAGGGCCTTATCAGTCCTTATATGTAGTACTCTTCGCATGTTTGGGACGGTTCCACTAACACAGTTTTGTTAGATAGGCTGGAATCAAAAGCTTTTCGTCTTATCAACTCCCCTCCTCTAACTGACTGTCTTCAGCCTCTTTCTCACCGCCGGAATGTTGCATCTCTTGCTATTTTTTTTTTTTTTTCACTATTTTCATACTAATTTCTCTTTTGATCTTGCTAACTGCATGCCTCCCCTCCTCCTGCGGCCTCGCTGCACAAGGCTTTCTTCTTCCTCTCACCCCTATTCTGTCCAACTAACTAATGCAAGAGTTAACCAGCATTCTCAATCATTCATACCTTCCTCTGATAAACTCTGGAACTCCCTACCTGCTCCTGTATTTCCATCTTCCTACAATTTGACTTCTGTTAAGAGGGAGGTTTCAAGACTTTTGGATAACTCTTGTTATCTTTAGGGGAATTGGCGATCCAATTGGCCTTTTTTTTTTTTTTTTTTTACTTCTTGTTGCCGTTGGCCAACTTCCCATCTTGCATAAAAAAGGCCCTCCTCTTTGTTCCTTTAATCGTACGCAATGGGTTAGAATCACTATCACCAGTATCATTATTGTTGCTGTTGTCGTCGTCGTTGGCATCACCTACTCACCCACATACACACCCACTCCCGCACCCACCCACCCACCCACACACCCACACACACACACACACACACACACACACACACACACACACAGCAATAAGTTCTATTGGTGACTACTACGCCTGTGCACTGTGTCTCCACAAGCCTGCAAGTCATGGGTGATTCGGCGAGACACGCTCAATTGCCGTGCTTTCGGTCTTTCTGTGGCATTAATGTGACTAATCTGACGTTTCTGTGCTAGTGTTGGGCGCGTAGATGTGAGACCGACTCACGTGCATATGATCATTCATCTCAAATGTTTACTGTTTACTTCCGTGTGACTGAAGATGGCAGGCAACCTATGTACTATTACTCTTACTACTTCAGCAGCACCATCATCATCAACAACAACAACAACAACAACAACAACAACAACAACAACACAACAACAACAAAGGAAAGAAGAAGAAGAAGAACGAAATATAAGATTATTTTTTGT
>NC_059272.1:13186411-13193911 GCF_017591435.1 Portunus trituberculatus | reverse complement strand
GTTTCTGCAGATTGCTGGCTTCCCTGAAGTGATCGGTGGCATTGATGGAACGCACGTAATGATTGTGGCTCCTAGAGAGTATAAGGTAGAGTTTGTCAACAGGAAGAGATACTACAGCATCAACGTGCAGTTTGTGTTTGATGCTTGATACCACATTATTGATGTGGTTGCAAAGTGGCCGGGATCGGTTCACGATGCAAGAATACTTGTTCAAAGTGGACTCTGCACGATATTTGACAACGGCATCGTCCCAGCTGGGTGTCACTTACAGGGAGATAGTGACTATCCCAGCAAGAAGTGGCTACTGACTCCATACCTCAGACCACAGCCTGGAGCACAGTCTTCTTATAACAGGTAAGCTACTGAGTAGTAAAATTTAGATAAAAAGTTATCTAATTAATTATCCCACATCACACAAAACTAATTATTTACCTCCCATAGTTACACTTTTTCATATAAACTAATATAAAGTGCTAAATTAATGAATTAGGTATTTTTGAAATATTATTGCAGTTTCACACAATCTTGACCCTCCCCCCAACCTTACTGGATTTCTCCATAAGATGAAGTAACCTAACCTAACATTTTGTAACCTCCTCATTGGGTTGACATCATCCCCCATTAAGGAGTAACTTAACATTTTGAAACTTGACCAGAACAACTGATAAGGTAAAGTAATTTAACATTGTGTAACCTCCTACCTGGGGAGCTTTGCCCCCTCTGGATCCCCCAAAAAGTATACGTATCATTAATATCTGATAAGGTAAAATGGGGCTAGAAATGCTCCATAAAGTAAAATGTAGACCCTGCAGAGGGCTATAATTATGTAAAGTGTGTTGGTTGAATCACCAATACAACAAGTAAATTTCATGAAAATTTCCAAATATTTAAGAGTTTCTTCTTTTTTATTCTAAGTTTTCATGTGAATATATTAACCTAACCAATGTTATACTAGAGATTTTTTTTATGTTTCATAATGTTTAAGCTATCATGTCACAAATCATTATCATACAATGAATCTTAACTTAACCTTATACATGACATAACCTAAATGTTTGCAGAAATTAAATTAATGCATCATACCAATTTCAAGTACTGCATTGTAAGATTGAAATCTATATTAATTTCAGGGCCCACAAGAAAACCCGCAGCGTTGTTGAGAGGCATCGGGCAGCTGAAGCGACATTTTCACATGCTACACAGTGAGATCCGAGTTGGTCCTCCATCCAAGGTCTGCCAAATTGTAGAGGTTTGTGCATTGCTGCACAACATCTGCAAAGCAAGAAACATCATTCTTCCTGAGGAAGAAGAACATCTTGCTGCAGCCGAGGATGGAGGCAACGAGGAGCGACTCCTAGCACAGAAAGTTCAAAGTCGCCATGAAGTAATCCTTTACAGGGATGAATTTGTTGTGCTTCACTTCAAGTAAGTAACACAACCCATAATGCTGATTATAGTAGCATTCTTCAGTTTTTCCTCTGTCACTTTGTTATTTATATTTATATGTCTTGTTTTGTTGTGTGTGCACTGTTATGTTGGTGATTTCATCTTCCTTGCCTCACTCTCTGCCAGTCACCCACTATTGAAAAGATAGAGTTCTTCACAGATACCACAGTATCACTGTTCAGCCTTACAATATTTAAATGGGTTATGATGAATGTGTATCTCAGCAACATCTAAAAAAATAATTAACACACTTTCACAACTAACTTAAATGATTCTTTCTTAATTATTTTTCACTGATTTTTATGAGTGTGGCATTGACTACATTATCAATTGTTCTGTAGTTTATATATATATATATATATATATATATATATATATATATATATATATATATATATATATATATATATATATATATATATATATATAATGTGATACAACATCAAGCAGTAAATCAATGTCTTTCTTTTACAGCATTGATGAATGATGAGACACCAGTGTCATGACTGCTGAGATTGGTGTTATTCTCATGTAAGTAGTTTTTTTTTTTTTTTTTCTCTCTCTCTCTCTCCCATACCTGAAGTAAGTAGATTGTACGTTAGCATAAAGAAACTGCAGTTAGTTTTGTGTAAACACTTATATTTGGTTGAGTGGTTACAAACAAAACAAATAGTACATTATTTATATCTTTATTACTATTTTTTATTTGTTTGTTTCTGGTACTCTAGTTTTTGTGTGTAGTACATGTACTTAGCCTGTTCTGCTTCTTGCTTCCTTTCCTGAGCCATTATAGATTCTTCAAGGAGTGCAAGCTCAAGCTTCCTTTTCTTCTGCAGGTGGATGATCTCCTCCTCATCCACAAACACCAGTGATGTACCAGGCAAGTCTGGCCCCTGTTGGTGCTGCAAGTGGTGTGGCAGGTGCCTCCTCCTCAACACCCACTGCCTCGGTCACCACTTCTCTCTGTTGGGCTGCCTCTGCCACTTCCCCAGCATCATCTGCTGCCTGCACACTGCTGGCATCATTAGTTCTAACTTCAGAAACTAAGCTGATAATGTTTTTGGTTTTATTGCTAAGGACAAAAGTAACAGAAACCAGTAAATCTAGCTAAGGGTACAATGTGTTTGACTTAAATCCTATTCTGTTTGAAGGAAGCCCATGTCTAAGAAACTGTAAATCCCTAAGACTCGTTATCATTAACACATTCACCCACTACAACACCATATTTATGAGGGGGGAGAAGGGATAGGAATTAAGTTAACTTTATTAGTTTTTTTTTTTTCTTATTACTGTTTTAGCTGTTTGGTTAAAGAATAAAAAAAAAAAATGAAATTTTCTCAACACTAGATAACAAATTTACCATTGTGTTTAACTCTAAGTTGTAAACTAAATGGGAACGAGTATTTTGGATTGCAGACATTTGAGACAACATTATGGCCTAATATTGCTATATCTACAAGTGGCTTATCCTTTGTTAAGGAAGGTGCATTCAATGATGCTTGCCTTATTGGTACACCCATGAATAGAGACATTCTTAGGGTCCAAAATCTCAAAGATTAACTCATTGTGCTGGGAGAGAGGAGGGTTGGCAGGAGGTCCACCATCTGGAAAGAATAATATAATCTTATTGCTAATGAATTGCAAATACAAATAAATAATTTATAAAGAACGTGTTTTCACATAACATACGTAACTCAGATGTGTGGTTGGAGTAATATTATTTGTCAGAGGTAGACACTGCATCATAATTAGTGTGTGCAATAAATGCATCCACTTCACAAAAAAAAAAAAAAAAAAAATGCAGGAAATGGCTGGCACTTTAATATATTAATCACTAGTACAAAACTTTCAATGTTGTTGCTTCCAAACTTAAAACAGGAACAGTTTACTGAAATTTATTCCTTAAAGTGGTTAGGTTCCATGATCTAAATCTCAAGTGACCTTAACAGTAGACCTGCTGAAACTTAGTATTTACTCAAATTACTAGTAAGCTTCCTTGCAAAAAATAAATAACCATAAATAAATACTTTTCTTTAAGTGAAATTGCCTTACCTATTCAGTGCTTAAAAGGAATAATAAGATAAATCATATCTTTTGTTAGGGTAAAACTGAAATTTCTATCAAGCTCAAAAATATTAAAATCTTGCTGCAACTCACACACAAATATAACAAAAATTAGCTCCCAAATTAATAACTCTTACCTGTGGCAGTCATGGCTTCTCTCTGCTTGCGGGTGTTCCGTCTTGCCTCAGATTTTATAATATGCCAATGTTTCTGGCACTCCTCAGTGCGGAGAATGTCTGACACGGCAGACACCTCCGCACTATTGCTCCTCAAGCAGCATTTCTGGCTTCCTTAGAGCAGCCAGCTGTGGAGAAGTCGCTCCGGAGTATTTTTGCGAGAATTTTGTATAGGTGGGCCAGATGAAGGCGTCCAGTTCGTCTTCCTGTTCCTCTTCTTGTCTTGAGTCTCTTGAGTAGCCATGGTGTGCAGTCGAAGTTGGCGCCAAATGATTGTTGTTTTGACAAGATGACAACAGTGGTGGTAAATTTATACCTTCAATTATCAAGGTTAAAATGAAGAGGTGATTGTTGAAAACTAACTAAATAAATATTTTTTTATTTAGAATATAATTTTTACGTATTTTCACCCGTTTCTTGCGAAATTCCTCAAAAAACATTACATAACGTCTGCTCATGTTAGCGGTTAGCGATGTAAGCGCCTAAAGACGGTTACTTAACAAAGCATCCTGCTAGGAAAGATTCTTAGCGCTTAAGTCTCGTAGGTTAAGTACTTTTCCTAACTAAGACGGCATCTTTGTGGAGTTTTATAAGTACGGCCCCTACGTCTTCTGTGCAGTTTCTTGGGAGAGAGACAAACCAGAATACGCCACCAGGACACCTTTTCAGACTTTTTTTTATCCCAAAGGCAGGTGTACCTCAAGGATCAGTAAACTTTCCTACCTTATTTAACATGTTTACAGCCTATTTAACACCCCCCCCCTCCTCTTCACCACGACTCACAATACACAGATAATGTGACGCAACTGGCACGATCTAAAAAAACAGACGTATTAACAGATAAAATTCTAAATTATTTAACAGCCACAAGCCTGTGGGAGCAAAACTGGCGAGTTGTTTCACACCCAGAAAAACCTAAAATAACATATTTCAGTATCAAGAGGAACCAACTCCGCCATATTTCGTTACTCCAACAAACTCGTAATCCAGCCCTATCCCCATAGGTGAACAAACAAAAGTACTTGGCCTTACCATTGACAAATATCTTAAATTCAACAGTCATATATCACAAAAAATAGCCATAGCTGCGTGGGCTTTGAGTAACCTGGAAAGATTTCGCAGTAGTACAAAAACAAAACTTCATCTCTACAAAACTTTCATTCTCCCTCTTCTAACATACCGTCCACTCGCCCTCTCCCTTTCTGCGCCTTCAAATATTCTAAAACTACAGAAGATTCAGAAAAGGGCACTTCGTTTCGCTCACGGGACGAAGTGGTTCGACTTCAGAACCTCTCTCTCTCTTCACGAGGAGTCTCTTCCAGTAAACATCACACATTACAATAAACTCCACAAACAACTCAGTACCTTTTCTGACCGACACCCAATAACACATAACTTCTTTAACAATATTCCTCTTATCTAGCTAATTGCCATCAACCATGTAGAAACTTACTTATTCCTCCCCCCAGAACATCCTGATCCAATATACAGATAACAAACTCCTCCCACTTACCTTCCCCATCTACCTTTCAATTCTTTCGTGTGGCGTGTAAGGGTTGGCTAGTGTTGCAGTCCGACTGGTGATATACCCTTGCGATCCCAGTATCCTCGAGTAAACGGGGAATCGAGTCCCCAATTCACCTGCTCGGTGATAATAGTCGGTCCTCTTCGCTACTCTCTCTCTCTCTCTCTCTCTCTCTCTCTCTCTCTCGCTGTGTGGCGTGTGGAATCTGGCTGGAGTTGCCATCCGAATGGTGATATACCCTTGCGACTCCCTGTGTCCTCGGGTAAACGGGGAATCGAGTCCCTTATTCGTCTTCTCGTTCTGGCGGCGGTAGCGGGCTCTCTTCCGCCCATCTCTCAATTTTTCTCCTCACTTCCTCTCTCTCTCAACATTTCCCTCCAGCGCGTCGGGGATAGCTGGCGTGCCATCCGACTGGTGATATACCCTTGCAATCTTGGTATCCTCGGGTAAACGGGGAATCAAGTCCCTTATTTATCTGCTCGGTTTGGCTACAATAGTTGGGTCCTTTGATGCATTTTTTTCTCCCTTTCCACTACTCAATTACTACTAGTGGGAGAGCTAAGACATATGATTGTTCGCTGAAGAGTAGAAATATGCCACTTAGTCCATTGATAAATGTACCCTCAAGGATTAAAAAAAAAAAAGCGACAGTAACACTTTCCCAGGCCAATATAAAAGCCGATCAGTGATC
Organism: Portunus trituberculatus; assembly: GCF_017591435.1. Lineage (NCBI taxonomy): Eukaryota > Metazoa > Arthropoda > Malacostraca > Decapoda > Portunidae > Portunus > Portunus trituberculatus. The sequence continues at coordinate 13,188,009 of NC_059272.1, read as the reverse complement.
GATTAAAAGTGCCGATTCACCTCTATACTAACTGCACTTTTGAAGTTAGAATTATCGTCAATGGATTTCTTATAATCAAAGGACTTAGGTGAGAGATAAACAACACAGATAAATCTAGCTATAGAGTGACTCTGAAGTCGAAGCCAGATAGTAGAAAACTCAGAAGATTCAAGAGCGTGGCCACAAGAACAAGTCAAGTCGTTGCGCACATAGACACAACATCCAGCTTTGTAAAGAAAATGAGGATAGAGAAAGTAAGAGGGAACAGAAGAGGAAATACTATCAGTTGCCTCAGGCACCAGTGCTTCGGTGAGAAAAAGGTAACATTTAATAGTGGAGAGATGGTATTAAATCTATACTTCATCGAGGACAGTTGTTACCTGTTTGCTCTTGACACGAAAGATATCATGAGCAAAGACGCTGTCAGCACAGTGTAGGGTATCGTTAATCTGGGACAGCAGCAATAAAACAACTTTATTGACGAGCGTTTTCTGAAGGGAGAAAAATCCATTTCTGGGCCCATTAAACGGAACAAACTGGCACTGTTTTCAGATCAGAAACCGCGTTCTATAAAACAAACCAGCCTTGGTGTCTTGAAAAGCGATCTAGCGCTCTTCGCTAGGCTGTACATGGCATGTCAGACAAAAGGTGGCAACCTTCAAGAGTTCTTTAGGCACGAAAACCAGCCATGGGCCCCATCTCTGGCACACCTGGGAGACCTCCGATCAGGCAGCAAGGCCAACCTTGTCATCAGCCTCATTACACATGCAAGTCGTACCCCGTTGCCTGCTGCTGTTCAGCTCTTTGAAACTCCTGTGGATGACAATCCTGCACTCTTTCACGACCTACCCGATGTTCCTTCAGAGATCTCGGATGATACAGCCTCCATGATTGTTGTGGACCCCTCAGACAACACAGCAGATGTTTTAGACGATGCTGTCCTTGTCCCTGTTTCTGTGTGTACACCAGAGGTTGATGCAAAAGTCTTAGATGGTGCAGCAATAGTCCAGATGTTGTCACCGAAAATGGCGAAAACCTTTCAGGAGTATGTCGACCTGATTTTCCTTCCATACATCCAGCGACAGTTTGAAACTGCAACACGGGTGGACATTGTTTGGGATGTGTACAAGAATGACAGTCTCAAGGCATCAGCCAGAGAGAGGAGGGGGTTGTGGTTGCCGCCCATGACATTGCTGATTTCCTTGGACCAGGAAAAGCATGTGCACTTCTGGCATTCCATGTCTTTACAGGATGTGACACGGTGTCCTTTTTCGCTGGGAGGGGGAAGGAAACAGCGTGGAATACCTGGAATGCATTCCCTGAAGCTACTAGAGCTTTTTTTGGCCATGGTGGCCAGGCAGGTAACGGAGGACACCTTCGCCACACTCCAACAATTTGTTGTTCTGATGTATGACCGCTCCAGCACACTGGCAAAGGTGGACGCTGCTCGTCAGGTCTTCTTTGCAAGAAAAAGTAAATCGTTGGAGAGCATTCCACCAACGGAAGCAGCCCTGAAACAACATGTCCTCCGAGCAGAATGTCAGTCTGGCTATGTGTGGGCACAGAGTCTCGAGAAAGACCCACATCTGCCAAATCCG
>NC_059272.1:13148911-13181411 GCF_017591435.1 Portunus trituberculatus | reverse complement strand
CAAGTTTCCTTTCTGACCGTTCTATTGCAGCCATGGTAGACGGCCACTGTTTTTCTCCTAAATATATTAACAGTGGTGTTCCTCAGGGTTCTGTCCTGTCCCCCACTCTCTTTCTTTTATTCATTAATGATATTCTTAACCAAACTACTTGTCCTATCCACTCCTACGCTGATAATACGACCTTACATCTTTCCACGACCAACCCCTCAGGAAGTCAAGAGATTACACAGGGACGCCACAGAACGCCTAACTTCTGATCTTTTTAAGATTTCTAATTGGGCAGAGAAAACTTAGAAGTGTTCAATGCCTCAAAAACTCAATTCCTCCATCTATCAACTCGACGCTTCCTTCCAGACAACTATCCCTTCTTCTTCAGTGACATTTAACTGTCTTCCACTTCTACACTGAATATCCTGTCTGTGCTTTACTCATAATCTTAACTGGAAACTTCACATCTCATCTCTTGCTAAAACAGCTTCTATGAAGTTAGGCGTTCTGAGGCGTCTCCAACAGTTTTTCTCGCCCCTCTAACTGCTAACTCTACATCCATCCTTGTATGGAGTACTCTTCTTATCTTTTATCTTTTATTAGATAGATTTGAATCAAAAGTTTTTCGTCTCATCAACTCCCATCCTCTGACTGCCTCTTTCTCACAACCAAAATGTTGCATCTTTTTCTATCTTTTATCACTATTTTTATGCTAACTGCTCTACTGCTGCACAAGGTATTTTTCTTCCTCTCATCTCTATTCTGTCTAACTCTCTAATACAAGAACTTTTTTTTACTTATTTATACCTTGTGGGCTTTTCACGGAAATTCATGGGCTAAATCGGGTACTTTTTGGGGTACCTCCTATCTTCAAGCCCACCTGCTAGGAAACTGTTGCCCCGAGTAAGGAAGCCTAACCTACACTCGGACAGTGGACAGGATTCGAACCCGTGCGCTTGGAGACCGCTCGGACCCCCAAAGCATGCATGGTTCCATTATACCACAGCGGTCTTAACGAGTATTTTCAATCATTCATACCTTTCTCTGGTAAAATTTGTAACTCCATGCCTGCTTCTGTATTTCCATCTCCCTACGATTTGACTTCTTTTAAGAGGGAGGTTTCAAGACTTTTGTATAAGTTTTTTTTCTGCTAATTCTTTACTGTTTTTTTAGGGAGCTTGAATTCAAGTGGGCCTTTTTTTTTATTTAATGTTTTGTTGCCCTTGGTAAGGTAAGTTTCCCTCTTGCATAAAAAAAGAAAGTTAAAAGAATCTCTCACGAGTGATTCTCTCAGGAAACGCAAGGAATCATTTAACAATCTGGCACCACAGCGTCTCAGTCACCCACTACGAGTTTGTCAGCCGCAACAAATACTCCTACCATCTTCACGACCTTATGGTGCGGAGGGACAATGTTGTCTCTGCCCGTCTATGGCTTGAATATCAGCCGCTGTGGCATGTTTCTGGAGTGAACGGGGAGGCTCCTTTCGCAGAGCATCGCTTGTGCAACGCGCCTCGCTCTGACACTATGGAACACTACTGCCTAGCCTGCCCCACCGTTCGACATGCTTTACCCAGGGGACAGACGCTTGATGCTATTTGTCGGTACCTGTTTAACAATGATATTCTTGAGGAGGTTCTGTTACAGTAACAATACCCGAGATTCATGGGTTTCAAATAGTCTGGCGTGCCCTGCGTGGCATCTCCTCCATTGCTCTGTGTGTGTGTGTGTGTGTGTGTGTGTGTGTGTGTGTGTGTGTGTTTGTGCGCGCGCGCGTGTGCGTGCGTGCGTGCGTGTGTGCACGTACGCGTGCCCGTTGCTTTATCGTTTTGTGTGCCTGTGTCCCTGCGTGGCAACACTACTCCTTGTTCTTTTGTGTGTGTGTGTGTGTGTGTGTGTGTGTGTGTGTGTGTGTGTGTGTGTGTGTTTGTACTTCCATCGTATTTTGTAGTGTCATGTCTGTTTCATTAACTACAGTGTGATCCATGTACCTGTGAGTATGATGCCTTGGCGTAATAAATGTATCAAATCAAATCTGGTCCTTAAGTCTTTGAGTTGCATTTTCAAACGATTCGGAGTCTAATTTCAAATGGTTCAACAGGCCCTCGTGGACGTTACTGGGGTTTTCAGTGACGCTTCAGAGATTTCAGTAATAGTTTAATAAATTTTTCCACCATCAACTAGGGAGAAAAGAAAGAAAAATTCAGAGAGCACGATCAATCATTTGTGTTGCCTTTGAAAAGTCTTAAATATCATTGAGGCAAAAAAAAAAAAAGAAAAAAAATCATGATATTTCTTTTTTCACTTCTCTCTTGCTGATCCAGTGTGTGTGTGTGTGTGTGTGTGTGTGTGTGTGTGTGTGTGTGTGTGTGTGTGTGAGTGTGGTGTGTGCGCGCGAGCGGGCGCTCGGTCATCAGTAGCAGCCATCACCTACACCACCAACAAATCAATACTGACACAATAAATAACAACCGATCAGCATATTCTGCCTCCTCGAACAGTGAGAAGAAACGGAGGTGTAAGCATGTCTAGCGATAATGTGTGTGTGTGTGTGTGTGTGTGTGTGTGTGTGTGTGTGTGTGTGTGTGTGTGTGTGTGTGTGTGTGGCGCATACTAAGAGGACGAATCATTCTAAAAAAGCCACACTCCCGTACTCCCTCCTTTCCTCAATTTGTAACTGCCTCCTTCAGTTCTTCTTGAAAATATTTACTTCCCATTAAGATGCGGTGAGGGAACACCGGTGATTTCCTGGTGCGAGTCTTTTTCTTCTTTAAGGAAAAATATTATGCATGTCACTCGCACGCCCGCGTGCCTGTGTGTGTGTGTGTGTGTGTGTGTGTGTGTGTGTGTGTGTGTGTGTGTGTGTGTGTGTGTGTGTGTGTGTGTGTGTGTGTGAGGTTGGGTCATCTCACACAGGGAGCAGCAAGCCACGTCTACTACTCGTCAGACTCAACTCAAAGGCCATTTGAGACCAAATGTTGGACAAAGCAGCAAGACTCAAGAATATGCAAGAGCCATTTGAGAATAATTTACATAAAGAAGAACTCGCACCCTGAAGTATCATAAGGAAAGAATGGAGTAGGCTGAAAACTGCAGAGAACGAGGAAAAAATAAAACTTTTCAATGCTGGATGCAATATCTGCCTCGACTATGCAAGGATTGGTTGTACAAAGACAGGTGGCAACCTCACCCTTTTTAAGAATACCACTGGGAAATCTTAGTTTTGTTTCGTGGAACATAGATTCAGTAAAAATTTAAATAGAAATGAACGTTGATTTTTTCTTTAAATAAATATGACATTATCAGCTTATATGAAATAAAAACTTTTTTACTCGTCTTCTTCCGTGGTTATGCATCATATATATGTAAGCTGAGACAACGAAAACGGAAATCAAGGTGGAATTTGTGTTTCCATACGACACTCTTTGAATAAAGATGTAGACTATGTGATGTAATTTATCTGTTAATAGTAAGGTGTGGTTTAAGTTCAGAAGTGCCAGGTGTGATGTTTGGGTCTTGTTGTATATCTCCCTCTGATTATGGGTATTTTGAAGTACAAATAAGTAGCATTCAAGGAAAAAATAAATGCGCTGAGTCCATTTAGCAACAGATGTGTAATCATTGGCGACGTGAACTCCAGCATCTGTGCCTCGGTGAGGGAGCTGGTCGGTATAGTGGATGTATCGGGAATTTCATACCCTGTTATCCCCGCCCCTGTTCTTACACAGAACGAAAATGCTAGATCGATGCTTGGTATAAGTATGGAAGAGCAATTACTGGTTGTCAACAATTTGCGAACGAAAGACGAACATTTCCAGAACCAAATTTTTTTTTTTTTTTTTTTTCTTTTGCAAGAGAAGAGAATGAATATCCAAGCTAGATACATGCATGTGTTTAAAGGTTTAATTAGCCTTATTGAAAGTTTTGACGTTAATGGAAGCAACTCTTTATTTTCAGGCTATGCACCAATAGTTATCACTCTGCAACCACCATCCCTTTGGCTTGAAACTCTGACTATATAAGATTATCCAAGTTAGATAAGCATGGCACCGAGTTTATCACGACCGAGTTTCGAAACAGTAGCAGACTACCTATATAGTATCGGAATGTTGATTTCGATTTATTCATGTGTAAGATAAATGGGATTGATCTAAATGCGTAGTTTAGTAAAGATTTGAATGAAAATGTTTCTGCAGTAACTGAGACTTTATATAGGTGGGCAACTGAAAGTAGATATACCGCACCGTACCTATGCAGGAGGTAATTTATGAAAGGGGTAAATGGAACAGGATGTTGGAAGATAATGACCAGGCTATGGAATTTATTGGAATGCAGAGATTATAGAAAAGGCCAACAATAAAGCGTCAACGTCCTAGATGATGAAATGTTTAGAGATAATTTTTAACAAATATTTAACCCACCAAATATTATTTATCTGAATGATGATGATTTACGCACATTTTTTTTTTTTTTTTTTTTTTTTATGTTATTGCCTATAACGCCTGTAGGCATATTGAAGAGCATATGTAGGAAGCGCTGCTAAAGCTTCGGTCCGTTAGAGGCGCAGGCAATTTTATTTATAGTGGTACCCATATAAGGGCCCATATCACCACCCACCTGGGTATCATGGTGACATGTAGGTAACTTTAAACCGCTCGACAAATGGCATAGCATCAAAGCGTATGTGGTGGGATTCGAATCTACGCGTGGACGTCCGCCCGATCCCACGCTCGCCTTAAAGGCGGCGTCACACTAGCACTTTTCCGTCTTCTTTTTCCGTCAATTTTCTAGCGACTGACAACTTTTGCAGACGGTGGCCGTCACACACAGGCTTGCTTCCGCCTTTGCCGCGCTTGTCGATTGTAAACAAACATGGCTCCTCATTCACCCCAGCAAGCCGCGTCTTTTTTGCACCTTATAATGTAATCACCTGTTCTGTGATCCCAAAGGCAACGGTGACCTCTAATGCTCTCTATGAGAAATTCGTCAGTATGTTTTGTCCACTGCTCATCTTGGCCAGCTACTTGGAAGTTGCCTTGGAAATATTCAAAAGCATCGCACATTCGCACTCCTGAAATGTACACAAACAACTGAGAAACTTTTCATTGCTAGGCTAGAAGAAAAAAAATATGTATACAAATATATATTCATCAACTCATTTAAATTTCCTGTCATGATAATAGCATTCTTCCATTTAACAAAAAAATATTTTTTTAATAAAAGTGTTGATTACAAACCATAGTTCTTATTTTGACTAAAAATTGGCGCTAGAGTAGACGAAAACGATGCTTTCCGTCTGACTCAAGACGACGGAAAGAGTTGACGGAAGAGTAAAAAGACGACGGAAATCGCCTGAGACGACGGAAAAAGTGCTAGTGTGACGCCGCCTTAAATTATCCACCATGCCACCACCTCTCTAATACCATGTCTATACTGAACGAGCCCATCAGTGTGGAAGTCCGAAAGCAAATATAAAAAAAGTTAAAACAAACAAGGTCTGTGGCCCTGATGGTATATACCGCCAGTATTGCTAAAGGTGTTGCCAGCTGAGTGGATAATGCATATTACAGCATTGTTTAATAATATATTTATGACAGGCTCCTAATTTGCAGACTGGATAACGGCAAAACTATTTTGTATATATGTTTTGTAGATCCAAGGCAGTACGAAACAATTAAAAAGCCATTAATGTCATTAACACAATAGCTAAAGTGTACGACATGGTTTGTGCCTTACCAGCAACAAACGGGGAGTCCGGTTGGTAGGGGATGTGTGGAGCATCTTGTCACGTTATGATTATTGATGGACACCGCAAGGAGTAAGAAAGGAGGAAGAAGGAGGAAGCAGTTTGTCACATTTGTCGATTTTAATAAGGCGTATGACTGTGTTTAAAGGTTAGATTTGTTCATGTCTCTGAAGCGGATGGGTTGTGGAGTCACCATGCTGTTAGATTTAGCTGCAATGTATAAATGTAGTACATACAAATAGTATTATCGGAAGTGCTATAATTGCTGCTACTATTGGTGTACGTCAAGGCTCACCCACTTCATGCATATTGGTTTGTTTTATATGCTTATTGAATGGTACAGATGATATAAACAACGGTCCCCTGTATAGGTGGCTCCCTTGCGTGGTTACATGTATTCGTTATGATGGACGAAAAATGGAAATCATTTCATTAGGCACCGTAACATCTTAGGAGCCTTAGGTTATATGGCACCGCTAAGGTTAACGGGAGAACGCTACATCTTCCACCGCGGGCAACTATAGTCCGACACAAATATGAAGGCCGCTGAGGGGAGAGATCTATCGGGGATTCCCCGGTTGCGGCGCCGCCAAACGTCACAGCCCCAATTATAGGATTAACACTGAAGTGTGGAGAAACGCCCATCTCTCCCGCTCTCTCTCTCTCTCTCTCTCTCTCTCTGTGGCTTGTTACTACTTCCTCCTGTTTCTTATTAATATATAGTTCTCTCATGCACGTGTGTGTGTGTGTGTGTGTGTGTGTAATTCACTGTATGATCTGCTGCAGTCTCTGAGGAGACAACCAGACGTTACCCTACGGAACGAGCTCAGAGCTCATTGTTTCCGATCTTCGGATAGGCCTGAGACCAGGCACACACCACACACCGGGACAACAAGGTCACAACTCCTCGATTTACATCCCGTACCTACTCACTGCTAGGTGAACAGGGGCTACACGTGAAAGGAGACACACCCAAATATCTCCACCCGGCCGGGGAATCGAACCCCGGTCATCTGGCTTGTGAAGCCAGCGCTCTAACCACTGAGCTACCGGGCCGTGTGTGTGTGTGTGTGTGTGTGTGTGTGTGTGTGTGTGTGTGTAATAATAATAATAATAATAATAATAATAATATATAAGGTTTATTAATTTGGCAATGTAAAAATTACACTGAAAATGTACAGGGGGGGGGACATTAAAACAATGAACTGAAATGCTTAACCTAACTATGGATCTAACTTAACCTAGAATTCACTTATTAATTTACTTATTTATTTAAGGCTCGCACAATAGTGGGCACCGCGCTAAGTCGGTACCGATCAGTGCGCGGTGCTCTTAAGGGCGCCACGCGATTCTGGTGTCGGGTGGCGCGAGCAGGGGGAGGCACGTCGGGGGTAGCAGGTGGCGGAGACGTGGATGACGCAGCAGTCCTTCCCAAATTTTTCCAAGGCTTCCTGGTGTCTTGTGGCCAGCCTCGGCAGACTCAGGCAGGTCAGGGCGTCCTCGTAGGACCTGTAGGCAGGCCCAAGGATGACCCTGAACGCCCTCCTCTGAACCCTCTCCAGCTGTTGTCGTTGTGTGAGGTTCAGGAGGAGGACCACGCTGGGGCGGCGTACATGAGCTTAGGGAGTATAAAGGTGAGGTACACTCCCCTCAGCTCATCTGCCGGTGCTCCCAGGGACCTGAGTCGGCGCAGTAAATAGATTTTGTATGAGGCTGACCTGATGATGTTGGAAACATGCTGCTTCCATGATAATTGATCATCCACCAAGACACCTAGAAGCTTGGTGCTGCGGACCACCTGGAGGGAGTGAGGGCCCACAGATAGCTGGGGAGGGGGGACTGCTGCTGTGGAGGTACAAATGTGCATCACCACGGTCTTGGTGTGGTTGATGGTCATTTTGTTGTCCTCCGTCCACGTCTGTAGTTGGTTAAGAGTGGACTGAAGTGCTGAGAAGTCTGGGTTGGTGTTGTTGACGGGTACGCCCACGGTGCAGTCGTCCACATACTTCCAGCGGTGGGGGGTGTGGACGAGAGCATCGTTGATGAGGATGAGAAAGCACAGTGGACCTATCTTGGTCCCCTGAGGGACCCCGCATGTGAGCTGTTGGAAAGAGGAGACAGAGCCCTGATAACGAACGGCCTGACGCCTTCCCGTGAGGAAGTCTGACAGCCACGCTATCAGGTAGGGAGAGAGACCCAGAGTGATGGCTTTGTGTGTGTGTGTAATCCTGCTTGCGCGAGTCTTTCAATAGTTTACGTATTGGTTCTCCTGTGACGCGGCACACACACACACACACACACACACACACTCTCTCTCTCTCTCTCTCTCTCTCTCTCTCTCTCTCTCTCTCTCTCTCTCTAGACAAGTAGACATGCATTTTTTTTGTTGTTTTATTTTACTCTTTTTCCACACCACCCATGAGGTAAGAGTTAAGGTGCGTTTTTTTTTTTTATAGAGGTTTTACCCTGTAGGCATAATCCTCTCTCAGCTATTTAATCAGACAGTTCTTCGTCAGAAGTGTCCTCCACATTGATAATAAAAGAATCCAACTGACTGTCTTGATTCTTTAAGTCACCGCCGCAATGTTGCATCTTTATCTGTCTTCTACCGCTGTTTTCATGCTGTCTGCTCTTCTGAACTTGCTAACTGCTTGCCTTCCCCCCTCCTGCGGCCTCGCTGCACAAGACTCTCTACTTCTTCTCATCCCTATTCTGTCCATCTTCCTAATGCAAGAGTTAACCAGTATCTTCACTCCTTCATTCCCTACACTGGTAAACTCTGGAACTCTCTACCTGTGTCTGTATTTCCACCTGCCTATGACTTAAACTCTTTCAAAAGAGGAGTGTCAAGACACCTCTTACGTTAACTGGACCCTCCTTTTAGATTTTTTTGTTTTTTCTCTTTCTCCTACTTTCCTCTTCACAGGGCCTGGCAACCAGCGGGATTTTTTTTTTTCTCCAACACTTTGTTTTCCCTTGGCCAGTGCCCTTGTAATGTAAAAAAAAAAAAAAAAAAAAAAGCAGAACTTGTTGACGCTGTAAATAATTAATTTCTCTTGACTATGAAGGTTGCAATGGCGAGTAGCGCGGACGAGATATTCACCTTCCATCCTGAGCGACAGGGAGGGGAGGAGTGACTCGATTTGACCTGGGGATTATCAGCGGTCAGGGAGGTTGACCTCACCCATGTCCAACCTTAAAAAGTAGCACCGCTGGAGAGCAGTGGTGCTACATTTTGTGGTATCTATACAAAATCATTGTCTTCATTACACTAAAACAATATTCAAAGCTCTCTATACATCCTTATTAGAAATTTAGAGGAATACACTTTTATGACGGTTCATTAAGATGTAAGTTAATAATGATATTGAAACATGTGCTACGATGCTTGGCAACGCCGCAACCGGGGAATCCCCGTTAGGTCTTCCCCCCCCTCCCTCAGCGGCCTTCATATTTGAGTCGGACTATAGGTTTGGCAAGGATTCGAACACGAGCCACCTTATTTAACCAACTACGCCATCCAGCCCCTTATGATGGACAACACCGTGTTATTATCCACAACCCGAGAAGGAATGCTGAGTAAAATCAGAATTATGTACGACTTTTGCAAATCTCGTAGTATGATAATCAACAATAGCAAGACAAAATTTATTGTTGTTAACGGAAGTAACCAAGATAAAGAACTTATGGTATGTGAAAATAATACAATCAATTATTGTGATCATTAAATCTATTTAGGTATTCCTTTTATTGATGATGGCTCACCTTCAACTGCAATTGGGTCCCATGCCAATAATAAGATGTGGGATACCCTGAAATTCATAGTTTTTGTTAATAGAAGTAATGATGTGTCCTTCACTGTAAAGATATTCGATGCTGCGGTTACTTCAGCATTGCTATACGGATGCGAATCTTAGTTAACCGGTGACACAAAATCTATAAAAAAAAAACAATACAACTGGTGTGTAAAACAACCTTTAGGTGTCAGAAAGTCCACTAGTAATGATGTGTGCCTGTTAGAATTAGGTTTTGCCTCACTAAGTGCACTGGTGAAATCAAGGCAGAGACAGTTCTTTTAAAAATGTGGAATGAAAGAAGTACAAATAATGAACGACGATCCGCTGATGTATACGATCACAGCTGTACTCAGATACAATTATGTTGTGTCCAGATACATCACAGAGTTGCCTTCCGGTGACAGTGATGATAATGCGATGACCAAAGAGGAAGTGAAATTACGTACTATGAAATCAGTATCAAACAGGGTAGTCTTTTTATGGAATAGTTAACCCAGAATTGATAGTACATGGCATCCATACAAAAAAAAAAAAAAAAAAAAACATTAGTGTCAATGAAATCCAACTAGCATCATGGACAAAACTATATGTGTCTCAGTGCACACTCGATAGCAATAGAAAGAGGACGCTGGAACAGACGAGGAAGGAGACGCCTTTCTCTCGAAGAAAGATGATGTTCATGTGGACCAATACAAGCAGAGACACATATTATCGAAGACTGTTCTGTTTCCTTTCAAATAAGAGTATTTTATAATGTAACAACATTATTTATTTATTTATTTTTTTTATTTATTTAACGCAAGAGGTAGATCTGTCAGGGGAAACAAAACCCTCCCCCCCCCAAAAAAAAAAAAGATGGAAGGCTCAAGTACTTTTTGTGAGCAACCTCTCTATCATGTATAGAACACGAGAACAGTGTGTTTTAAACCAAGGTTTAGAAGGTTTAGGCTGAAAAAAGGAATGAGGAATGTATGCCTACATGCCAGACACTATCACCTCCGTTATGCGTTCAGCACAGAGAGAGATGGGTCTCTGACACGAAAACAGCAATCATTTCAGAGAAAATCAGCATAATACCTCCTCAGGTCCCTCCATCTGGCAGAGGCAAAACACCAGAGGCACCTCCGCTTTGGAGGATCCTGAGGGGGGATTGGAAAAATAGGACAAGATGCAGAAATGAGATTGTGATCAGAGGGGCTCAATTGAGAAGATAGGATAGCTGCATAAGCACAAGGAGTAGAGATGAGGAAAAGATCAAGAATGTTGGGCGTGTCTCCAAGACGGTCAGGAATGTGAGTAGGGCGTTGCACCAGTTGGTCTAGTTCATGGAGGATAGCAAAGTTGAAGGCTAGTTCACCAGGAAGGTCAGTGAAGGGAGAGGAAAGCCAAAGCTGGTGGTTAACATTGAAATCAAGGATGGAGATCTCCGCGAAAGGGTAGAGGGACAAAATGTGCTCCACTTTGGAAGTTAAAATAGTCAAAGAATTTACTATAGTCAGAGAAGTTATGGAAGAGATAGACAGCACGGATAAACCTAGTTAGAGCATGACTATTGAGTCTAAGCCAAATGGTGAAAAACTCGGAAAATTCAAGAGTGTGGAAACGAGAGCAAGTTATGTCGTTGCGCACATCGACGCAACATCCAACTTTGAAATGAAAATGAGAATAGAGAAAGTAGGAGGGAACAGAGAAGGGATCATTGTCAGTTGCATTAGACAGCTGTGTTTCGGTGAGGAAAAGAAGACGAGGTTTAGTAGAGGAGAGGAGGTTTTCTAAGATTGAAAATTGGATCGAAGACCGCGAATATTGCAGAAGTTAATGAAGAAAAGTTGAGGGAGGTGTCAAGACTTTTTGAGTCGCCAACGAGAGAGCAGTCCTACCTTGGAACATTTCTGGTCCCCTCCTCAGAAGGGGACTCCGAGGCTGTATTTTGAATCGCCATTTTATAATTTTGAATTTAAGTGAAGGGTGTGTGTGTGGTGTGATGGGCACCGTCTTAATCCCCTTTAATTTATTATTTCATTATATGTGAAGCCTATGGCTACCCAGCGAGGGCCCCTCGGGCTGTTCTGCTGAGCAGACAACCCGCCTCCCTCTCTCCACCATTTTGTGTGCCTGCAAGCTTCACATCAGTACCGGCCAGTCTTCAGCGGAGTTAACACGTACGTTCTCGGCACAGGAAGAGACACGTGTGGCTGGACTGTGCTTTACAAGTACTCATTAGTCATTGGTCTGGGAGTTGAGCCCTTCCTTGAGTAGCTGGCTTGCTACTGGGTAGACCGTGACTGTTAGAGCAACGGGCTTGTTGCTCTGGGAGAGGTGTAGTAAGTTTGGCTGCATTTCTCGTGCGTTCGTCCAGTCGGGTGGAACGACGCGGAGGGACGTGTTATTGTTTCGTCCTGTTTGTTTGTTGGTGGCCGTGGTCACCAGTGTGGTTTGGTGGGCGGCTGTGTGCCCCCACCATCTGTTGTGTAGTATCAGTAGTATACTGTTTATAGTACAGAGTTAGCCTTCAGCGGAGATAGACACCCCTCTCGTCGGTCTGGCACAGTGAGAGAGACGCGTGTTGGCTGGGCTTTCGAAGTACTCGTTAGTCATCGGTCTGGGAGTTGTGCCCTCCTTTGAGTAGCTGGCTTGCTACTGGGTAGACCGTGGCTGTGTAGAACAACGGGCTTGTTGTTCTGAGAAAGTGTGGCCGGTTGGGGCTGCATTTCTCGTGCGTTGTCCACTCGTGGGGTAGCGGCGCGGAGAAGGGACGTGTTATTGTTTCGTCCTGTTTTTGCTGTTGGTGGTTGTAGTCACCAGTGGGGTTTGGTGGGCGGCTGTGTGCCCCCACCATCTTTTGTATAGTTTCAGTAGTATACTGTATTGTAGTGGTAGTAGCCACGCACACTATTGAATGCTGAGAGGCTTCATGTCGGCCAGTGGTGCGTAGTTGTCGTCCGCCAGACTTGTCTGTGACGAGTATCTGGACTCAGTGTATAGTGGTTGTAGGTGTAGGTGGTGTCTGGGCTTGTGTGTACATCACCGGATGTGCTGTACACATCATATATTGCAGTAGTAGTAGGCCAGGGATGTCAGTCTGACAGGTGTTAGTAAGCACTTGTTGTAGTAGGATAGTATAGTAATATACCGCGCGCGTTGTTCCAGTCTGTGAGTTATCACAGTCTGTGGACAAGGCGTGTGGAGAGGCATTAATACTTCATAGAGAAGTGGATGGAATTGTCCTTGTGGGCGGTTTCTCTAGGGGGTATTAAGGCCTCGCCCTGTTACACATAACATCTACCATTTATAAATTCTACTTGGTTGGGCACAGGAGGAGAAGGAGTTGTTGAGGAAATTCCCTTACAGTGGGGGGAAATTATACACTGTTGGCGATCTTGAAAGAACCTGAGGGTTACGGCGGCTGTGAGTTATAGTAGTGGGGACTCTGTGGAGTGTTTTTATAATCCCCACTGTACTGACCGTAACAAAGTTGGCGATTTTGTCAGAATAACACTCTAGTGAGCTGTAGCAGTTAACCGCAGCCGTGTGGCGTACGTAACAGTGGTAAGTGCATATAGTTTTGTGATAAAAAGAAGAGTTGTCTTTAGAGGGCAGGCTGTGACCTTGGGTTGTGAGACACAAAGGGAAACGTTCAGCGAGATCACAATTAGCTTTAATGGAAGTTCACAGCACCCCCTGAACTGCTACTAGACCTCGCTGGGAGTAAATTATCGTTTCATTAGGTGTCTACTATCTCCTCATCCTAATAACGTAATGATAAACAGATCTAACTATGAAACTGTGTGCACGATTGTGGTCTTATTTTTATTTTATTTATTTATCTATCTATTTTACTTTATTGTTCCTTCCTTTTATCTGCCTTAAATTATTATTTTTTTTAATGATATATTGAGGAAACTTTGTGTTTTGTTTAGCAAATGTTCGTTTTCTCCTTAAATATATAATAGTTATGAATTCACGTTCTCTTTTTTTTTCATATGTGTTTGCTTTGCTTTTTAGATGTTCTGTTTTATTTGCTTAATAGTTAATGTTTCATTGATTTGCACACAACATATAAATTATTTTGAACTCGTAGTAATTTTACTATTGGTTCTATTTCTTTATTGATTTGTAATTGTAAATTTGGATCAATTGTGTCAGATTACTTCCATTAATGTATGATTCCCTGTGGTCAATACATTATTTTCTATCTATGTGTGTGTGTGTGTGTGTGTGTGTGTGTGTGTGTGTGTGTGTGTGTGTGTGTATGTGTGTGAAAGAATCAATGATCAACTCAATATAACAAAGGGGATGACGAAGGGACGAGCATAGTGAAGTGGTATGGACCACTCACACAGAACGGGAATATTAATGTTATAATATCCAGCAAAAATAAATTTCTCTCTCTCTCTCTCTCTCTCTCTCTCTCTCTCTCTCTCTCTCTCTCTCTCTCTCTCTCTCTCTCTCTCTCTCTCTCTCTCTCTCTCTCTCTCTCTCTCTCTCTCTCTCACCGCGTAGTGTAGTGGTTAGCACGCTCGACTCACAATCGAGAGGGCCGGGTTCAAGTCCCGGTAAGCGGAGAGGCATATGGGCAAGCCTCTCAATGTGTGGCCCCTGTTCACCTAGCAGTAAATAGATACGGGATGTAACTCGAGGGGTTGTGGCCTCGCTTTCCCGGTGTGTGTTGATGTGGTCTCAGTCCTACCCGAAGATCGGTCTATGAGCTCTGAGCTCGCTCCGTAATGGGGAAGGAAGACTGGCTGGGTGATCAGTAGGCGACCGAGGTGAATTACATCAAATGATCTCTGTCTCTCCTTAAAATGCTCAAAATGATAGATAACACCAAACTATCTCTATTTTCTCTCCCTAAAATCTCTTCTCTAAAAAATGCATAAAGTGACACAGAAACACACCACATCATCACTCGATCTCTCCTTAAACTCACTAAAGCACAAAAAATGCTTAAAATGACAGAAACTGGAAAACATCTGTCCCGCCTTAAAGGCTATACTACAACCTCGAAAAACACAGACACAGAAACACACCAAACTATCTCTTTTACCTCTCTATAAAGCCTCTGTGGTCTGTTGTTATAAGAAGTGGGTTTGTTGTATATTGGGATAGAAGGTAGAAGGAAGCAGTCTATACACCTAGTTGTTGTATTGTGAGGGGTGTGTACTTTGTGTATTGTGGATTGTAAGACAGAAAGTAGTAGTAGTTTACATCTAGCTTTGTGTATCTTGTGTGTAGCTATACTTTGTTGTATTGTAGTTTACAGGTAGTGTTGTATGTGTACTATACTTGTGTTGTAAGGTGTAAGGAGAGGCAAAGACTTGTGTATGTGTGTGTGTTTCACTGTTTGATCTGCTGCAGTCTCTGACGAGACAGCCAGACGGAACGAGCTCAGAGCTCATTATTTCCGATCTTCGGATAGGCCTGAGACCAGGCACACACCACACACCGGGACAACAAGGTCACAACTCGATTTACATCCCGTACCTACTCACTGTTAGGTGAACAGGGGCTACATGTGAAAGGAGACACACCCAAATATCTCCATCCGGCAAAGGGAATCGAACCCCGGTCCTCTAGCTTGTGAAGCCAGCGCTCTAACCACTGAGCTACCGGGCGTGTGTGTGTGTGTGTGTGTGTGTGTGTGTGTGTGTGTGTGTGTGTGTGTGTGTGTGTGTGTGTGTGTGTGTGTAATTCACCACGGTCGTCTGCTGGTCACCCTGCCAGTCTTCCCCATTACGGAGAGAATTCAGAGCTCATAGACCGATCTTCGGGTAGGATTGAGATCACAACACACACTCCACACACCGGGAAAGCGAGGCCACAACCCCTTGAGTTACATTCCGTACCTATTTACTGCTAGGTGAACAGGGGCCACACATTAAGAGGCTTGCCTATTTGCCTCGCCGCTTCCCGGGACTCGAACCCGGCCCCTCTCGATTGAGTCGAGCGTGCTAACCACTCCAATACGCGGCGTGTGTGTATGAGAGAGAGAGAGAGAGAGAGAGAGAGAGAGAGAGAGAGAGTGCGTGTATGTCCCTTGGTCAAATCACTGCCTGGAATTTCATTAGGAAACTGGTGTTTGTGTAATTGTAAAGTATCTTTTTATCTATATAGCCATTAATCAATGCTGCTTTAATGATATTTTTGACATAATTGGTTTACATCTTAAATTAGTGTGTTTCTCATAATATTTTTTATAGCTACATTTATTAACAGTCTTAAATGTCTGTTTCATTAGAATGAGGACTGTAACATTCTGAGTGAGGGATATCTGAGCACTAGCTGGTTAACCCCTTCAGTACTGGGAAAAATTTTTATCTTGAATTTTGGGTATTATTAAACAATTTTATTAACATTAGGAATGGGTTTTGGAGGCCAGAAGATTAATAGCCACAGTCTTTTATATTTTGGTACCCACATAAATTTTTGTGCTAGCAGCCGAAGTGGTGCAAGCCGGCAGACAGAGGTCTCGAACATAGTGGACGGCTCATATATCTTGTGGAGAAGTTTTCAAATGCAAAGTGCGTACCTAATGGACTGCTGCGTATACACATTACCCTATTCATCTTTCCTCCAAGACAAAAACCAAGGCAAGCGATAAGCGAAACCAAAAAACACAGCTAAATACGAACACGAAGAGAAAAAGTAAGGTTTGTAGGCTTCAGAAAATGCTTATATATTGTAAATGTTTGCCAAGAACTGGAAAAAAAAACTTATCGAAATAGATTCATTACATTATTATTTATTTATTTATTATATAGTTTTCAAATATTATTATTAGGCTCGTATTGCAGATTCCCGCCATCCCGCGGACTGAAATCAGCTGAGTGTTGTCTGATCTGTCTTGAAGCTACTTCACGGAATCACAAAAATTGAATGAAGGTTCGAGTGTGTTCAAGGAAGTGTTGCAGGGCACTGTAGGTGGAGGCTAGTACACGTTAGTGATGGTATGGACGCGTGAACTTTAAAAGTAAGATAAACAATCCTGGCTGACATGTCTGGCTTATTATGTAAGCACGTTAATGACTGTGTTGGTTTCAGAGATTGAAGATTATTGTCTTATAAGTAAAAGATGCACAGAATGGACCTATTCCCCCAACCGGGCACTGGACACGGCAGTCACCAGACTGAGGATTGGTCACACCCGCCTCAATGCCCACCTGCACAGGCTGTGCATGACCGACTCTCCCCACTACCCTTGGTGCCCTACACAGCCTGACACCCCAGAACATCTGCTCTTGCACTGCCCTCGTCACCACTCACACTGTGTGGCCCTCTTCCACTCACTGTCTGCTATTCACCCACACAGGCCAACACTGACTGACCTCCAGAGTGGCTGCACAAATACCACTCAGGCTTTCAAGACTCTCAACTTCACCAGGACCTTCCTACAGAAAACAAATCATCTCCACCGCAGATAGCTTTGAACACCTCACCACCGCATACCGCACCTTTGAGGCACTAGAGGCTGTGACACACAGCCTTCACGGCCTCAACAAACCCCCAAGAAGATGCACAGAAGTTGAAAAGGCTGTGTCATCTATGGTAATCCACAACTTAATGATCGGAATTACTAAAAAAAAAATTGAAGTGAAGCTACAAACTGTTCGCATGGTACTGATGGGAAAGCTGGGTTTTTTTTGGGTGGGGGAAAGCTAGAATATTACAGTTTCTTACAGTTGACCTTGAAGAAGCTTACGCCTGTGGTTCCAGATCTTTGTTTTCCATATTTTGATAGCTTGTGGTGGATCTCTTATGCTTTATAGTCACAATATAATTCTTAATTTGCCCAGAATTGTTCTAGTTTTGCCTGAAATTTCTTGGTAAATTTTTACAGTTACACCAACAGCTCACTTCTGGATGAAATTAACTTTTCTGATAGATTTTGACATGTTTTGAATTGAAATGCATTTTGTATCCATCACAAATCTGTAGTTTTTTTTTTTTTTTTTTTTATCTCACCCCCCCCCCCTTGTCACTTATGGAAACATGATTTTGCAGTAAAATTAACTTTTTTTTTTTTTGGTACATTTTGACCTGTTTTGAATGAATCTCCGCTAACAATCTAAATCTAACCAAACCAAACCTAACCTAATTAACCTAGCTAACATTATCTAGTTAAGGTGACATGCACCACTGATACGCCTAAGAACAAAATTAACTATCTAACACAATTAAATGGATCTAACCAAAGCAAACTGGCTTAACCTGACTGGTAACACTAAGAAATTAATATAAAGTCATTACCATATTTCTTTTTTGTAAAATCTGGCAATACAATGGATATGATTGAGGAGACACTGCCCGGGCAGACATCTTTTATAGACTGATTCAAATAGAGTCGCTTCTCTCCACAAGCCGCTCTCATTGGTGAGATTCATTATGTATTATTTTTATTGGTCAATGGCTTCATGGCCAAACAAAAGAATCAATCATTGCCATTCATTTCAAGCATGTGCAAATAATGTGACAATATGCACACACGAATGAACACATGTAACGGCTATCCTTAGTGCCCATTAGTCCATCACATGGGCAGGTGTCACTCACTCTCCCCAAAAGGTGGTAAATTTTCAAACATTTTTATCAACATTATAAACAATTTGTGATGAATCTGTATGGGTTGAAATTACTCAGAATGAAAAGCTCTATAAGATGAGAAGGGTAACAAAAGCCTTGTTGCTGTTAGTGTAAGAGTAAAATAATACCAATTTTTTTTATGGAAGTTGCTGAAACTACCCACACAGGCAAAAGGTTCCAAGAATTTACTAGCTTACATGGAAAGACATATTTCCTTCCATTCAATCTGGATCTTGGCTTGAAAAGTTTCAGTGAATTTCCTCTGTTTGTACTAACTTCATTGCATTTCAGTAATCCCTTGCAACTCATCTTATCATGTTTTCCAATAAGAATCATGAAAGTTTCTATCATATCTACCCATGCCCTTCTGTAAGCTAGTGTTGGTAACTTCAGCTTCCTGAGTCTTTCTTCATAATTGAGACCTTTAATTCTGGAACCATCCTTGTAGCTTTGCATTACATATTCTCCACCATCTCCATTTCTTTCAGGAGGTGAGGATTCCAGACCAAATTTGCATATTTTAGATGTGGTCTTATCTTGGCTTTGAACAAAGCCTTTAAAAACCTCAGCATCCAATGCAAGAAAAGTTCTCCTAATTACCCCAACTAATTTATTGGCTTTATTTACTTTTTCTGCCAGATGATCAGCACAACTTAAATTTTCATTGAAGAATTTCTCTGAGTCCATCTTATTTATTTTTTTCATTTGATAGCCTTGATCTTCAACGAATGTTCTCCCAACCATCGTGTATTTACATTTATTGGAGTATAAATTTGGTAACCTCTTTTTTTTTTTTGCTCCAAGAATGCACATCTTCTATATCTTGCTGCAGCTTCTGACAGTCCCCGTGCTCTTTGATAGGTCTGAAAATTTTGGTCAACGATGGTCAAATGTCACTTCTTATCACGAAAAATATATGGGAATTATTACAGGTTTTGTTAAAAAATTGGTAATTAATTTCTTATGAAATCAGTAGTGTATACATATTTATGGATATGTACCTATTGAGACTGATCTAACATTAACATTAACCAAACCTATTACTTAACATAACCTAACCTATTATCCATCTTATCCCATTACCAATTACTTAACCTAACCTAACCTATCTTCAACATACCGTTATTAAGAGGAGTACATTGTTCTTGCCTGAACCAAGAACATGTGGAATTATTCAATCTGGAAGTGCCCTCCTAAAGAGCAACTTTTAAATAGACAGCAACATCCTGTCACCTCTGTCCATACTGGGGAACGTGGAATCTTGCTTTAAGCCACTCCCTCTCAATAATTAGTCTATGGGTGCCCGTGGTCCTATCCACGAAGTTGAAGGTATGGTTGATGGTGGAGTGGAGGAATCCATGGTCTTATAGACTCTGATAACCAAGCCAAAATGTAACATGGGGTGCCAGACTCTCTATTTTCTTATAGAAAATGTGGAACTTACATACATACTTAAATTGTTATTAATTATTTTCCCTAAAAACACTACATAGTTCTTGGAGACTTCACATCATTCCTGTCAGCAGTAGTGTTACTTAAGTGTCTCATATCATGCATGAAATAGTTATTTCATTAATGGCAAATTAGGCACCACTATTATTTTACATGATAATCAACCAAAGATTTCATAGCAGGACCTGTCAACAATAGTGTTATTTCAGCATTTGAATCTCCAAGGCATTTTCTTCCTTATGTTATATTAATTGGAGAACACCCAAAATAATAGTCTTCCATAAAGTAGGTCTATAGAAAACAGCTTTTTCATATATCCTCTAATTCACCTCTTCTCTATGGTCTCACCTTGATCTATAATATTTTTTTAAATAATTCTCACATACTCAAGAGATCTAATGCAATGTATTCTTTTATTCTTTTTTTTTTATGTTTCAGTTTATTTTTCTAAATACTCATGGTTCACAGTCCTGATGCTTCTCTCCTTAATCTAAAATATCTTGTAATAATGATTCTTCAAGTGACTGGCTAAGAAAAGTCGAAAACATTAATTTTGCTTTCAGTCATGATAGCTGGTGTATTAATTTTGTAGGTGGGTAATTTTTTAAAATTCTGTTGTTCCTTTAGACTATGAGGAAAATAATATATATATATATATATATATATATATATATATATATATATATATATATATATATATATATATATATATATACGTATATACATATACATACACTGGTACTTCGACATATGATTTTATTTTGTTCCGTGACGATCGTTGTATATCCAAAAAATCGTATATCAAATAAATTTTTCCCATAGAAATTAATGGAAATACAATTAATTCATTCTTGTGATATGAATTTACACCCCACCCAAAAAAAAAAAAATAATAATAATAATAACATGCTTTAAATACCAACCAAATATAGATTTAATTTAAGAAAAATACAATGTTTATTGTATGCATGATATAAATGAACTATATTGCTCAAAATAACAACTTAACCCGCAAAACTTGGGACATATCACACAAGGTACGGGGAACGTCGATAGACGTTTAGGCTTTTTACGGCTATATTTTGGTTATTTTCTTCCAGTTTTCTTTGCTTGTTAGCTGGCAACACTCATCAGGAGTAAACATATGCCCTACGTTATTGTGTCACCAACGATAAATGGTAGGAGCAATCAACAGTGATTTCATTGTGTCTGATTCCGCCACCTCTCCTGCGCGCCTTACTTCTATACCTTGGGTCTCTCGCCTTGTTTCTTTTGAATGAGAGTGGTATCAGAACAGGAGAGAGAGAGAGAGAGAGAGGGGGGGGGATACAAGGGGTCCGTTTTCTCGCGCTCTAGCCAAGGCCGCTAAACCTGATTGGACGCAAGGCCACGTAAACCAATGTTACTATCTCATTCAACCTGTGATATTTTGGTAACCATGACATCTAGAGACTTCTGTTTTTTTTGCATTGCAAAGAGGAAGAGTTGCTTGTGGGCAGAAAACCATTTGTACTCACTCGTTTATTGAATTTCCAAGTGTAATCAGTATGTGAATACAGGCTATTTTGTGTTTCTTGCCAAACTTTTACTTTAGGACCCATAATCTTGAGTTCACAAAACTTAATAAAAAATAACACACAGCCGAGGAGCACAGACACGTACATGCACAAAGGATGAACAACAATACACAACGCGGGCTGAATGTTCGGGTTAGCCAGGTAGCCGAGCGATTGCTGCGCCACCTACCGATGGCTAATCGTATCTTAAAAATATTGTCGTATGCCAAAAAAAATTGTATGTTAGGGTGATCGTATGTCGAAGTACCACTATATATATATATATATATATATATATATATATATATATATATATATATATATATATATATATATATATATATATATATATATATATATATGCGTGTGTATATTACACACACACACACACACACACACACACACACACACACACACACACACACACACACACACACACACACACACACACACACACAAAGGTAAAAGATAAAGCTTGGAAGAAACTCAGAAAGCAGAGAAATGACAATAACAGACTGCAGTATAAGGATGCGAGAAATGAATATATTAGAATTAGGAGAGAGGAAGAAAGAAACTTTGAGAAGAACCCAAGCTTTTCTACAGATTTATAAATGGTAAAATGAAGAACAAGGAAACAATAGAAAAAATAATTGAAGGAGGGAAGATGTACCAAGCAGAGAAGGAATTGTGTGAAATAATGAATGAGAGCTTCAAAACTGTATTCACTGTAGAAAATTATACAGAACCAAATAGGACATTGTATTGCTGAGGATTACAGGAATTCACAGTACACAAAGAGGATATTGGATGATTATTAGATTAGAGATCGACCAATGTGGTTTTTTCAGGGCCGATACCGATACCGATTATTAGTAGTCAAGGAGGCCAATAACTGATATTTGGAACCGATATTCATTTGCAATATATATATATATATATATATATATATATATATATATATATATATATATATATATATATATATATATATATATATATATATATATACAGTAAAGTCCCGGGTTACGTCGGTCTCGAGTTACGTCAAACTCATAGTTACGTCAGTTCACTATAAGGCAATTTAAGATTTAAGAAATTGAAAATTTATAAATCGTAAAGCACGGGATTTATTGTTATTGTTGGTGGTTACCCGTCACACCGCCCACCTCACGCTTGAATACAATAACACCCTGCCTCAGTTCCACCACACCGTCGCCCCTGGCAAGAGTGTTATCCTACTTCTGCGTTTACTGACTCAAGTTCTTAGTATCTTGCTCAATGGCACCAAAGAGAAAACTCCTTAGTGACAGCAGTGATGCTAAGAAAAAGGAAAACCATTACGCTACAAGAAAAAGAGGACGTAATTAAAGACATGAGAAGGGAGGCAGCAGCTGTGTGTGAGGGAGTGAAGAAGAAAATGGGAAGCCGGTTACCATGACAACGGGGAGGTTGACGACCTTGAGGGTTCGCGCACCTATCACAACAATAACAACTCCGGACACTCGCAGCTCACTTGCACCGTCTGCGCCTGTCTGTTGATCCCTATTGCCCTTTCCTATTGCATTTCCTGTCCCGCTGCCCACGCTTCTACTCCCACCGCACTGCACTACGCTCCCAGCAGTCTGCCCTGGGCATCAGAACATTCGACCTGCCCACCCTCCTGGCGGGCTCAGGGCCACCCCTCTCGGCAACCTGCAGTCCTTCGGTTTCGTGGCCCTAATCAACAACAAAAACAAACTTGTGTTTCATATTCCTATATAGTTGTAAATAATATAACAATATAACCTTTAACTTACCTGAATGACCATAAACAATGATTGGTTGAAAACTCGATAATATGCTTTGAAATGTACGGAAACTCGAGTTACGTACAAAATCGACTTACGTCATGTTTCAGGAACATAACTCTGACGTAAACCAAGACCTTACTATATATATATATATATATATATATATATATATATATATATATATATATATATATATATACATATACAATCACTATTCGATTTACGACGTACGCGAGATACGACCACCTGCACTTATGACCACGTCCAGCAGATCAGCAGATGCCTATTATGAGTTTGCTGTATTGTACGTTTGGCAGCGCAGCGTGCGTAAGATAGTTGTGGCGGCGCCCAGCATCACATACGACAGTTACGGCAGCACAGCATCTCACAGACTCACACTCACAGCATCCTACCACTTCACTTGTTGACTAGATACCGTCGCGGATATAGTAGTACCATCCTAAATTAAAGGTCAGGGTGGGGTCAAGTACCTGACCGCACATGTTTACAGCATTGCCATGTTTCCCCCAGAGGTTGCTATGACTCCTCCAACTCCTTTTTTATTCCTCCTCCCCCATCTGTCTCTCACTGCCTCTCTCTCTCTCTCTCTCTCTCTCTCTCTCTCTCTCTCTCTCTCTCTCTCTCTCTCTCTCTCTCTCTCTCTCTCTCTGCTTCCTGGATGTTACTTTTCACGCTATAGTATGCCAATATTATAATTTAGACTTTATTTCCACACCACCCAATGGCGTGAAAGTCTCAGCGCGTATTTTTTAAGAGGGTGTGACCCGTGACACAGGTCTCATTCAGTCGCCATGAGTGTTGCCGCTCGGGAGAAGTTTTAACACTTTTATATTTACTAAGAAACAAATGTATTTCCTACTTTCATACTATAAGGTTATCTTAAATAAGCATAGATGTTACAGTACTTATTCACCTTACAACCCCAGTGAATAAAAAAAGTACAGGAAGATTTTAAAGCAACACTAAAATATTTATGCCACGTTTCTTCAGCCTCGTGTGAATACCTTATGGTTAATAAATCAGTTTTGCTTTGATGTATTATATTGTGTTTATAAAACTTTCAGTAGTATGAATTGACCTTGTTTGTGATGATTCTTACATATATCACAAATATTACTCATCGCAGGTTTGGGAAACATGGCAACGCTGTAAACAGGTGCGGTCAGGTACCTGACCCCACCTTGACCTTTAGTTTAGGATGGTACTACTATAGTTGTGGTGGCACCCAGCATCATGTACGACAGTTACGGCAACACAGCATCTCACAGACTCACACTCACAGCATCCTACCACTTCACTTGTTGACTAGATACCATCGCGGAAACATCTCCAGTATTCAATTTTATACATACATATACTGTACACCCTTACCATGCCCCCCAAGAGGAAGTCCGATTCATCAGATGGCAATCCTACCAAGAAAGCAAGGAAGGCACTGTCGTTGGAGATGAAGATGGACGTCATAAAGCAGTATGAAGGAGGGAAAAAAATAAGTTCCATCGCTCGAGATCTCCATCTCTCCCATTCCACGGTGACTACAATTTTGAAGGACAAGGACCGCATTAAGGAAGCAGTGAAAGCAGCAGCCCCAATTAAGTCAACTATAATCACAAAACAGCGTGATGAACCGATTGCTGAGATGGAAAAGTTGCTATTCACGTGGTTAGAAGATAATAGGCAAAGAAATGTGAAAATGATGTTGCGAGCAGTGCAAAGTAAGGCTACAAGTTTATTTCGAATGTTGAAAGAAA
Source organism: Portunus trituberculatus (assembly GCF_017591435.1). NCBI lineage: Eukaryota > Metazoa > Arthropoda > Malacostraca > Decapoda > Portunidae > Portunus > Portunus trituberculatus. The sequence continues at coordinate 13,156,730 of NC_059272.1, read as the reverse complement.
ATGTAGGTGAAGAATACATTTCATTGGGATTTATAGCTAGTGCTGGGTGGTTTCGTCGCTTTCGAGAGCGTTACCAAGTTCATCAAGTGTTGTCGAAAGAAGAAGTGCCCGAAAGAAAGTTTACCGTAAAGGGCTTATCGGAAGCCATGTCCATGATGAATGCTATGCTACAAAAACTGGAAGGAATGGATCCGAATGTTGAAAGGTTTGCCCATATAGAGAGAGTTATGCAAGAAACAATGAGGCCGTACAAAGAAATCTATAGAGAAAAGAAAAGATCCAAACTAAATTGAGCATGTTTGTAAAAAGAACCCCCAAGCCTGCCTCAACCAGCACCGATGCCACCCCCTCCCCTGCATCTCCCAGCATCAATACCACACCTTCCCCAAGGATCTCCCCTCCTGCCTCACCAGACCCACTGCCTGATCTTTCCCTCGACCGTATGCATGAAGAAAGTGTAGATGACGTTCAGCCAAGCACGAGTGGACTTAAATTTTTTGTTTTCTATACATATATTTTTTACAGGCATATTTTGTACGATATTTTGCATTTTATAGTGAATTTGTATTTTTGGTCACTAATAAGAGTACTCTAAAAGAAGTATTTTCTTTCTTTGTTTTTTACATGCATATTTTCTGTTTTGTATTTTTGCATTTTTGTAGTTAATTTGTATTTTTGGTCTCTAATAAGAATCCTGTGTATAATAAGTATTTTCTTTCTTTAACCTACCATATTAATATATTATCAACTAAGCAATTGAAAACAATGCTGTATGCAAAGATAAATGTTATTGTACCTATACAGTATCTCACACTTAAAATGGATGAGAAAGATAGATCTTAAAATAAACATACATATATTTTGAGTGCATACGTATATCCGATTTACGACCGTTTCGACTTACAACCGCTTGGTCGTAACCGATCTAGGTCATAACTCGGATGGTGCCTGTATATATATATATATATATATATATATATATATATATATATATATATATATATATATATATATATATATATATATATATATATATATATATATATATATATATATATATATATATATATATATATATATATATATATATATATATATATATATATATATATATATATATATATATATATATATATATATATATATATATATATATATATATATATATATATATATATATATATATACATGTTTTATTTACCTTACAAGTTTATTAAAATGAGAGAATAGAGGGAAAGAATTGGAGGTGGGAGAGGCATGGGAAGAAATCTTTATAAGTTACTCCGGAAAACATTATGTATGAAATTGCATGTTACTAAAAGATGGCAGCACTGCCACTGTCTTCCAAACTTTAACTCACACCACAACTCCTTGTATGTTCCTTATTCTCCACCGTGTGTGTAAAGGGGGTATCACACTGGCCTATGATACATGGAACGCGGGCCATGGTTCTTGGTGCGAAACCAGGAACATTATCACACACAAGGTGGTGGCGTTCTTGCTATGCTAGGCAAACGGCCCAGCAACCATGAACAAGCCTAGTCAAGATACTAGATCTAAACCATGTCGCTTTTACCTAAACCTGTGCTTCGTTCTGGAATTGCATTTGCATTTTCTCTTATTGAAGAAGAGTAAGTAAAAGAAACTAGAGAAGAACCGAGACACACAGACGTGCACGACGGCAACTTTGGAGTCAGAGGTGGTTGCCATGAGCCCATACTATCAACATGATATACATTTATTTTATCTTTCTAAATTGATGAAACATTATTTAATATTCCAATATGAAAAATTTAGGTATGTTCTTTTTATTTTAAATACACTCAACCCTCGATTTGCCGGACTAAAAGGGGGGGAAGGCTTGTCCGGGAATGGCAAATGTCCGGCAATGGAAAATGTCCGGGGGTCTACCCCCTTGCCGGACTTTACCCTATACAGGTTGAACCCCGCTTTAACGGCACGCGATTTACCGGAATCCCGTGTTTAACGGCAAAAATTTCCGGTGGGAACATAGTGTTGTCTTTAACGGCATTTCGGCACCTGCACCAGCTGTACCAGGAAGTTGGAAAATAAATCAGACGTTTTTTGTTCAGAAAAACAAAACTGAGGGAGAAGAAAGAGACTTTGCACCAGATGTGGAAGACAAGAGAAAGAAAAATAAAAGAAAGGCAGGATCAGGAAGAATAGAAGTAACAGGAGGTGCCGAGGCAAAGGCAAAACCTCCGACGACCATCATCATCATCATCATCATCATCTCACCACGTGGGCCGTAACACATGCCAATGCCACCCCATACAGCTCGCAGACTTGGGCAACACTCATTCCTCCATCTATTTTACGTAAAAGTTCCAGTTTTTGCGACACAGAAAGGTGCACAGGTTTAGCTGTACGCTTGGTTACTTTCTTTGGTGGGTTTTTGGGTGGCATCGTTGTGAAGAAGAGGTGTATCCACGACAAGCACGTAAGCACAACACTCGTGTGACGCGGCAGACTTGTTTACAGTCCAGTACTAGACGTGTATGTCCGCCCGTGCTGCCATCTATAGTGCCCGATTTGCGAACTTTGTCTGGCGCGGTAGTTTGAAATCGACTTGTCCCGGACTTTTTTTTTTTTTTTTTTTTTTTCCCACAGACTCTTGTCCGGCAAATCCGAAATCCGGCAAATCGAGGGTTGAGTGTAATAGGTTTTTATTATATATATATATATTATGTTTATTTTTTTCATTGGGATAGAATACGGAGAACAGGAATGGATATGAAGCCATCCCAACTTTGCTCTGCAAATCCCGGTCAAGTTCCAGCTATCTGGAGCGGATGTTCCTCGTTCCGCATATCATAGGCCAGTGTGATAGCCTCTTAAGCACTGTGCATGCACAGCTTTCACTGCTGATTGGCTGTTACCGCAGCTCTGCTTTTAACCAATCAGATGGTGCTGTGGGTGGGGACAATGCTGGAGACAGTAGTGACAGCAGACAGAGAGGCACAGCTGCATCAGAGCCAAAATAACCCAGTTTTGAATTTATCTCTTATCGGCCATCAAATTTTAAAAAAAGGCTGATGGCGATGTGCATCAAAATGCTTAATATCAGCGCTGATAATCGGCCTGGTCAATAATCGGTCGATCCCTATATTAGATCATTTGGATGTCAGAAAAGCAATGGAACCTGATGGTGTATCAGGCTGGGTGCTAAAAGAGCAACTGTTAGATCCAATTTGGGAAGTAATTCCAAGCTCATTAAATGAAGGGAAAGTTCCACTAGAATGGAAGAGAACCAACATAATACCGATATTTAAAGGAGGAAAGGCAACTGAACCATTAAATTACAGACCGGTGTCATTTACAAGTGTTATGGGAAAGTTGTGTGAAATGATTATCAAAGAAAAATTGGGTTAAAGATCTGGAAGAAGAACAAGCCATATCAAGCAGAAAATTTGGGTTCAGGACAGGAAGGTCATGTGTGTCGAACTTATGAAGCTTCTACTCTAGAGTAATAGAAGGACTGGAAAGCAGATATGGATGAGTGGACACGCTATACCTGGACATAAAAAAGGCTTTTGATAAAGTTCCTCATGGAAGAGTACTTTGGAAACTAGAGAACATAGGAGGACTACGAGGAACTTTGCTAGAATGGACAAGAGATTATTTGAAGGATAGGGAAATGAGAACTGTGATCAGAGATACACACTCAACTTGTGGTAAAGTAACTAATGGAGTGCCACAAAGGTCAGTGTTAGCCCCGATTATGTTTCAGATTTATGTAAATGACATTCACATTAGGATAAACAGTTATATAAATTTATTCCCTTATGATACAAAGCTGCTAAGTGTTATCAAAACCAAAGAGGACTGTCTGCTGTTGCAGGAGGATATAAACAAGATTTATGAATGGAGCAGGAATTGGAAATTGGAGTTTAATGCCAAGATATGTCACATAATGGAACTAGGAAAGATTAAGAGAAGACTGGTATGAAACTATTTGATGGGAGAGGAACAAATAATGAAGGCTAAAGAGGAAAAAGATCTGGGAGTGATCATACAGGAAAATCTGAGCCCCGAAAAACACATGAGCAAGATATTTGGACTATCATATAAAATGTTGACTAATATAAGAGTGGCATTTCATTACATGGACAAAGATATGATGAAAAAAATCATCACAAGCATGATACATCCAAGGCTGGAATATGCAGCAGTGGTATGGTCTCCAAGCTCTAAAAAGGATATAAGAAAATTGGAAAGGATACAGAAGATTGCTACAAAGATGGTGCCAGAATTAAAGCACCTCATATATGAAGAACGACTGAAAAAAATGGGGCTGCCAACCTTACAAGATAGAAGAGAACGTGGGGACCTAATAACAATGTATAATATAGTAAATTATATTAAAAAGATAGATAAAGAAGACCTGGTGCTGTTGACAGAAGAAGATTGAAGGACAAGAGGACATTAAAAGAAGATCAAGATGAGGCAGTATGTGAAGGATATTGGAAAATACCGTTTTCCACACAGAACGGTGGAAAAATGGAATGCATTGGATAATGAAGTTGTTACAGCACATAAGGTGCATAACTTTAAGGAAAAATTAAATAAATGGAGATATGGAGACAGGACACAATGAGGCCCGCTTGAACCCTGTACAATACTACTAGGTAAATACACACACACACACACACACACACACACACACACACACACACACACACACACACACACACACACAGAATTCTAGGAGACAGGATAAGGAAATGGTATATAAACAAGAAAGAAGAGAAAAAAGTGGAACAAGTTTAACTAAAAATGATAAAGGCAAAAGACTAAAAATGATGTATACGAACATAGACGGGGTTTTATCAAGTAAACTAAAATTAAGAGATTACATAGATAAAGAAAATCCAGATATTGTATGCTTGGCTGAAACAAAACTAAATAGGGCAATCAAAATAGACTTGGATAATAGGTATAATGTATGGAGAAGAGACAGAGGGGGTAAAGGAGGAGGAGTCATGATAATGTTAAGGAAGGAGATAGTGATAAACCAAGTGGAATGTGGGAAGGAAAAGCAGAAGTATTGTATGTTAAGATGCATATTAATAAAAAAGAGTTAACAATCATTGTAACATATGTGCCACCAAAAACAAATTCATGGACCAATCAAGAATATAAAGACATGATAGATGACACAATAAGGAGTCTAACGAGAATTGTTAAAGAAAGGAGAAAAGTTATATTAGTAGGAGATTTCAACTGTAAAGAAGTGGACTGGGAAAATTATGAAAGTGGTATGGGGGAAGAAGCCTGGGAGAAAGATTCTTGAACCTAATGATAGACAATATGATGGACCAGAGAGTAAAGGAATGCACAAGATTCAGAGGAAACGACGAGCGGCGAGATTGGACCTAGTTTTTACAAGGGTATACAAATGAATGATGATATAAGATATAAGTGCCCATTGGGAAAGAGTGACCATGTAATATTAGAAATAGATATAGAAGAGGGAAAGGAAGATAGAGACGATTCATACAAAGGAGACCGATTAAATTACAGAAAGGCTGATATTGAGAATCTCAAGAACTATTTTAAAACGTAAACTGGGAGGAGATGGAAAACTCAGAGATGATGCAAGAGAAATATAACTTATTTTTGGAAATATACAAAACAGGAGTCAGGGAATATGTCCCAAAATATAGACCTAAAGAAGAAGGAAAGAAAGATTGGTTTAATGCAAGGTGTGCTAGGGCAAAGGAGAAAAGAGATGGAGCATGGAAAAGGTGGAGGAGAAATAGAAATCCAGCAAATAAGGAAAACTTCAAGGCAGCGAGAAATGAATATGTTAAGGTGAGGAAGGAAGAGGAAAAGAACTTGAAAAGGACATTGTCGAAAAATGTAAGGAGCAACCAAAATTGTTCTATAGATTCATAAATGGAAAAATTAGGCAAAAGAAACAATAGAAAGGTTAAAAGGAGAGAACGGGATGGTGGAAGACCCAAAAGTATGGCAGAACTATTAAATAATAAATTCCAGGAGGTCTTTACTAAGGAATCCAAATTTGAAAGGCCACAGGGTAATAGAGAGACAATCTATATGAAAGAGATTAAAGTAACCAAGCTTGAAATAAAAGAGTTAATGAAGGAACTGGATGAAGAGAAGGCAATGGGACCAGATGAAGTCTCAGGCAGAATACTGAAAGAATGTAGGGAAGAACTAGCAAGTCCTATATACAACATCATAAAATGCTCAATAGAAAATGGAACAGTACCAGTAGAATGGAAAAGAGCTGAGGTGGTTCCCATATATAAGAGCGGAAGGAAGGAAGAACCTTTAAATTACAGACCGGTATCACTAACTAGTGTAATATGCAAGATGTGTGAAAGAATAATAAAGAAACAATGGATCGAGTTCCTTGAAGACAACAAATTAATATCAAATAGCCAATTTGGTTTTAGAAAAGACGGTCTTGTGTAACTAATTTATTGAGTTTCTATTCTAGAATAGTTGATAGAGTACAAGAGAGAGAGGATGGGTTGACTGTATTTATTTGGATTTAAAAAAGGCATTTGACAAAGTGCCACATGCAAGATTACTATGGAAGTTAGAGGAGAAGGGTGGCTTAAAAGGAAGCACATTGAGATGGATAGAAAATTATTTGAGGGGGAGAGAAATAAGGACGGTAGTTAAAGATATGAAGTCCAAGTGGAGAGTGCCACAGGGGTCAGTATTGGCACCAATACTTTTCCTCATTTATATTAACGACATGCCAGAAGGAGTGAACAGCTACATAAATCTGTTTGCAGATGATACGAAACTGTGCAGAGTTATAAAGCAAAAGAGGATTGTGAAATACTGCAAGAAGACCTAAATAAGATCTGGGAATGGAGTAAAAAGTGGAAATGGAATTCAATGTGAACAAAAGCCATGTCATGGAAATGGGAAAGAGTGAAAGACGACCTGTGGGAATCTATAAGATGGGAGATGGAGTAGAACTGGAGAAAGTTAAAAGGAAAAGGACTTAGGAGTGACGATGGAAGAAAACAATCAACCAGTAAGCCATATTGATAGAATTTTTAGAGAAACATATAATTTGCTAAGGAATATTGGAATAGCATTTCACTACATGGACAAAGAAATGATGAAGAAATTGATAAGTACTATAATAAGACCCAGATTGGAATATGCAGGAGTAGTGTGGACCCCTCATAAAAAGAAACACATAAGGAAATTGGAGAGACTACAAAAAATGGCTACAAGAATGGTTCCAGAATTTGAAGGGATGACATATGAGGAGAGACTAAAGGCTATGGATCTACCAACCCTGGAACAAAGAAGGAGAGAGGAGACCTGATACAAGTTTATAAATTGATCAACGAAATGGACCAAGTGGATAATGAGAAACTGATCCTGAGAGAAGAATATGACATCTGAACCACAAGATCGCATAGTAAAAAGCTGACAAAAGGAAGATGTCTGAGAGATGTTAAAAAATGTAGTTTCCCACAAAGATGTATTGAGACGTGGAACAGTTTAAATGAAGAAGTAGTGTCTGCAACGAGTGTGCATACTTTTAAAGTAAGATTGGATAAGTGTAGATATGGAGACGGGGCCACACGAGCATAAAGCCCAGGCCCTGTAAAACTACAACTAGGTAAATACACACACACGTGTAGTGGTTAGCACGCTCGACTCACAATCGAGAGGGCCGGTTTCGAGTCCCGGTAAGCAGTGAGGCAAATGGGCAAACCTCTTAATGTGTGGCCCCTGTTCACCTAGCAGTAAATAGGTACGGGATATAACTCGAGAGGTTGTGGCCTCGCTTTCCCGGTGT
>NC_059272.1:12911411-13143911 GCF_017591435.1 Portunus trituberculatus | reverse complement strand
TCAGAAGCATATCACCAAACATTATCTTAGTAGTTTCTAAACCTTTTATAATTGATATTGCACAGTGTTAGGGATGCATCCTTGAACCGTATTATTATTATTCATTTCCCTTCTACATTTCAATAACATACACCATTATATTCTTGGGCATATTTTCCTAAATGATGTCATTCACATCATCAAAAGCAATAGTTGAATTTAACAATTTCTTTCATGCTCACTAGGCTTTCGTGCTCGGGTCTGGCAGACCCTTGCTGATACGGTGGGTCCTGGGAAAGTGATCACCTATGGTGCTCTTGCAGCTAGGCTTGAAAATCCAGGTAAGAAATTATTTTTCCCATCTTTTTGAAAGCATTAGTAAATTAATATGAAATTAGTGTTTAGTTGACTATTACAAGTCATTCTGCATGGTTACCATTACTGATTAAAAAGAAAAAGAAAAAGTAAAAAAAGATCTTGAGTTGAAAAATTCTTGGGACTGGAACAATGCTAAAATTTTGTGTCCTTTACAGTGAAACTAATTGAATTGTTTTGAGACTTGAGCTGCGTTTTTTAATGCCCCTACGGCTAGACCTCGCCTTAAGGCAGGCTTAAGCAAAATCTGGGACAATGGAAAACGGGCCTGCTAGACCTTCGATCACGTGACCAGGCACCAGCTGACAGATGACAACAATAAAGATGGCAGACGAACAGGAAGTGCAAGATATGCTGCAGCTTTGTAACTTATCTTTCCTACATAACATAACATAACATAACAAATAATAGGATAGCAAAGGGCCACCAGGGCCCATCTAGGTTATCCTGTATCAGTCGCACAGCGACCTCGTCATCAGTACTTAAAGTTACACTTACAAGTACACAATACATTATATACTAATTCTAAATATTTGGCCCATTAACAGGGGTAAGTCCTGCAGCGAAATCCTCTACAATTTGTGGTCCCCATACATGGGGATCATGTCTTGTTTAACTATAGTAAATTTCTTATAAAACTATCATGCAGCGCTATACATAATTATAAATCTAATAAATTTAAGTGCTTATCTAATGTTTTTAAACATTGTCAAACTAGTGCTATTTACAACCGTCTCTGGCAATGCATTCCAGAAGTCTACCACCCTATGACTAAAGAAATATTTTCTTATATCTAACCTGCAGCCTTGCTTTCTAATCTTCCTGCCATGATTTGTAGTCCTACTTCCTCCTCTAAGGTAAAGAAAGATCTCACATCTATGTAGTTTGTATCTGAGAACATTTTAAATATCCCCTCTTATACATCTCCTCTCAAATGAAAACATGTTTAATGCCTTTAATCTATCTCTATACTCCAGGCGCTTCAAAGCTGGTATCATCCTAGTTGCTATCTTTCCTCCCTGCATCAACAGTCCAGTCCATCATGTTTCCAGACTTGCCAGAGATACCAGAAGATACTGAAACAGCATTCAGTTTGGTGTAGAACTATCAACAGCAGCTAATGGAACATTCATTCGTCATGTCTTATTTGTTTATTTACATGTGACGTCACAACTGGCTAGCGGAAAGTCGAGCCTGCTCTGCAGCTGGCTTGAGTTTGGCCGGCCCTGCCTTAAGGCGGGCTACGCTCTGGCTCAAGTTTGGGGACATGAAAGAACACAAAATGACATCAGCCTTAAGCCAGGCTTAAGGCTGCCTTAAGCGTGGACTATCAAAAACGCGCCTTTGTTATTAGTAAGCATCCAGCTGTAGGTTTGTAGGTTAGTCCTTGTTGCATTGTGTTATGAGAGGGAATGGTTTTTGCCTTTGCTCCTTGCACCTTTCTATCGCTTGTTCTTAGCCTTAACTTTCCTCTACTGCCTGCACGAGGAGTACAGATAAGTTATTGTAAGCATACTGGATGAGTAAGTGCAGGTGTGAGGCTTTGAATATTTGTTGTGTAGCACTGCTTCCATGTGCTGCCATCTTATCTGTCTTTTTACCTTCACTTTCCTTAAATCAAAAGTCGAAGTATTATTTTTTAATCATTTTATTAAAAATGGAATTGTTAAACTATTGTTGACATTGATTGATAGAGAATTTCAGATTTTAACAATTCAGTTGAATGCTTCAGTTTATGACAATTTTTTTTACCTAGTATCTTGTATGCATTGTTTAAACTATACAGTGGTACCTTGAGATATGAGTTTAAATCGTTGCGCGACAGAGCTCATATCTCAAAAAGCTTGTATCTTAGAATATTTTTTTGCATTGAAATGCCATTAATCCATTCCAATCTCCCCATAAAGAGTAGACCTTTTTTTTTTTTTTTTTTTTTTTTTTCCTGGTAAGAAGAAGGCATTTATAAATAATGATTATTGCACACAAACATAATAAAACATAACAAAAGATAATATGAATAGATAAACTTCTCATAATGTATATTTATCTAAGAGGGTGCATTTCATGGGACATTAATTTACCACATTCTCAACCTTTCCTTGGGACTGTGGATCAGCTGGAGCATACAAATATAGCCCACAGGTGACTGGCTGCTCTAATAATCACAGAAGAGCTCATTGACAATTCTGTAAATATTATTCATTGAATAAATGAAATTTTAAGTAGGAGAGAGAGAGAGAGAGAGAGAGAGGCCGCACTGCTGTAGCCGACGTAGAGGTTCATTTACATTCCCCTCCCCCCTCCGTGATAAGCGCCGGTGGAGGAGGTAGATGGAGATAGGAGAAATTTGTTTTTGCCTTTACAATTACATACACATGCATACTTTATCAATGCATGAAAATATATGAAATAACACCAAAAGTTTAGTTAGTATTCTTACCTTGAGACACACATTTTCGGCTAATGGTGGTAAATGGTAGAGGAGGAGGATGGAGGGAGGAAAGGATGCAGGCACCATTCACACTTAGAAATTAAACGTAAATTAAAACTGCACCTTCTTTATACAATAAATAGTGTGAAAATGAAAAAGGAACTATCACAGTGCATGAGATCGACAGGAAACATGTAGGTACTTGCGCAGCTGAGGCTGGACTGATGCACCAAGCCGCTGACTATAGTGGCAACATGCCCAAGCATGACTCGTATCTCAAATTAAAAAGTGACCAAATCATAGCTCATATCTCAAAAAACTTGTATCTCAGGCACCTTGTATCTCAAGGTACCACTGTATTTCAAATCCTCTGCATTGGTGTTATAAAATCCTTTGATCATTTTGAAAACTTTTGTCAGATCACTATGCATCCTCCATTCCAGGCAGCTAAACAAATTTAATTATTCAAGTTTTTATTAAAAAGATATGTTTCTTAGTTCAGAATTATTTGTTAATCTTGAAATTTCCTTGTTTTCTATGGAAGAACTGGCTTAAAAGGCCAGTACCTAGTTATAGATGTTTACCTTGAGTTAAGCAAATACATGATAGGTAAGTATTTATCAGATCATAGGCATATGATTAGACAAAGTACATAGCTGGAATTTGGTGTGGAATGACCATAAGGATGGCAAAGTGTTTAGAAGAAGAGTTGTTGTGAGCTGGACACTAGCTGGAGTCTTAGCTTAATAAGAGAGCAGGGTATGTAGAGCCGACCACTTCTTTAATCTGACTGACTCCTAGAATGTGAAACAAAGTGAGAATGGTTTTGTTCTAGAAGTCTGGATCCTCTTTGATTTATTCACTCAGTATGGTGGATTGTTACTTTTTTTTTATTTAATTAATTTCCATCATCAATTTTTCTTTTGGAATGATAGTAGTTCTGACATCTCTCTATAGTCTTTATGTCTTTTTGTAAAATGTGGACCCAATCTGAATCCAAAATGAGGTCAATAAAACAAATTGTGAGGGTGTGATAGTTTGTAATTAGTAATATTGAAAACACATTTGATAGAACCAACCAGTTCATTAGCTTCTTTATCAGTCTGGTCCATCCAACAGGAGCTGTGAGAGCTGTTGGGTCAGCAATGCGCAACAATCCTGTAGGTATCATTGTTCCGTGCCACAGAGTTGTTCGTTCCGGTGGTATGGGTTTGTACCATGGTGGGAAGCGGCAGACTATGAAGAAATGGTTATTGAGACATGAAGGGGTTGATAAGTTTTAGAATTTTTGTGGCTGACATATTTTATTATAAGAGATTTGGTAACTTGTTGTTGTTCCTTAGAAATGTAATGAAAATATAAGATTTGAAAGTTGCATGATATGTACAGTACCAGGATTATTTGAAAACATAATAAAAACACACACATAAGAAAACTCCATTGTCAGTTTTGTTATTACTTTAATTAAGAATTAAAGTAGACACTATGGATTTAAGACAAACAAATGGAATAATAATATAGTACTTGTAGATTATGGAATTGATATTAGTTTGGTGATATGAGTTGTGTATGTGCTGGATTGAATCATGTGAAAAATAAAGATTAAAGGTTTTTGCCATTAGGAATGCAAGTAAGTCATCAGTTACTTCAAGTACTATTTTATGAGAAGGAAAACTATTTTCTTCATTTATACATGAGGGTAAGTATCCTCTAGCATTTGATGTAGTAGGAATACATGTAATGTACTGTTTTGGGTAATTTGTAATTTTTGGCTATAATACATGATATATCATTCAGCAGCTATTATGACATTTGAATGTATTTTGTTGTTAGTTCTCAGTTTTCTTTTTCATAGAAAGATTAAAGTATTTGATGACAACACCTTTCAATTTCTTTCACAGAATATGTGGAAAATATTATAACCAATACAACTTTCTTGTGTATATCTAGACATATGCATATTGTGGTTGGTAGGGAAGCACAACCTCATGCAGAGGAATATATTCTTTGATGTTTTGGCTATACAACCATCTTCAGAAAGAAGCATCTTAAGAAAGAATTCTTTCTTAGCTTACCCACAGAGTGCCCTACTTCATAGCAAAACATTTGGGTTTATAGAAATACTAAGCAAACTACTATGTCAGAAGATAATGGAAAGTAGCACAGGATAACACAAAATAATGATCAAATAAAATGGGGCAGAAGTGGAGATAGGTCTACAGATTATTGATTCAAATTCTTTACAGAATTTCTGCTCTCCTAGAAAACCACCTACACTTTTTAATCTGACATGCATTGCCAAAGCAGATATGGTGCCAGGCCTATAGAAATTATAGTCTTAAAAACAAAGCACAGACAAAAGTGAATACAAGTTTCCCTCTCTATTCATTGCCACATTATTCGATATTTTGATTTTCCAATCCTTATGAATTATGTCCACTTGCTCATTTTCCATTGTCCAGGCTTGTTTATCTGATTTTTAACCAAACACCAGAATGTAAACAAACCAAACATACCCCGTCAGGTTATTCCCCACTTCATGCTGACACGCAAGCAAGACGTGACACAGGGTGCACTCTTATCCTCCGTTATCATGACAATCGGCAAACTCAGTGTCCTGTTTCCTATTGCAACACCTCATAGAGACCCTCAGTCTTCCCAAGGTTGGTAAAGGCTGTGCTAGAGGCTTCGTCAGCTAAATAATTATGGCCAAGACGACCACCACCACTGTCATAGCTGGTATCAACATCACTGCTGACAATGACCATATGGACATTGCCACCTCTCCAACCTTCCGTGCTGTTGCCACCAAGCAAGTGCTTGCCTTACCACCCACAGCAGGCCACAAGACACCTTGCACCAACCAAGATGACCACCATCACTCAAGAGGTATGGGCTTCCTTCCTACTCCGTGCTACCACAGGGATGAGGGTGTTTGCCAACCCCTTCTGCATTTCCCAGGCTCTCCATGCCTCCAACCAGGGTAAGTACCTTTTTGAAGGGGAAACCCATTCACTGGGGAACGGCTTGGCACTTGTGACTGTGTGGGAGCACAATATCCCCGAGGTGCCACTCCTCCATGGGCCCCACTTCCATCTGGGGGACTGGGAGGTGATCTGCTGAAGGGCTGACTGAAATGCAGTCACCTACAACTAGGCCAAGGTCGGGCCAGTGGACCATGACACTGACCTCAATGTGGTATTGTGGGGGCCCTCAGACCTCTCGACAATGGCAACCTAGTTGAGGCATCATTGATCTCCCCACACTGCCTCCCCAGGTATGCTACAGGCAAGTGGCTTTGCCTCAAGGTAAAGGGTTCTATACCTACCAGGGTAGTCATTCTTTAGCTGGTGTATTGGGCCCAACCATATCTTTTGCCACTGCTCTGCTGTCCCAGCTGCCAGAAGATCAACCACTCCATCAATACCTGCAGATCAGCCACAAGGTGCTCTTGCTGTAGTGGTCCTCACTCCTACCGCCAACAGGACACCACGTGCATCAGACAACACTGTTTCCAATGCAGCGGATCTCAGATTACTGCCACTTTAACCAAAAAGCCCAGCAGCTCTGCACCTCCCTCACACAAGAGGGACATTGCCTCTACACCATCAACAAGAAACTGAGGGAATTGTAGTGGACTAAAACCCAGGCACTTTGCAGTAGAGATGTACCGATACCAAAATTTTGGCTGATTCCGATACCGATACCACCTATTTAGGCCGATACTGATACTACTACCGATACTGATACCACCGATACTGATACTACTACTTATAGTGATTACTGCACTGGACACCAGGATGAGTTGGTGGACGGCGAGCGTTATCAGATCGAAGGCTTTGTTTTGGGAGCTGCTGTAAGTCCTGAGAACGTTTGTGAAATAGGAGCAATTCTAGAAGCTTTTTGAAGCCATTTGCAAAGGTAAATTACTCAGTAATTGGAATGAATATCTTCTCAGTCTTCAGATTCTTGTCAGTTATTCTAAATTCTTACTTCTTACTCCTTTAGCAACCATTTAGTCTTGTGCATTTTCATTATTAATTTTATTGACGATATTTTGGCGATCAAAAATATTTTTTTTAATTATTAGAATTGTAAAACAGTCACAAAATATTAGCAAAAGAAACTCATTTTGTTGTGTATGTTTCTCTTTAATTAAATCTGACATCCTTTGATATTAATTCATTAGACATTAGTAGACCAATTCAGAAAAATGAGCTTTCACCTAATCTTTTCGATTAGAAAAAAGTTTAGTTTATTCTAAATTTGTAGTGTATTGCTATGATCTTAAATAATTAATATGCAACAAATTATACACAATGCATATGATTACAAAACAGAATCATTATTTTCTTATTTATGGAATTTTTACATCCTTAGGTTAACACAAGTAACTCAAAAATTTAACTTGCATTAAAATTAATATACATATATAATTTGAGCTTCCACCTATTCCAGTATGATATCTTGGAAAAGGCTAGCACTAGCACTGTTAATTATAAATCAAATAAGAATATGCTGTTATTTACAATAATGCAGAATGCCTAATTGTATATATATATATATATATATATATATATATATATATATATATATATATATATATATATATATATATATATATACCAAATCATTTTGTTGGATTCTCAATATCTGAAGTTTGACATTCTTAGATTATAGTTAAAAAAACATAAGCTTTTCACCTGTGTGAACTTTGTGTGAGTGGAGGAGCAGCGTCTGACTGAGAGACAGTGAGAATGCGCGGTGACTCATGACCGACTGTGTGACAGGATGCCGGAGTTCAGCGTATATGCATTTCATACACGTCCAATTTAGAGGTTGTGGCTTATTACCACAGAAAACAGTATTCTATGACATACGGTAATCACCACAGAAACTTAATACACCGTATTATATTAATTTGGTATCATCAATATCTTATATCGAATATATCACTAAGTAGTAAATTCCTTTTAGGTATCGGAAGTATCGGCTTAAAATAAGCCGATACCGATACCGATACCGATACCCAAAAAATGGGCCGATACCGCCGATTCCGATACCAATACCGATGCATCGGTACATCTCTACTTTGCAGAACACCACCACCACCCCCGGTACATGTGGCCCTGCCTTCTGTTGCCACACTCACCAGTCCTGATGTCTCCTACTCAGCCATCACTGGATGGAATAGCTTTTCAGCACTGACTAAGCTCCACGAGGAAGAGGAGGTAGATCCTCCTTCCCCAAGAAGTACTTGGCACAAATTCTCCCGACGGTTGCAGATCAGCCAGCACCCCAAGCACCCACATTTCCAGGGCACCCCAACTGTGCCTGACCAAGAATCAGAGCTGCAGCACTCCACCACCACTGATGTACACCAGCCACAGGACAACCTGTTAAATTAATGGTGCCCCAGGACGTTCGCCCATGCCACCCACACCATCTGTGCTGCCCTGCTGCAACACACCAACCACCACCCCATGCCTCCATGTCAGGACTCATTCCATGACAATACCATTCCTACACCTACTAAGTACTTCCTCCTTTCCAGCTTTCTAACCCTCCTGCAGAAGGGCTGTGAGCTCTACCAGAAGGGATCATCCCTACTAGAGAGACAGCACTCTAGCCCACTTTCTCCGTACTTTTATCCACCTTCCTCCTATTATGGCCCTCACCCTTAGGTTGTAGAATGCCAGGTCTCTCCGTCGGAAGTCCCAAGAGCTCCAGGAATACCTTAAGGGGACACCTACCATCCTCGTAGTGTGTGATACGCGGCTCACACCACATCTCACACTGTGCCTACCTGGTGTTACGTTCACCGGTTAAATGGGTAAGATTGGCATCAGGGAGCCGGTGAACAATAACAATAAAAAGAAAAAAAACACACTGCAGGTTCAACTGGTGAGGATATGCAAAGGGGGCACTTAAGAAGCTATTTAATAACCCAATAACAATGAAACTGACATACACATATAGATATAACATGAAACACATGAAACTGACATACACATATACATATAACACAAAAATAAATATAACAATAGAGAACCCAACTTAATACATAACAATAATACTAATCCTATATGGAGGCAATGTGGAAAAAACAGGACGAGGGGAAGTGATACTTATGAGGTGTTGCAGTGGTGAAGTGCTGGGTGAGATGGATCCCACGGTAGTCCAAGAGGCAGTGTGTTCACTGGTTGAGGCCTTGACCTCGACTGACTTCCAGAAATCAGGGAGCTCGCTTAACACTTCCGCTTGAGTCGAATGGGACCACGTGAATCCAACTTCGGGACAGTAGCGGGGCTTCATGAGACGGTGATGTGGAGGGTTCATGAGACGGTGACGTGGAAGGTTCATGAGACGGTGACGTGGAAGGGGAGGTGGAGAGGTGGCGAACGAGGTAGCAAGCGGAGGAGGTGAGGGTAGTGGAGTATGTTACGGGCGGGATGTAACACTGGCTACATCATGAGGCAGGACTGTCCCCAGGGTTGAGGCATTGGGGTCTTACTTGCCCTCTATGACATACTTAGCCACTCACCACTCATCCTCCCACCATTACCCGGATGGCACATAGAAATTGCCGCTGCTTGGATCCACCTTCCAAGTGGGTGGCTCACCATAGCAGTATACTACAACCCAGGCGGGACTACATATCAGGAGCTAGGACACTACTTCCTCCATGCATTCCCCAGTCATCATAATGGATGACTTTAATGCCCATCACCCATGCTGGGACCCACATCTCTCTCCACATCAAAAGAACCAAGCTTGGAATTTACTTTTCTAAGCGGTGATGGACTCGCCACACCTGTCTCTCCTCAGCACACCAGGACTCACCACAAGGTACAACTCCCAGACCAGTGCCCCATCAGTGCTAGACCTCTTCCTTGGCAGTCCACTATTCTCCACTGCCACCTATACCACCAGTCTATACATGGGGAGTGACCACCTTCCCCTGCTGGCCTCCTCTTTCCAGGTCACGCCCACACCCAACCCAGGATGCCTACCAAGGTGGTACATCAAGCTTGATGGGTGGCCTGTCTACCAAACAGCTTTAGCCTCACCTCTAGACATCTCCACTCTATCCCTTGAGGAAGCTGCAGAGACCCTCGCCTGGACCTTAGAGGCTGCTGTCAAAACATCTTTCTGTCTCACCATTCACCGCAGCCCTATTTGACTCAGCAAGCCTTGATGGACTGACGGAAGTTCCCAGGTGGTGCAAGATCACCGTAGAGCCTGGAACAAATGGTGCAGAATCCCTAACCTACAGGCTGGCACAAATTACTGCCACCTGGATGACAATTATACCAGGGTTACCCTCCAGGTCAAAAGGAAAGCATTGGACTCCCATTGTTGTTTACTCTCTTCCTCCTCCACTCGAAGAACATGGGACTTCATCCCTGCCATGGAATGGGCCAAGACATACTCCCCCATCCCCATCCAAGATGTAAGTGGACAACCAATTAGTGACCCCAAGAAGGCAGAAGTCCTGGCCAGCCACTACTACCAAAAAAATAGGCCGTTCTCCTGTCCTCCACCCAACTCCAGACCTCACTACAGCCATCACCACATCCATCACCTCCTTTAGAGCTCAGGAGCTGACATAGCCCTTCATGTCACACAAGATGGCCTCAGCTCTTCGAGCACTCAAGGCAGGCAAGTCACCAGATCCTGACCATATCCCATACAAGTTCCTCACCCACTTGCTATCTTCCTTCTAAACCACCCTTCTCCAGCTCTGCAACATCAGCTGATCCCATGAGAACTTAACTACCTATTGAAAGTCCTCCATCCTCATCCCTATCCCCAAGCCCAACAAGGACCCCACACTCCCTGTATCATATTGGCCCATTGGTTTCCTCTCTTGTATGGAAAGCTCATGGTGGCTGGAGGAACACCACCTCTTAAGGGAGGAGCAGTGTGGCTTCCAGCCACACAGAAGTACCCTGGATGTGCTGAGTCAAATTGAATAACCACATCTGCAACACTCAAAGCCACTGTCAAGTCATGCTTGCCCTCTTTGTGGATCTGGAAGGGGCATTTGACTCAGCATCTCACGAAAGCATTCTCTACAAGCTTGCGAGAATGGGCATCCAGGGACCCACCCTTACCTGGCTCCGAGACTTCCTAACAGATCGCTTTTTTCAGGTTACCATGGGTGCCTCCATCTCTATCCCTCATTCCATACTGAGAGGTGTTCCACAAGGCTCCATCTGAAGTCTTGTGCTATTCTTTGTCCTCCTCTCTGACCTCTCCCTACCTACGCACTCCACCTCCTCATCTATGCAAATAACATCAACATTGTCAGCAGAACACCATCATTGGCAGAGACACTGGAACTTTTTAAGGGGCAGCAACAACTCTGGATGACTGAATTTGTATGTCCCACTTTCATTGACATTAAGTACAGCCTTAAGTAAGTAGCCTTCGCATTAGTGAACTCTGCACGTCCATGGTCAACAAGAGGGACTGGAATCATTACACTATTGCCAACCTCGACCTTCTTGAAACGCATAGTTGAAAGCAGCTCCTTTTTTCTCTGTTTGATTATGTTGCTTTTTTCTAGCTTAGCAGAGGTGTCTGACATACAAACATACCAAGATTTATTGCATCATTCATCACTTATTATAGTTGATAGTGTTTCCTGCTCTTTTGATAATATATATATATATATATATATATATATATATATATATATATATATATATATATATATATATATATAATATACAGTAGGGCCCCACTTAGCGTGAGATCAATTAATGCAAACCACAATTAGCGCGACCAGCTGCTACAATTGAATTTTGAAAATTGCGCCAAGCCGCCGTGGTGCGTATCAACACAGTTGCTTCCCGCCTACCTATCTCTGGTTCCCACCACAACACAGATCCCCCTGCTCACCTCTTCCCACATAGTTCCCCAGTCTCCCACACTGGTCTGCCCACCTCTACCGAGGCGTACACTGAGCACCGTTATTGAGGATTGTGTTCCTTATCCCAGCAGTCTGTACGGGTGAACAGTGAGAGGTGTTTAAGTGTCCATGTCATGTATACCACGAGCGAGTGCGTGATCCTTGTGGCACAGCACCACACGGGTTGAAATAGTGCTACAGTGTTTGGGTGATTTGTGAAGTGATAATGCCTAAGCCACATGCAGGAAAGTGCAAGTCGCTTGACTTTAGTATCAAACAAGAAGTTGTGAAACGCAAAGAGGAAGGCCAGGGCAATTCTGCAATAGGCCGTGCATTAGGCCACAGTGAATCAACTGTAAGGACAGTATGGAAGAAAAAGGATGAAATCAAAGCATCTGTTAAAGCATACGGTACTTCTCAGATTGATAATCACAAGCGTGCTTGGGATGAGAAACTGATAAAAATGGAGAGATTCTTTGCCCTTTGGATTGAGAGGAAAGAAAAAGAAGGCAGTTCCGTAGATAAACGTCAGATCAAACAACAAGCGAAATGCTTTTATGAAGTGATTTGTCGTAAGACAAATGTTCCTGTGGGTAACTTTCATGCCTCCAATGGCTGTCTGCATCGTTTCCTTAAACGCAAGGAAATAAGGAAACTTGGCTACTCAGGTGAAACGGCCAGCGCCGATGCCAATGCAGCAAAGGAATTTCCCAGTGTCCTCAAAGAAATTATTGATGAAGGCAAGTTTCACCTTGACTGCATTTACAACATGGATGAGGCTGGGTTAATGTACAAAATGCCTCCCAAGTCAATGTTTGTGGCAAAACAAAAAAAAAGGTAAAAGGAAGAAAAGCTGACAAGGCTAGGTTGACTGTTTTATTTTGTTGCAACTTGACTGGATCCCATAAAATGAAACCACTGATCATTCATACAGCAAAGCATCCAAGGTGCTACAGCATCTCAAAGATATGAGTCAGGCGCCAGTGTATTGGATGACGACTAAAAATGGTTGGATGAGTTCCTCAACCTGCAGGGCTTGACTGCTTGATTGTTTTGTCCCTGATGCTAGTTGGAAGTGTGAACAGTTAGGCATCCCATTTAATGTGATGCTAATAATGGACAACTGTCCTGCTCATCCCCACTACCTGACTGATCTTCACCCTAATGTTAAAATTGTTTTCCTTCCACCGAAAACCACATCTATTGTTCAGCCACTTGATCAAGAGTTCATAGGCAATGTTAAATCTATATATCAAAAGCTTGTTTATGAGGATCTTAGACTGAAAACTGAATGTGGAGCAGAGATCCACCAGATAATCGCAGAAGCAAACGGGGAATACCAGGATGCTGACATCGATGTGGATGAACATCTACCCCTTGAAGTGGAGGAAACAGATCAACTTGTTATCCAACAATACACCAACCCCAAAGCAATTTCTGTCCACCATTATTGGAGGGAATTTACTGTGAGGAATGCAATTGACTTCCTCTTGAAGGCTTGGGATGAGATTAGCATGCCTACAGTGCGTCATGCCTGGCGGCCCTTAGTGCCCCACTTGGTGTCGGATGAGCACGGCAAAGTCCAGACACTGATGGAAGCTGCTGCTGTTGCATGTCGTGTTCCTGGTTTTCAGAATGTCACGCCAGATGAGATTAAAGAGATGAACATCGCTGGGGACATAATGACACCTGAAGTTATCATGGATGTGGCAACTATTGAGGATGTTCTAGGGAATGAAAACCAAGGCAAGGCGGTGGAAGCTCCACCACCTGGTGAGCTCATCATGCAGCAGTTGAGCAGAATACTGGCTGGGGTTGACACTTTTAAAGAGTGCATTACAGAAAATGAAAACTGCAGTGTACACATAGCAGAAATGGTGCATCAACTGGATAAAGTGATGCATTATTATACAGACCTGCACTCAAAAAAAGTGAATGAGAGACGGCAAACTCTCATAACAAGATTCATACGCACTCCTGCTGCAGCCAACAAGGCTTGTACCGCCAGCCGGATACTGGGTGTCACCATCGCGCAGCAGGTACTGGCAGGTCATGACTTGCCCCTCGAGGCAGCGATTGTTCACCACCTTTCACCGTGTAGCCTCCATCCGCTGTTGCAACGTCACTACCACCTCATGCGCCATCAGTGGTAGCTCTTCCTCAGGTGTTCGTTCAGTGGTCAGGTCCAGAGGCAGCTTCATCTCTTTTCTCTTGGCCAATGGGACACTGCTATGTGGCTGCTTCCTCGGCTGACTGTCTGTCATGTTGTAGGGCTGAACCAGCGACATGCAGCCAAGGTCTTTTGCATCTCGGCTGAAGACATCCTCGTGTTCCATCAGCCACTTCTCCAACTTCACCACCTGTTCAGGAGTCAGTTTGGTGGAACTACATACCTCTCAATCCACCACATGTGGAGATAGCGCAGGACTCGCTTCACCCACGTCTCCTTCAACCTCATCGCCGTCGTTGCTCGCCGCTGCCTGCCATCCACATGCTGTCCCAGTGGTGTCTGCAACCTCACCACTGCAGCTTCTTACCCCTGCCTGGCATTCACGGGCTCTCACAATGGCGTCTGCAACACCACCTTCCCTCACAACTCGGCAGTGCAGCTCCAGCCTCTCGTCCTCGACATCTAAACTCGTCACGGGTCTCTCAACCTGTTCAGCAGCGTCCTCCAGGATCAGCGGTAACATTTTCCCATACATCTACATCTGCATCCTTCCGGAGTCCACAAACGCTGCACTCTAAACCAGGGAGTTCAGCTCCATGAGACAGGGCTCCTCCACGTCAGCCACAAATGCTGGTAGCTTCTCCACGCCACCCACTGTGATTGTACACATCATGGGGCCTGGTGGCATCGTACAGTGGTCAGTCACGCCACACAGCTGCCAGTCTGCCACAGGGAGGTCTTGCACTACCACAACTTCTTCCCTGATGACGGTCTTTGCCGCACCAGTGTCCACCACCTCAGGAAACGGGCGGCCGTCCACCTCGCTCTCGGTAACTCCGGTGCGTCCCTCTCACTGTTGTTTTACTGCCACCCGTTCTTCCTTGACTTCTTCCGTCATGTCCTGGCACACCAACGCTGCTCTGTATTCCTGTCTCATTTCAATCCTTGCCTGTCTCATAATTTTGCTTGTTTCCTGTTTTATTTCACTTGACATTTTGACCATCCACACCGTCATCACAGCGAACAAATTTTTCCACTCAGGCTCACTGCCTTCTGGTATCTCACTGCCTTTCACGTCTGAGTCTGCCATCGTTCACTTGTACCCGGCAACCTCACTAGTCAGACCTTATCCCACTCCTGACACCAATTGTTACAAACTGCTGCCCACACAGCAGGGCCACCCACACCCAGTAACCACGGGGCAAGGCAGAGCAGCTTCCAACACCGCATCTGTAACTCACTCAGTGGCAGATCAGGACAGCATTCAGGACAGGGGCAGCACAGGGATAACACTGACGAGGGTCTGTGACTAGCGAGAGAAGCGAGGTACACACTCATAAGACTCAGACAGACTCACTCGGACAGGCAGGACTAACAGGAAACACTTGGTACAGCTTCTTACATTTACTTGGGTAACAACTCAGTACAAACAGGCAATACAGGGTATTACACAGGGTGAGTGCAGAGACAGAGAACGAGAGCGGGGAACAGAGCAGGGGCAGAGACAGCTGGCGGGGACAGGATACCTGGAGGACAGACTGTCCTCATGCGGGAAGACTTGGTAGACGGCAAGAGCTGGGACTGGCCATGCACCAACAAGCAACCAGGCCTAGAGCAGAGCGGGGTGAGACAACTCATGGGGACAGAGATGGCCTGCTTAAATAGAGCCGCCCCCCCCTTGCAGTACTGCCATTGGCTTGCTTCTGAGCCAATCACCGCTGCTTTATCCACCTGCATAGCCATCACTTCCGGTCACCCACTTCCTGTTTCTCAACAATACCATCTCACTCCACAAGTAACTACCACCCCCCCCCTGTGCCGGTGCAACAATATCAATATTCATGTAATATTTTCTACATGCCTGTAAAAGCTTTGCATATAAATAGACTAGCCAATACGTTATTGCTAAATGTTATATATATATATATATATATATATATATATATATATATATATATATATATATATATATATATATATATATATATATATATATATATGTCACATTTGTATAACTTATATGAGCTATAATAAATGTTCAATGTTCAATGTGGTAAGTGTGTTCCTGTCACGGTTGTGGGAGCTGTGAGGACGTGGGGCAGCATAACAAGATATATATATATATATATATATATATATATATATATATATATATATATATATATATATATATATATATATATATATATATCCTTTATTGATTACACACACACACATTTTTTTTTGAGAATTCCAGGAGACAGGATAAGAAAATGGTATATAAGAGAGAAGGAAGAGGCAACAGTGGACCAAGTGTAACTAAAAGTGATAAGGGCAAGAAACTAAAAATGATGTATACGAATGAACATAGATGGGGTTCTATCAAGTAAATTAGAACTAAAAGATTACATAATATAAGGAAAGAAAAACCAGATATTGTATGCCTGGTTGAAACAAAACTAAATGAGACAATCAAAATAGACATAGGTAATAGATATAATGTATGGAGGAAAGACAGAGGGGGTAAAGGAGGAGGAGGAGTCATGATAATGACAAGATGGTAAACCATGTGGAATATGGGGAAGGAAAAGCAGTACTGTATATTAAGATGCATATTAATAAAAAAGACTTAACAATCATTGTAACATAATATGTGCCACCAAAAACGAATGCATGGACCAATCAAGAATATAAAGACATGATAGATGACACAATAAGGAGTTTAACGAGAGTCATTAAAGAGAGGAGAAAAGTGTTATTAGTAGGAGACTTCAACTGTAAAGAAGTGGACTGGGAAAATTATGAAAGTGGTATAGGAGAAAAAGCTTGGGGAGAAAGATTCCTAAACCTAATGATAGATAATATGATGGATCAAAGAGTAAAGAAAAACACAAGATTCAGAGGAAACAACGAGCCGGCAAGATTAGACCTGGTTTTTACAAGGTGTACACAAATGAATGATGATATAAGATATAAGTGCTCATTGGGAAAGAGTGATCATGTAATATTAGAAATGGATATAGAAGAGGGAAAAGAAGATAGAGATGAATCATACAAAGGAGACCAATTAAATTACAGAAAGGCTGATATTGAGAATCTCAAGAACTATTTCAAATACGCTAACTGGGAGGAGATGGAAAACTCTGAGGGGGTGCAAGAGAAATATAACTTATTTTTGGAAATATACAAAACAGGAGTCAGGGAATATGTCCCGAAATATAGACCTAAGGAAGAAATAAAGAAAGATTGGTTTAACACAAAGTCTGCCAGGGCAAAGGAGAAAAGAGATGGAGCATGGAAAAGGTGGAGGAGAAATAGAAATGCAGTAAATAAGGTAAACTTCAAGATAGCAAGAAATGAATATGTTAAAGTGAGGAAGGAAGAGGAGAGGATCTATGAAAAGGACATAGTCGAAAAATGCAAGGAGCAACCAAAATTGTTCTACAGATTCATAAACGGAAAAATAAGACAAAAAGAAACAATAGAAAGGTTAAAAGGAGAAAATGGGATGGTGGAAGACCCAAAAAGTATGGCAGAACTGTTAAATAATAAGTTCCAGGAGGTCTTTACTAAGGAATCCAAATTTGAAAGACCACAGGGTAATAGAGAGACCATCTATATGGAAGAGATTAAAGTAACCAAGCTTGAAATAAAAGAGTTAATGAAGGAACTGGATGAAGAAAAGGCAATGGGACCAGATGAAGTCTCAAGAAGAATACTGAAAGAATGTAGGGAAGAACTAGCAAGACCTATATTCATCATAAAATGCTCAATAGAAAATGGAACAGTACCAGTAGAATGGAAAAGAGCTGAGGCGGTTCCCATATATAAGAGCGGAAGGAAGGAAGAACCTCTAAATTACAGACCGGTATCACTAACTAGTGTAATATGTAAGATGTGTGAAAGAGTAATAAAGAAACAATGGATCGAGTTCCTTGAAGACAACAAATTATTATCAAATAGCCAATTTGGTTTTAGAAAAGGTCAGTCGTGTGTAACAAATTTACTGAGTTTCTACTCTAGAATAGTTGACAGGGTACAAGAGAGAGAGAGAGGGATGGGTTGATTGTATTTACTTGGATGTAAAAAAGGCATTTGATAAGTGCCACATGCAAGGTTACTGTGGAAATTAGAGGAGAAAGGTGGTTTAAAAGGAAGCACATTGAGATGGATGGAAAATTGTTGGAGGGGGAGAGAAATAAGGATGGTAGTCAAAGATGAAGTCCAAGTGGAGAGTAGTAGAAAGCGGAGTGCCACAGGGGTCAATATTGGCGCCAATACTTTTCTCATTTATATAAACGACATGCCAGAAGGAGTGAACAGCTATGTAAATTTGTTTGCGGATGATGCGAAACTGTGCAGAGTTATAAAGCAAAAAGAGGATTGTGAAATACTGCAAGAAGACCTAAATAAAATCTGAGAATGGAGTAAAAAGTGGGAGATGGAATTCAATGTGGACAAAAGCCATGTCATGGAAATGGGAAAGAGTGAAAGACGACCTGTGGGAATCTATAAGATAGGAGATGGAGTAGAACTGGAGAAAGCTAAAAAGGAAAAGGATTTGGGAGTGACGATGAAAGAAAACAATCAACCGGCAAGCCATATTGATAGAATTTTCAGAGAGACATAATTTGCCAAGGAATATTGGAATAGCATTTCACTACATGGACAAAAAAATGATGAAGAAACTGTTAAGTATTATAATAAGACCCAGATTGAAATATGCAGGGTAGTGTGGACTCCTCACAAAAAGAAACATAAGGAAGCTGGAGAGACTACAAGAATGGTCCCAGAACTTGAAGGGATGATATATGATTAGAGACTAAAGGCTATGGATCTTCCAACATTGGAACAGAGAAGAGAGAGAGGGGATCTCATACAAGTTTATAAATTGATCAACGGAATGGACCAAGTGGACAATGAGTATCTGATCCTGAGAGAAGAATATGCCAGTCGAAGCATAAGATCACATAGTAAGAAGCTGAGGAAGGGAAGATGTCTAAGAGATATTAAAAAATATAGTTTCCCGCAAAGATGTGTTGAGACGTGGAACAGTTTGAATGAAAAAGTGGTGTCTGCAACGAGTGTGCAGTTTTAAAGAAAGATTGGATAAGTGTAGATATGGAGACGGGGCCGCACGAGCATAAAACCTGTAAAACTACAACTAGGTAAATATATATATATATATATATATATATATATATATATATATATATATATATATATATATATATATATATAATTCAAGTGTGTGTGTGTGTGTGTGTGTGTGTGTGTGTGTGTGTGTTTAGTAAAGGATCACGTCTGTGAGGTCAACAGCAAAAAACTCCCTTTGAACCAAGGCGGCAGACGGACGGCGTGTTTAGCGTTGCGGGCGTAGTGTCAACAAGGCCGCTGCCCGAGGTGGTCCTCACATTGTACACACCCTTGCCTGTCTTCTTGCGGACGCAGTTTCACAGATACTCACTACATTGCTAGTAAAGGTATGGTGTGCTATCTGTGTGTGTTAGAACTTTATTTATATGTAAAGAAACTTTTTCTTGCTCGGGTGATGGAGAAATACCGGTATTAGTGGGCGATTAAACGCCCGACACTTCCTACTTATATCAAGGTGTGGATTTGCTCACCGGAAGTATTTACTATTTATGTACCATTTAGGCACTCTCTTGATAAACACGCCCCCTGCCCCGCCCTCTCTCCTCGATTCTCGGCTTCTCCTTTCGCAGGTCCTCCACTCAGCTGATTTGACGTCACATATATGAAGCCACGCTATTTGTCAACAAAAACAACAGCAGACACTAAGTTTTCTATTCAAGAGTTATAGAAGGACTGGAGAACAAAAAAATGGATGGGTGGACACTGTATACCTAGACTGAAAAAGGCTTTTAATAAAGTCCCTCACAGCAGACTACTATGGAAGTTAAGAGAACATAAGAGGACTACGAGGAATTATGTTAGATTGGATAAGGGATTACTTGAAGGACAGAGATGAAAACTGTGATCGGAGATACATACTCATCTTGGAGTAATTATCAAGTGGAGTGCCACAAGGATCAGTGTTACCCCCATTATGTTCCAGGTATATATAAAAGACACAGGATGGAGTGACCAGTTATATTAATTTGTTTGCAAAATTGCCAAGAGTAATCAAGATCTGAGAGGATTGTTTGCTGCTGCAGGAAGATATAAACAAAATTTATGAGTGGAGTAAGAAGTGGAAGTTAGAATTCAATGCCAAGAAATGTCACATAATAGAATTAGGAAAGAGTAAGAGAAGACCAGTATGGAACTATTTGATGGGAGAGGAACAAATAATGAAGACTAAAGAGGAAAAAGTTCTGGGAGTGGTTATACAAGAAAATCTGAACCCTCAAAAATACTCGGGTAAGATATTTGGATCATCGTTTAAAATGTTGACTAATATTAGAGTGGCATTTCAGTACTTGGACAAAGATATGATGGAAAAAAATTAATACGGTATTATTGCAGTTTCAGCCAATACACCACACGTAACTACACATTCTCACGGTCTACATCACACTTCTATGAGCATTTCTAACCCCATTTTACCCTATCGGAAATTAGTAATCACTTCAGCACAAGCCTTCAAATGTGCGGTGTTCGGCGAGTTTTCTCCAAGTCCAGCAAGCTGCGGTGAGCCGCGGAGCTCCATCACACTCGGAAATGAGCAGTACACTGACTTGCTGGGGTTTGTGGGTAACTGCTGAATAGGATTCTTATTGTGTCTATAGTTCTTTTGTCCAATGATGTGCCACCACCTCTTAACACCACGAGTTGCGCCAATGGGAATTTGCTATATGTATTCGTAGGCGGGGCACATCCGTGTGCGCAGTTCAGCCATGGTCACCAGTGACACTAGTTGTATAAAGGTTGCGAATTTGATTACTGGGAAATCATCGCTCCTGCGATGCAAGTCAGTGTACAATCGAGAAGAGGACCAGCCAGGACCTTCATTCTTTCGTTAAGGTATTGTGAGGAGGGGTATTGGTAGAGGTAGGGCATATTGTGTGAAGCTATAAGAGAACCAGTGTGTGGGGAGGGAAGCTGCCCCAAAACAAGGATACGGTAGGTTAGGTTTATGTTAGGGTTAGGTTGGTGTTGCAGGGGGGTCCAGTTAGGTTAGGTTTATGTTAGGATTAGGTTAGTGATGTAGAAGTGTAGGGGGGATCCAGGGTGGTGCAGCCCCCCAGGCTAGGTTAGGTTACATTAGGTTAGGTTTATGTTAGGGTTAGGTTACTGTTGTAGGGGGTGTCTGGCCCGGCTAGGTTAGGTTTGTTAGGGTTAGGATAGTGTTGTGGGGGCGGTCCCCGGTTAGGTTAGGTTAGGTTACGTTAGATTTTTGTCCTTAGATTTTCTGGATCGTTAGGTTTAGTTAGGTTAGGATAGTTTACGGGGGGTCCGGGTGGGGCGCAGCCCCCAACTAGCAGGTTATTATGTTAGGTTAGGATAATTTCAGTGAAAAGTAGTCGTGAATTTTGTGATTTTTCCTTTTTTTTTTTTTTTTTTTTTTTTTTTTTTTTTAAATGGGTATTTTTTTCTTAGATTTTTTGGGATACCCAAATTGTCTCATTTTTGCTTTCCCCACCCAAAAACCCCGCTTTTCCAGGAGGTCCCCAAGTTTGTTAGACTTAGGGAAAAATAAATTCAAGATAGGGTGTATTGGCTCAAACTGCAAATTTAGCATTATTACAAGCACGATATGTTGAAAGTTGGAATATGCAGCAGTGGTGTGGTCACCGTGCTTGAAAAAGGATTAAAGAAGATTAGAAAGTATCCAGAAAATAGCTAGCTACAAAGATGGTGCCAGAACTGAAGGGCCTAACATATGAAGAAAGGCTGAAGGAAATGGTACTGCTAACCTTACAAGATAGAAGAGAAAGAGGAGACCTAATAACATTGTATCAAATAGTAAGTAGCATTGAAAAGATAGACAAGTAAGACTTGGTGCTGGTGACAGATGCTAGTACAAGAGGACATGCAAAGAAGATCAGGAAGAGGCAGTGTGTGAAGGATATTGGAAAATACAGTTTTCCACATAGAATGGTGGAAAAGTGGAATACATTGAGTGATAAAGTTGTTACAGCACATAATGTACATACCTTTAAAGAAAAATTAGATTAAGTGGAGATATGGTGACAGAATACACTGAGCCCCACTTGAACCCTATACAATATAACTAGGTAAATACAGATGTGGCTATATATCAATGTCGTAATATCCTCCTATTCCTCTTCGTTATCCATTTTCTTTCTGTCTCTTGTTTTATTCCCATTCCTTCCTTTCATTATCCATTTTCTTTCTATGCTGTATTATTTCCATTTCCTCCTTTTGTTATCAATTTCTTTTTATCTCCTGTTTTAATCCCATTTCCTCCATTTATTAGCTTTCTTTTCTTTCCCTTGTTGACTAATAGTTTGGCTTCATATGTGATGTCAAATCAGTTGGGTTGAGGAGCTGCAAAGTGGGAGCTGGGAATCAATGAGAGCGGGCAGGACATGTACATTAAAAGAGTGCCACCATTTATGCATCAGTTATAGATTGATGATAACAATATCAGTGTTTAATTATGCCCATAATCCTATACCCTTAATGACAAGAACATTTCTCGCGGACAATGTCCTCATGGACGTCACCCACTGCCAGAATAATTTTGACAATTCATCAAAATAGATGATGATAATTATGGAGATAACTTTGGTCAATTTATAGTTACAGCCAACCAACAATTTTCTGACTTGGCTTTATTTATTTATTTATTTTTTTTATTTTTATTTATTTTTTTTTTTTGGGTGAGATGTTTAGTGAATTGAATGATGTTTTGCATAATTTTTATTGCAAATGGATAGTTTTTAAGACAGATCTTTTCAACATGTTCCTACCTCTCGTCCCCAACAACCTTGGGTGACCTGTGGGAAATCAGGGTTTTTGAGTGGGAGCACAGGCTCCCTGGCTAGGAGGTTAGTAACCATTGATCATTGGCAATGCTACTCACCAATAACACAACAACCGCCACTGCCACCACCACCATCAAAGATGTAATTTATGTATATATATTCAGAATTTTTTTTGTGATTTTATTGATTTCCAAGTTCTTCTCCAGTGCATGTTATACTTGACTTAATGCTCCCCTATCCAACAATCGTTGGGGATGATAGGTAAGCATAAGTTGAAAAAGAGTTGTAACTTGAAAACTCGTAATTGGCAATGGAAATTCATTACATATCTCACCAAAAAAAACACAAGCCATGTCAGAAAATCATTGGTTGGGTGAAACTATAAGTTTTTCATAAATTTAATCTCTTCTCCCAAAGTTAATGTTAAATGTCTAACAGAATTAAGGTTGAAGAATATCATACTATATATATCAACATCCAGAAATTTGTTAAAGCAATTATAAAAAAAAATGAAATGGTTGGTAAATATTAAGAAAAATTGCACGGCCTTGCCATTCTTGTGATTGGATGTAATATTTTTAATCTTGATCCCACCTGCCCTCCATGTTGCATGTGGCAAGGTTAAGATATATTTAAGTTAGATTTGTTTAGGTCTTTAGCATAAAGTTGTGGAATTGTGATGCTGATAGTATGATTATCCTCAAAGAAGTGTAGACCTCTTGATAGTATATTAGAAAACTTTTGAAGGACTGAAAATTATGTTAAATTAGTAAATTTGCAGTTTCAACCAATACTCCCCTTTCGAGCATCCCTTAACCTAGTGGATACTTCCCGCATAAAGCAAGCTAACCTAATCAAACATTCTTTAACACCCTAACTGTGGGGTTTCACCCACTCTCAATCCTGATTAAGTAAACTAACCTAACAAAAAGCCCATCCCTAAATAAGCTAAAATTATTGATTTACAACAGTTGAATGGGGCTAGAGTTGATCATAACCATGAGATGCAGGTTCTACAAAAGGGCTTTTTTTTTTTTTTTTTTTTTTTTTTTTTTTTTTTTAGCCTATAGCACCTGTAGGTATACTTGAAGAGTATGGGAAGTGCTGTCCAGCTTTCACCCATTAGCAGCACAGGCAATTTTATTTATGGTGGTACCCATATTAGAGCCCATATCACCACCCAAACACATCTTTGGTGTAAGGCAATTACACCTCCACCTAGAACCTGGGTATCATGGTGATATGTTGGTAACTTTAAACCGCTCAATGACAAAGTTTCAAGGCAGCGTGTGGTGGAATTAGAACTTATGCATGGACATCTGCCTGATTTTACGCTCACCACCTTATCCACTACACCACTGCCTCCCTTATTACATGCAGTGTATTGGTTGAAATACCAGTAAAACTATTAAAGTTTTAGAAAACAACATTTGCATTAAAGTATTTTGAATTACTGTAAAATCTTTATTTAAAAGTACAGTAGAATCATGAATCTTAATCATAATTGGTACTGAAAATACTGATTAAGATTCAAAATATCAAGATGCATAGTTAACTTTGTATGGTTTCCTTGAGTATTCTTTTGGTATTTGAGCTCCATCAATGGATACAGTACATGCAGATGAGATCAGTAATTTGTGATTTATATCAGAAGCTTGCCTCCTTAGCCTGATGAATAACTGTACACCTCTGTTAAATGCACTGATTTTCTCAGGTGTTTAGGGAACCTGAGACAACCAGGAGGTGAAGGAAAGATGTCTCAAGATTCTGAAGATGTGTCAACTGGTAATCAGACTGAGGAGTATGATGAACCCACTGTTGAGTCTGATCCTGAGGAAGAACCAAGAGGTGAAAATACCAATAGATTGCACTGATTCTACTTAAATGACAATTGTTTTTTTTCTTGTGTGGTATAAATATTCTGACATGTTTGTATTCATTTTAGATGTTTTTTCATTGCTACTGTACAGCTTTTGGATTTTTACAATATTTGTGGCAATTAGCAACAAGTTTTAGTGTGATTTTTATTTCAATGTATGTTATAGTTGTTGTTACAGTACATATTAGGAATTAAAGTAAATTGTATTATCTTCTGTTCCGTAGTGCAAGTTAAGCTAATGAATTAGTTATACCTCCATGCTTCATGTCTACTTTCTAATGGAGGACTTACTGGGTGAACTTGTAATGCTTGTGCCATCTTCCCTCCCCCCACCCCCCTTTTATTTATTTATTTTTTTTCATGTTGAGGTTTTGAATCACATTGCTCTAAACTTATTTTCAAAATAGCAATATGAATGTCATCAATAGTATGTCTAACTATATTTGCATTAACCCTTAAGAGCTTATGTAAGCAATATTTAAAAAAAACTTATTTCCTTCTATCCATTAGACACAAGTTCCAGATAATTATCACCTGCCCCTTCTGCTGTGACATCCATCTGTCCTTGTCTTCTACACTGAACATCCTTGGCCTATCCTTTACTGAAAAACCTTCATAGGAAACTATTAGAGACTCCAGTGTGATTTGGGAGTCCTGGTTATTAATAATTATTACTTATGACTAAGATTACTTATACTAAACAATGGAATAATAATTAATTCAGTGGCTTGGATAACCTATATGGTTACTCAGCTGGATGAGCCTGTATTATGCAGTGTGGTGGCGAGTAGACCAGTTGGAATGATTTGTGTGAGCTGTCTCAGATTCTGTGCAGATCTAATTGTTTGTGGAGTAGTGTATAGCTTATAATGTCCACCAGTTCCAATATTCACAATTCTAGATCATTGCTAGATAATCTACAGTAATCAGTAGACAAATTTAGATTATTAAATTTACCTGTCACCAAAGAAATACATACCATGTTTTGTTGGAAAGTATAAAATCTTAACAAAACTTCATTCTTCTCTATTGTTAAAACAATATCCATAAAGTTAGGCATTCTGAGTTGTCTTCACTAGTTTTACACATCCTCCCATATATTAACTCTGTACAGGGATTGTATCCTTTTATCTTTATGTAAGAGGGGAAAACTGGCCAAGGGCAACAAAAGATAAAAAAAAAAAAAAATGTCCACTCAGTTCCCAGTCCCCTGACAGATCCAAAAGGGTTGGCCAAAAGACAGGGACAAATGTCTTGAAACTTTCCTCTGAAAAAAAAAGTCAAATCATAGGAAGTTGGAAATACAAACACAGGCAAGGAATTCTAGAGTTTACTAAAGAAAGGTATGAATGACAGAGTACTGGTTAACTCTTGCATTAGAGAGTTGGACAGAATAGAGGTGAGAGGAAGATGAAAGCCTTGTGTAGTGAGGCCGCAGGAGGAGGGAAGGCATGTAGTTAGGAAGATCAGAAGAACAGAGCATGAAAATAACGGTAGAAGAAAGCAAGAGATGCAACATTCCAGCAGTAAGAAAGATGCTGAAGACAGTCAGTCAGAGGAGGGGAATCGATGAGACGAAAGCTTTTTGATTCCACCCTAGAACTAGGTGAGTGGAACACCTCCCCCCTCTTAAGTTACATGTGAAGAGTACTTCATACATGGGCAAATGATGCCCTTGTACAGGGTTAGCAGTGAGAGGGAAGGGAGGAGCAAAACTGGCAGACACACCTCGGAACACCTAACTTCAAAGAAGTGGCCTTAGCAAGAGATGAGATGTGAAGTTTCCAGTTTAGATTATGAGTAAAGGACAGGCTGAGGATATTCAGTGCAGAAGAAGGGGACAGTTGTCATTGAAGAAGAGGGGATAGTTGTCTGGAAGGTTGTGTCAAATCGATAGATGGAGGGATTAAGTTTTTAAGGCATTGAACACTACTAAGTTTTCTCTGCCCCAACCAGAAATCTTAGAAAGATCTGAAGTCAGATTGTCTGTGGTATCCCTGCATCTCTGAAAAGATGTAGGTAGGTGTAGGGTGGTATCATTAGTATAAGAGTGGATAGAGGAAGAAATTTGGTTAAGATCATCATTCATGAAGAATAGGTAGAGGGTGGATGACAGGACAAAACGCTGAGGATCCTTCCGCTTACAGAAAAGCCTTGGGCGCCATCTCTGTGCTTGATGTTTTGCCATGGTTGTGAAATTGTTACTCCTTTGGGTGTTTCAACGGTGCTTAGCCCGCTTGATCCGCCATGATCATAGCCTAACTTTTAAGGCAGGACTAAGTTGCGCTAAAGAATTTGGGACACTTGCTAAGACATACTTAATCATGCCTTAGCATTTATGTGACTTAAGGCCTGCTAAGCACGTCTATAAATACCAACCCAGAAATCTTGAGGGGAGTTGGAGTTTGAAAGATTTTGACATTTACTATTTATGAAGTAGTGTTTGGCAAGTTGAATAACGAACTTGGCATGGTTCCAGGTGGAAATATAAACTGCATGAGATTCAGGTGATTGAAGACTCAAGTACTTTTTGTGGGCAACCTCTATCATGTATAGTGTGCTGGGCCTATGTGACACTCAGGCCTAGTGTACTGGGCCTAAGTGAAGCTTAGGCCGGGTGGTTAAAAAAAGAAAGATGTAACGGATCCAGGGGGGGGAGGGAGAAACAGCCAAACTTAACAAAAATAGACACTTTAATCCTCTGGCGACACAACACAGTCAGGTAAACGCCTGTCTACCCTACCTATAGAGGGAGAACTATGGGAGGAACCTTAGGTGACTCAGCTTTGGGACGAGTTGAGGTGAGGTGGCTGGTGGTGTTCCGGGAGGGAAGTATGATGTCGCGTCCTCTCGCTGGCGTCTTCTCTCTCTCTCTCTCTCTCTCTCTCTCTCTCTCTCTCTCTCTCTCTCTCTCTCTCTCTCTCTCTCTCTCTCTCTCTCTCTGCCTGGGTGTGCCTGCTGGGTGGAAGGGGGCAGAGGGTCCCACAGGGGTGTTGCTGAAACCACAAGAAGTATCTCCTTATGAGTTATTCTTGCCATACCTCGTGGAGTACTGCAGCACCTCCGGGAGATTGATCGGAGATCCTACCTCAGACGAGAGCGGTGATGGTCTATGAGGACGCCACCACGCACCCACCTTATAAAGGCGGCGGCCATGATAGGTGCTGCCTACCTCACCTCT
Source organism: Portunus trituberculatus (assembly GCF_017591435.1). Classification (NCBI taxonomy): domain Eukaryota; kingdom Metazoa; phylum Arthropoda; class Malacostraca; order Decapoda; family Portunidae; genus Portunus; species Portunus trituberculatus. Next base: position 13,116,085 of record NC_059272.1, on the reverse strand, counting down.
CTTGTTCTCCCTCGAGGGTCTCCCTATATAAGAGCTTCTAGCTACATAGATGGAGAGAAGATGAGGATTTGGTGACTAAATACATACCTTAATATTGGGTAATAATCCCAACCCAGTACTGCCACTCAGTACATGGCTTTTTCCTCAGGGAAAACAAATCCTCGTCTTCTCTTTTACATTACCAGAATAAATATACATAACAACCAACGTAATCGATATACAATCCAACGTAACCACAACATAAACATTCCAAGCTCTTTTTCTACATTTACAGTGTCCAAGGTATCCATGGTATGACTGTTCCTCTATTTCAACATTTAACACTTTACAACTTTTTAACACTTAGTCCGAGATCTTGACGTCTCTACAGGTCCGGCAGGACCTTAGTCCTCACCAAAGCCTCATTCTGTGGGGACTGGATTCATGAGGCCCCTCCTCATGAACACTCCAGCCACCCCCAACAGTGGTGGTCTCCTTCCCCAGCAGCGGGTCTGATGTAGCTGCAAAAAAAGTATAGGGCAGTCACAAGATTCCAATGTCCCTAGGGGTCTATACACTTAGTATTCTTCTATAAATCTCCTCACTGGCCGTCTCTCACGAGTCGGTCTGGGCTCCTCTACCTCATTGTCTTCTTCCTCCTCATCGGAAGGCACTACAATTTCTTCTATGTCTACCACGTACCCTTCATCTGTTACATATTTTCTCACTCGGTCAGCTGGTCTATGGAGTATTTTGCCATTGAACACATTTTCCACTTCATATGACACTCCATCTAAATTCACCTTTTTAACCTTATACGGTCCAATCCACTTGAGACCAAGTTTTCTATCGGCTGACGAACCAAACTGTTCCCTTTTTATCCACACCAAATCATCTACCTCGACTCTTTGGTCCTTCGCTCTAGCTAACCACTTCCTGCTATTTGCACGGGATGATTGTCTCACTGCCTCCAAGGCTGTATTAATGTCTATTTCATCGTCCACCTGGGGCAAAGTAGTTCCCACATAGCGAGGAGCATAGCGCCGGAAGAAAGGGAAATAGGGTTGTTCGCCAGTGGTCTCGTGTACGGCCGCATTAAGGATCTGCTGACACTGCGTGAGGCACTCAGACCACCTGTGCGGTTGTCCTTTCCCGAGAGACGCTAGCACTGACTTCATGGTTCGATGTAACCGTTCGGTGATAGAGTTCCCACATGGATGGTATGGGGTGGAGAACACCATCTCGATCCCATGCATATGACAGAGTTCTGTCAACAATTGTGAGCGGAACTCGCACGCATTGTCAGCTAAGAGTACCTTCGGTACCCCATAGTCTCCCAAGTAATTCTTAATAACCCTAACTACCTCCTCAGCGTGTCTGGACCGTAACTTCACCAACTTTACAAATCTTGAAAAGTGATCTATGATGGTTAATACGTACTTATAACCTCCTCTGGCTGGAGTCATTTCAGTAATATCGATACTAATTCTTTCCAAAGGTTGATTTACAGGAGGCAATTCCTGGTATGTCTTTTGTAAAGCTGGTGCAGTTTTACATTGTTGACAAATTATACATTCTCTGATAAATTTCTTTATGTCTGATCTTTGATTTGGCCAGTAAAAATATTCTTCAGCTTTTAACATGGTTTTTAGTTGTCCTAAATGTCCAGACTCTTTTTCATGGGCCAATACAATAGCTTGTTTCTTTAATGTCTGGGGTACAACCAATAAATATAGGATGGTTCCATCTTTCTTTTGTTTGGAGTAATATAACACTCCATCGTGAACAATAAACTGATTCAAAATGACAGGGGAGTATCTGGCACGTGGTATTCTTCCTCCTTCTAAATATTCCTTCATCTCTCTCCATCTAGGTTCTGCTATCTGAGCTTGAATGAATTCATCGGTGGTCAAACCTAGAAATGAATCTTGACCTACCACATTTACTACCTGAACAGGGCGACTCAGTTGGTCGGCCACTACATTCTTCCTGCCTGCTTTGTACTCTATTTTAAACTGAAAATCACGCATCTCCAGAATCCATCTGTTCATACGTGGAGATTTTGTTCGTTGGCGAAAAACTGAGACTAGTGGCTGATGGTCAGTTCGAATTAAAACTCGGACACCCCATAGATAATGGTGGAATTTTCTACAGGCTAGTACTACAGCTAACGCTTCCCGATCTGTTGTTGAATATCGAGTCTCCACTGGTCTAAGCTTCTTCGAAAAATATCCTATGACATTTGGTTCTTTCCCATGATACTGCATCAACACTGCCCCTACATGTGTGGCACTACTATCCGTCTCGAGGACAAACTCTCGATTGAGATCGGCTTTTCCTAGTACTGGAGAATGTATTAGTTTCTCCTTCAGCGTTTCAAAAGCTTTCTGGCATTCACCTGTCCAATAGAACGGCGTTCCTTTCTTTGTGAGCTCGGTTAATGGGGCCAGTATCTTGGAGCAGTTTTCAATGTGTCTTCGATAGAACGACACCATTCCTATAAACCTACGGGTCTCTTTCACGTTAGTTGGAGGTTTCATCTGTTTCACGGCCTCCACATTACTTGGGTCTGGTTTATAGCCTTCTTTTGATACAATGTGCCGAGGAATTTACTTGTCTCTGCCCAATGCTACACTTGGATAAATTGAGTTTAATCCCTACATATGCTAAGTGGCTGAATAATCTATCCAATCTGTGGAGTAAGGTGGTATAATCTGTAGCATAAACAATTAAATCATCCAGGTAATTCTTAACCCAGTTTTGTTTAAGTAAGGGAGCTAATGCGTGGTTCATTTGTCGGGCAAATATCGCTGGGGAACAACTTAACCCAAAGGATAAGCGTCTAAACCTATAAAGCGAGACACCGTCACTGAACGTCGTGAGATCTCTACTCGCCGAGTCCAGTGCTACCTGATAATACGCTTCACGCATGTCTAAGGTGGCGTATAATAATCATTGCCTGACACACTTTCTACTAGCTCGTCAAGTTTGGGTAGAGGATGTATATCCATGGTTAATTGTTTGTTTACTTTCTGATAGTCAAGGCAGAGTTTTTGTTCTCCTTTAGGCTTATTTACTAATACTATTGGAGATAACCATGCTGCTGTGAAATTTTCAATTATTCCCTTACCTTCTAAATCATGTAGAATCTGCTGAATAGTTTCTCTAGCTTTCTCTGGGTATCGATAGAGTGGTGTCCAACAGGGTGTTGGGTCGTCTAACTGAATGTGGGCTGGATCTGCTTGTATTAGTCCTAATTCGCCAGGATGTATGATGAATAATTTTGATGTTTCTGAATGAGCTGAAATAAACTAAGCTCTTGTTCTTTCTCTAGATGTGACCAGTCCCGCGAGTCAAGAATTACTTTGAGCTTTTCCCACCGGGTTTGGTTTGTGGGTACACAATCATTTTCTGGCCCTATGGCTTCACTTATTTTAGCGATGGTCAGGGGGTGAGTCTTCTATCTCTATTTGTCCCTCGTCTATTATTTCATACTTTATCAGTAAGGTTCCTGGTCTTAACACTAACCTAACTTTGGTGTTATTAATGACGGGGATGAAAACAGTGCGTGTTTCAGTCACTCGCATTATAGTTAGCCTCAATCATTATTACGGTGTTAGGTTCCTCACTTACTTTTACTTCCACTAGGGTCGTTTCGTAACAGTCCACTAGTGTTTTGGTTGTTACCCTACCGAAGCGCTGGTTATGAGAGGGAGACTGAGGTTCCTTTCTCACCATCCTTACTTTTCCATATGGTGTTTCCACGAATACTAAGGGATAAACAAGATTTTTCCAATGAATCCGCGTAGCTTGGTGATCTAGAGTGAGAGTTGACTGACCGATCGTGTTCATTCCTAACAATACGTGTGTTCTGAGATACTCATCGGGAACTACCGCTACTTGAGCAATGATGGGGTGGTTACTGTTACTGGCTATTGTTACATAAGCTTGGCCTAATACTCTGATCTGCTTACCGGTGATTCCTTGCAAAGGGGGAATCTTTGAACTTTGTTTCACTGGAATTCCCATTTCATTAATTACACTGATCTTAATTAGTGAAACATCACTGCCAGTATCTAACATTGCTTCTAATACATGGTTATTGATGTCTACATTAATGATGGGGGATTGTCACAACATCCTATTCCGTGTGGTGTTTACTTTACCGGGCACGATGGATGGCCGCCCGACAATTGAGCTGTAAACAATCATAACAGGAGCCAGGTTGTGGTCTTTTATAGCACTCGGCTATTGAGTGGTTAGTAGCTCGGCAATATGGACAGTATTTCTCTCTTCTGCGCCATTGCTGTAATCTTTGATCTAGTCTAGACGGTCTAACCTGCTAGCGGGTGGTGTTATTGTGGTGGCCAGGTGGGGTGTAGCCGCCGCCGCCGCCGCTTGCGTGGTGGTTGGTAGGGGTGGTGGGCCCGGGCTAACCGCTCTTATGTTACTCTTTCCAAGTCATTACAACAAGTCTTTCAGTATCTAATTTGGTCAAAAACCTGGTTAACGGGACTTTTTTGTCCAGGTACAGTTCTAGTCTTTCCCTGCAGTCTCTCGGCATTCCTTTTATTAGCTTGTTCTTTATCAACCTGTTCTGAGACGGGACGTCATCAGCATCAGTCCTTACGGTAACCAAAGCTAGTTTACATTTCAACCTTGACATAAATTCTATGGGGTCATCTTCCACCGAATACTTTAAATCATTCAGAGAATCAAATAACCTTTCCTCATTCTGGTCAGTGAGCTCCTTTGTAAGATATTGCCTAAATTGTGCCCAGGTTACTTCCTTATCCACTACCGTTTGCACCAGTAAAGCTAATGGTGCTTCCACACGCATTTTAACTATCTGTTGCCTCTCTCTGTTATCTGTTGAGCAACTTTCCACCTGTGAGAAAAAACAGCTAATCGCCAACTCTTACTCCCTTCAAGTGACGCAGTTCAAGGACAGGGATGTCACGGGTCTTCATGAGGCATTTAACAGGGTTATTCGCCTGCCTCTCCCTGTTATCTCTAACTTCCTGTAACAAATCGTGGACACAATAACGCAAGGCATCTACCTCCATCTCTAAGTTATTTACCGCCTCTGTGCCTGACGGACTTACCCTCGTTATCTGGTTAACTACCACTTCATCTTCGGTTTGAACTACTGGTTTATTCTCCTTTTTAGGTGTCCACTCCGCACTTAAGCTCAGAAAATCCGCCAACTCATCCATAATAAAAGAAAAAATACCTGACAACTTGTCTCAAACTAAACAAAATGAAACTTGGGTGAACAGTGGCTTTTTGTTTCACCAATACACATCTTAATCCTCATTATAAAAACAGTGTATCTTCCTGTTGAAATAATAGGCTAGGCACAACAAAATACCAATGCATAAGAAAAACAACTTACTGGAAATATACCAGAACATGTGAGCCAAATGGGAAATGTAACAAACACAAAAAAAAATAAAGAATTACCCCTAAACTGGAAAAAATTTTGTCTCCTCCCCCAGCTTATCCGCACGGATAAACATGAGGTAGGAGAGCAGCAAGGGGACCGGCACGGAGCCGACTACCACCCAAAGTTAATTACTTGTGGGGGAGTGTGAGGGCCCCCTGGCTACCGCCGAAACACCAACAAAACATCACTCACTGTTCCTCTTCCTCTTTCCTGTCGCTGTGACCCGATAATGGCCACTCGAAACATGAGGCAAAAATAAAAAAAATAAACTGTGAGGAGAAACACCACTTCACTACTAAACAAGGGGGGGGATAAACACTGATTATTCCTGTCTCTACGGAGAGTTACGTGGGCCGATGTGTCTATATTAAACACATCCCACCGCTGCCACCATCTGTACTGGGCCTATGTGACGCTCAGGCCTAGTGTACTGGGCCTAAGTGAAGCTTAGGCTGAGTGGTTAAAAAAAAGAAAGATGTAACAGATCCAAGGGGGGGGAGAAACAGCCAAACTTAACAAAAATAGACACCTTAATCCTCTGGCGACACAACACAGTCAGGTAAACGCCTATCTACCCTGCCTATAGAGGGAGAACTATGGGAGGAACCTTAGGTGACTCAGCTTTGGGACGAGATGAGGTGAGGTGGCCGGTGGCGCCCCGGGAGGGAAGTATGGCGTCACGTCCTCTCGCTGGCGCCTCTCTCTCTCTCTCTCTCTCTCTCTGCCTGGGTCTGCCTGCTGGGTGGAAGGGGGCAGAGGGTCCCACAGGGATGTTGCTGAAACCACAAGAAGTATCTCCTTATGAGTTGTTCTTGCCAGACCTTGTGGAGTACTGCAGCACCTCCGGGAGATTGATCGGAGATCCTACCTCAGACAAGAGCGGTGATGGTCTATGAGGACGCCACCACGCACCCACCTTATAAAGGCGGTGACCATGATAGGCACTGCCTACGTCATCCCTCTTGTTCTCCCTCGAGGGACTCCCTATATAAGAGCTCCTAGCTACATAGATGGAGAGAAGATGAGGATTTGGTGACTAAATACATACCCTAATATTGGGTAATAATCCTAACCCAGTACTGCCACTCAGTACAATAACACGAGAACAAGTTGTGTTAAACCAAGGTTTAGAAGGCTTAGATTGAGAAAAAGAAAGTGGAATGTATTCCTCCATGCCAGACACTATCACTTTTATTCCTCCCACAAACAACAGCCAGTGGAGGAACACGGCAAATCCAAAATTGGTGGAGGAGAGAGGAGGGTGATGTACAAACATCACCCTGAGTCAAACAAAGTAGCTTCACTGTATATGCCATTACTACCATACACTTTGACCTTTGCTGTTAGCAAAACACTATACGTTTATTTCAGTGGAACATTAGAGCCATGAGAAGAGTGAGATACACCAAGATCACTAGGCTTAATAGTGGCATTTCCTAAATCACTTTCAACTTCTTTGGCAGGTTGATCAACATTAATGTGGCCATGGTATCGAAAAATCTGAAAAATATCGAAAATCCTCAGAACACCACCAAAGCATCCCCAAACATATGGCAACATAGTGATGAAGTATTTTGGGGAAATACGCTGAAATACATGGGGTATTTAAACTTTAAGTACCTTAAGTAAAGAATTAGTTTTAGAACACGGAAGCACATTATGGATGCCTTTGCATCTAACACACTTTGCTTTGCAACCTCTTAATGTGTGCCTTCTTTTTGAGCACACAAAACACAGCTCGGCAGAACAAGTTTTTTCTTGTTGTTTTGAAGGTAAAAGCTGAAGAACTTTAAAACATCATTCAGTGACATGAAGCTTGTTACAAAATCCACACCAACCTGAACTCATCTCCGAAAGGGCCTGGAGAGCTGAGGCAGAACTGGGAGAGTGCTTTCTTTTCTTGGACTCCCTCACACCGCTGTTGTCAGTCCCTCCAGTAGTGGATCACTGGGCAAACGAGAAAGAATCAGTGGAGTAAGGAAGAGGCCATACTCACTACCACTAACACTTAATGCTTCTAAACTTCTGATGTGGGTCAAAAGGTTATCCTGCAGCTTCCTCAAGGCAGACTTGGTACTTAAACCCTTCATGTTTGAATGGCATGCTTAAGCTGAGAGGAGCTTAGATGTGAATGAAAATTATCCTTTCTGACTTTCCAAACCAGTCTTTCAATAACTTACAGGCTACACTATAATTGATTGCAGTAAGTGACAATCCCTGTATGACAGACTTTGCCTCACCACTGAACTTTGCTAACTCAAGGCATGGAAGTTTAGTACTGGAACACATAGACACTGCAGAGTTACGATCACTCGTGTGATGACTTCCTCCCTTCGTTGGCAGCCTCATCCAAGTCCACTAACCTTTGGGCAGCTTGTAGTATTGCAGTTCTAGCAGCACTATGAAAAAGCTGTCTGCCTTGTCTAAGTCTGCTTTTAACAAATCAGGGTCACTTATCTCAAGTTCCAGTTCCGCTTGCATGGTGTTCAAGGCAACCAAACGTTTTTGAATTCCTCCACAGCATCCTTGAGTTGCACCCTGGTCACATATGGATCAGCAAGTAGGTCCTGCGACGCCTTACTACCATGAGTTGTCCAACCACGAATCGCGGTACGTTTCCTTTCAAGCTGCTCACCAGACATCTTCGCCATTCATTAAACTTCTGGTAGATTCCCGGGTCTGGGCACCATGGTATTCTTTCCACAAACTACAGCCAATGGAGGAACATGGCAAAGCCAAATTGGTGCAGCAGAGAGGAGGGTGATGTGCAAACAGCATGGCTGACAGTGGTGAACAAATTTATTGTAAGGCAGGCAACCCATGACAAAGCCTTCATCAGCTGACTTGGTGACAGCTGACATGGCAAGGTGGCAAATAAATACCTTCCTTTATAAATTAATAACCCAGAGTAACATTCACATTAAAGTATAATAATTACTCTAGAAATACAATAGAACCCATGTGGGTAGCAAAAACATCAAAACGTGTAAAATAAACATATCAGAAATCCCATTCTCCCCATTTATCCCCATCAGAATAAATCCCGTTTTCACCAGTTCATGAGGGAGACTCCTACATACTACATCTGGAGCCAATAATCACCTCTGTTATGCGTTTAGCACACAGAGATGGGTCTTTGACATGGAAACCGTAATCATTCCAGGGAAAATCAGCATAATACATCCTCAGGTCCCCCCAATTGGCAGAGGCAAAATGCCAGAAGCACCTCTGCTTTGGAGGATCCTGAGGAGGGATTGGAAAAATAGGACAAGATACAGATATGAGAGTATGATTGGAGGAGCCCAACGGAGAAGATAGGGTAACAGCATAAGCAGAATGATTAGAGGTAAGGAAAGGGTCAAGAATGTTGGGCATATCTCCAAGTCAGTCAGGAATACAAGTAGGGTGTTGCACCAGTTGCTCTAGGTCATGGAGGATAGCAGAGTTGAAGGCTAGTTCACCAGGATGGTCAGTGAAGATAGAAGAAAGCCAAAGCTGGTGGTGAAGATTGAAACTTCCAAGGATCGAGATCTTTGCAAAAGGATAGAGGGATAGAATGTGCTCCACTTTGGATGTGAAATAGTCAAAGAATTTACTATAGTCAGAGGAATAGAGGAGTTAGGGGAGAGATAGACAGCACATATTAATTTTAGAGAGTGACTATTGAGTCTAAGCAAGATGGTGAAGAACTCTGAAAATTCAAAAGCAAGGGCACGAAAGCAAGTTAAGTTGTTCCACACATAGATGCAACATCCAACTTTGGAACAAATGTGAGAATAGAGAAAATAGGAGGGAACAGAAAAAGGGCTAGTGTCAGTTGCCTCAGACAGCTGTTTTTCAGTGAGGAAAAGAAGATGAGATATAGTAGAGGAGGTGATGTTCTACAGATTTAAAATTAAATCTAAGACTGCAAATGTTGCAGAAGTTAATGAAGAAAAAATTGAGGAAGGTGTCAAAACATTTTGGGTTGCTACTGGAAGAGCAGTCTGACCTGGGGAAGCAATGTATAGAGGCTAGAAATAAGGCAAATGGGATAGTAAGATTAATTTTTAGGAGTGTTAAAAGCAGAAGTCCCAAAGTAATATTGAAATTACATATGGCACTGGTCAAACCACATCTTGATTATGCAGTACAATTTTGGTCCTCATATAACAGGAAGGATATAGGTCTAATTATATTATTAGAGTCAGTGCAAAGGAGGATGTCTAAAAAGATACAGGGGATGAGGAATATTCTCTATGAAGTGAGATTAAAGAAACTAAATTTGCATTATTTAGAGAGAGACGTAAGTTAATAGGGCATCAGATAGAAGTATTTAAGTAGTATAGTGGTTATAACAAAGGGAACATGAGCAAAGTTCTTGGAATCTGTTGTGGGGATAGAACCAGAAATAATGGGTTTAAGTTTGAGAAATTCATGTTTAAGGAGAGAAATGGGAAGAAACTGGTTTTCAGAGTGGTTGATGAATGGAACAGACTTGGTAATCATGTCGTTAGTGCCGAGTCAGTAGGGAAACTTTAAAAGAAGATTAGATAAATATATGGATGGAAATGATAGATGCCATTATGTAGCTTTGCTCATACAGAGACTGCCACATGTAGGCTTGACAGCCTCTTGCAGCATCCTTCTTTCTTATGTTCTTATGTTATGATACTAAACACAAGGAAGTATGTAGTATCATGACCAGCCCCCACCTCCACCAGGAAGACAAGGGAACCAGTGAGCGACCCCATGCACAGTCATAAGGGGGGTGGTCAACTTCGTCATGGGTGGCGACATTCACCAAGCGTCTTCCACCCATGGGGAAGGCTCTTGACACACACTGTAAAGACACAGTTAATTACCTTAGCTCCACCCACAGAAAATCCTTGAATCCTTCAGTAAATGTCCTCAACCAGGTCCTCAGCATGACAACCACCACCACAGTGGATATGGTGTAGACAAGGCCTTTCTTGGCCACAGCCTCTGCTGACAGTAGCCTTGCTTCTGCTTCCTGGAGTTGGTGGGGTAGGGTAGGGTTCCAACCTTAATACTATAGAGTGTCCTGAAGGCCCTCCAGTGTGATATGCATTGGGAGGACGATAGAATAGGACAAGGGAACCTGCCTACAGGGAGGAGCTGTCCAAGGCCCACTCAAGAAGAGTGGGAATTTCAAGGGTCACTTCCCCTTTATCCCATGTGGACCAGGAGTCTAGGGATAAAGCCACCACTGTGGCATCCCCCAACTTGTCAAGGAACAATTGTCCATCCGGGTTCAAGCAAGAGTTTTCCAGGAGGGCCCCCATGGCATTCATAACCATAGAGGTAGAGACCCTGGCAGAAGTGGAAGGCGGGGCGGAGAGAGAGTGGAGCTTGGAAAGAACTGTGGCGTCCTCCATGTCTTTCGGCCACTTTAGCATCACATTGTCCCTTCCCCATTCCTCTGGTAGTGAGTTATCTGGAGACCAGGCCACAAGCCTATTATATTCCCCATATGAATACTCCCAAGAGTGGGGAAGATTGCTCCACAAGAAGGGACAGAACTCGTAAGAGTCCACCACGGCAGGAGGGGAAGATGGGACACGACCATGGGACTCCGTCCTCCAAGCTAACATACGTTTGAGTGGAAGCATCCCTGAGGGAAGAACCCGCCAGCCCAGTGGTGTCAGCCTGAGAGGGAGGGTGGGGAGAAAAGAGTGGCAAGGGAGCCAGGGAGGGCTCAAGCTTGAGGCCCATCTGAGAGCTGCCTCCATGAGAAAGCAGCCTCAGTCGAGTGCAGGGCTGGAAGTTGTGACAGGGTTGAGTTGAGGATGGGACCTAATAGGGATGGGAGGAGAGCCACTAACTGGGAGGCCAGTGTCTCCCCACCCCTCTCCACCGCTGACGCCTCGCATGTACATGAATTATGGCGAGGAGAGGGGCCATGAGAAGATGGGGGCAAGTTGGCAGACGAGGATGAGGCAGAGGAAGTCTCATGGTGCTTTGGTCTCTTGGAGGCCTAAGGCCTCCACCGCACGCTGGGATTGCTGCCTGAAGCATGTGAGTGACCCTGGGAGGACAAGCTCTCAGACTTGCCCAACGACATCCGCAAAGATGCATCCACACACCAGAGGTTGATTGGAGGTATGGGGCTGCTGAAAGAGAACGTTTCCAGAAGTGCCACCCTCCGTCGTCGTCGTCGTCGTCGTCGTCGGCTCCCACTCGTGTCCGAGTACTGGGTCCTGTCGTTAGCCACCCTCCAAACCATCCAACAAGCCACCATGTCCTCCAAGAGCCTCGGGGAATTCATCCTCTGACAGCTGAAGAATGCCGCCGGACAAGTTGCAGGAGCAAATGAGGCCCAACTCAGTGTCAAGTGTGGGATCCAGCCACACTAGGGCTGGCCTGCTTAGAGACTTGAGCTTCCTCGCTCTTTGCCAAGCCCCCTGCAGAAACTTATGGGCTGGAAGTTTAGGGTGCACCCCCGAAGGTGCCACCCAAACCTCTGCCACACACTGCCCACAGACTGGACAGGCATGGAGATCAAAGCCAGCCTGGGAAACAGAAGTGGCATGGATCAAACAATGGCTGTGACTGTCAGGAGAGATTTTGATAGAACAACCAGGTTGGTTGTGCACACACTCGTTTCATCTTTAACAAAGGCCCCCCCTGGCTAGCGAAGGCTCATAGCCCTAACATCCAACAGGGAGAGAGAGAGAGAGGGAGAGGAGGGGGGGGAGCAGAGGATCATGGCATTCCTCCCCACCCTTGCCCTTGGCAAGCCCAAAGCTTGTAGGCCTAACACTTGGATGGAGAGAGAGAGGGAGAGAGGGGACTGGAAAGTAAACAAAGATGGCAGAGCCCAAGCACCTGAAACCCAAACAAAGCATCCTGAGGAGCATAATGTCCACCACAGACGTCAAGCAAGGAACAAACTAGGAAGAAAAAGAGAGATGGGGAGCACAGAAGCAGAGAAAATGTGAGAAGTGCCCCATACCCATACTAGGAAGTAACAGAATATATGCAATAGATGAGTGTTCATTTATTCCAGTCTTTGCATATCCTCATTGCATGCTGGGATCTTCTCATTCTCCTTTCACTTGGCACATTCACATATTCTAATGTTATATCCTTGTATTTGACGTGAGAACATGGTATTGTTGCACATCATGCTTTCATATATTCTCATAGTCATCTCACCTTGTTTTAAGCAAATGTTTTTGCACAGAGACATTAAAATTAGAACTCTTTCCCAGTGCTTGAATCCTTGACCTTTGTCTTGTCTTGTATTCCATAAACCCTTTTTTTTTTTGGGGGGGGGGATAATATTCCACCATTGCACCTTTGTGCGTTCATGCTGGGATTCTGCTAACTTACTGGATGTTTATTGACATTAGAATATGAAAACTGCGTACATGTACAGTAATTGCTCGTGTATCCGGGTTATAGCAGCCAAGGCCATGCCGGATACACGGAATTTCCTCTCCCGACCTCTTATAAATTGAGGAAAACATGTACATAACCCAAATGGGTAAGAAAATAATGTATGAAAGCACATTAAATGTATAATCTGAAACAAAAAATGGTACATAAACAGTACAAGGGGTGGTGGGACATACACGCAGCAGTAAGTGGTGGTGGGACATATGTACACACAGCAGAAGATGTTGGTGGGAGTAGGGAGTAGGGAGAAGGCAGCCTATAGGTCTTCCTCACCACTGAAGTTGGCCACCATGCTGATGTCCTGTTGGGGTGGAACATTTGTACACACTGCAAACTTGGTTAATAAAGCAAGACAAACAAGAAGAAAAATAATATAAAAATGAAATTTTTTTAATTGAAAAACAAACAAATACAAACCTGTCTGAGCTGTGGTGTAGAGGTGCGTCATGATGGTGTGGACAGCTCTGGATAATGGCGATCCAGAAACTCGTGCGATTACTGGATATGATTTGTAAACATAAGAGTGTATAGAAATCATATATACTGTATTTCATTGGCAAATCAATAATGAGTATATTTTCCTTGATTTCTTGATTCACGGTCTTCACCATTAGTTAGATGTAAAAATTTTTTTACAGCTGATCCTGATGATGATGAGTGTGAGGATCTAGTCATCCTGGACCCAAATGCTGTGGTGAGTTCCCTCGGAATAACCTCATTTCAAGTATCATGGCTATATTGTGTGTACCTCTTCACCATTTGTATATTAGTCTGATTTTTAAAGCTATTATGCATACATTTATTGCTGTTTTCAGGATGTTGATTTGAATCATCGGCGCATTGATAAAATAAAAAACCTTGAATCCTTGAGGTGTGTGGAGACACTGTGTTTGCGATGGAATCTCATCAAGAAGATAGAAAATTTACATACCCTTACAATGCTGAAGGAACTGGAGCTATATGACAACCAGATTACTGTTATTGAAAACTTATCTGCTCTTGTTAATTTAGAGTAAGTGTAACTACCTCCTACATTGCTTATGTGTGACAGAAGTGAATGGAGAGAAATTGTGTGTGGGTAAAGAATGACATAACCTGATGACCTCCAACAGAGGTGACTCACATTGACAATTAGGTGTGATATGAGAGAGTATTTATTATGAAGACTACTTTCTCTCCTCAATCATGATCTAGATGGCTAAGAGAGTGGTGTGATTGTGAAAATGTGTGCCTTGTCTTGGCTTCCTCTACTTTTTTTGAGAATATGGTTTCATATCTTGGTTACAAGTTTGATTGTTACTTGTGATGGGACTAGTGTAATAAAGCAGCTACATTTTGTAGCTATGAAGAAATTCATGGGTGAAAGAACGAATGGTCTGAGTATAAAAATGGATCATCTGAATCTATTCAGTTTAGAAAATATAATTTGATAATAGTTTTACTTGACCTTGTCTTTTCAGAACCCTGGATATATCATTCAACCGAGTAAGGAAAATTGAAAACTTGGAAGGATTGGTCAACCTGAAGAAGATATTCTTGTGTGCTAACAAGATTTGCCGAATTGAAAATCTCAACCATTTGAAGAATTTGGAGCATCTTGAGCTTGGAGACAACAAAATAAGGGTAGGAGGAATATCTTTTTATACGCCTGTAGTATTGCTTATAATGCATTATAGTTTCTGATTTGTTGAAGAAATAATTACTTGTATCATAACCATTTATGAAGAACACAGTGCAACATTTCACACTAACACCCTATTTTACCATACCCTGCCACCAGAAAGCAGGCAGTGACACTGTTCCTTTATAGCCATTTTGCTTTCATTCTTCTTGACTAAAGTCTGTTCACCTAAGTCTGAGCCGTGAAGCCGAGCCTCATTTGAAAGGAGGCCGCTGATTGGCTGGCCCCCTCTCTCACTCACCTTGTGTTGAAAGGCTGCGTCATGAATACTTTGTGGTACATGCTTTTGTTTTATGTGGTATATCTCATACACATAACAGACAGTTTCTGTTGGTACCGTTACACTCAACAGTAAATGCAGAAGCTTTGATACTCAGGGAAAAACAATTAGTAAGCAACTATAAAGAAGTTTTAGCGAGTTGAAGTAGAAAATTTTTCGCGACATCTTTATAACACGGTTTACTTATCATCATATCCTTTGGATATATTTAAAGGAATGCTGTTATAAATGATTGCATTTCATAAAAGAATGTATCCTGAACGGTATGCAACTTCCAAATTATAGTTAAAAGATAATGTTAGCGAATTACATAATTATTTATGAGACGGTGTCACTCGTGGTGACGGGCAAGTGATGGTGGGCAGCACGACATGATACTGTATCCAGGAGGTGAGGATGGAGGTAAGGCGAGAGCTGATTGGCTGGCACGCTCCCCGCTCACTGTGTTGAGAGGCTGTGTACTGACAGCTCTCGTGGTACATGTTTATGTTTTATTCCTTATATCTTGTCTCATGTACATGACAGATAATTTCTGTTGGTACCTTTAGCCTGAGCAGTGAATGCGGAATTTTCGATAATCAAGGAAAAAATAGCAATATGCAACAATAAAGAAGTTTTGATGAGTTGAAGTGAAGGCTGCATTGCGATAACTTTATAACACAGTTTATTTATCATCATTTTCTGTGTATATATTATAAGGAATGCTGCTTTAAAGTATTGCATTTCATCAAGGGATGTCTCCTGAAGGTAATGCAACTATCAAATTATAGTTAGAAGATAATATAAGCGAAATAGAGTATTATTTATGGGAAAGTATGACTCGCGAGGAAGGGCACTGAGGAGTGGTCGCGGTGGGAGCGTAATCCAGTTATAACTGGATCAAGGTGAACCAGCAGTGTGTCTTCACTGGCAGCACTCCGCCGCGCCCTTCCTCGCGAGTCATACTTTCCCATAAATAATTCTCTATTTCGCTTACATTATCTTTTAACTATAATTTGGAAGTTGCATACCGTTCAGGAGTCATTCTTTTATGAAATGCAATAATTAATAACAACATTCCTTTAAATATATCCAAAGGATATGATGATAAGTAAACCGTGTTATAAAGATGTCACGAAAAGTTTTCCACTTCAACTCGCTAAAACTTCTTTATAGTTGCATATTAATTGTTTTCCCTGAGTATCAAAGCTTCTGCATTTACTGTTAAGTGTAACGGTACCAACATAAACTGTCTGTTATGTGTATAAGATGAGATATAACGCATAAAACAAAAGCATGTACCACAAAGCATTCATGATGCAGCCTTTCAACACAAGGTGAGGGAGAGAGGGGGCCAGCCAATCAGCGGCCTCTTTTCAAATGAGGCTCGGCTTCACGGCTCAGACTAAAGTGAACAGACTATAGCAGATATCAAAATTCAGCCCGGTGTGTGTGTGTGTGTGTGTGTGTGTGTGTGTGTGTGTGTGTGTGTGTGTGTGTGTGTGTGTATTTATTTACCTAGTTGTAGTTTTACAGGGCCTGGGCTTTATGCTCGTGTGGCCCTGTCTCCATATCTACACTTATCCAATCTTACTTTAAAAGTATGCACACTCATTGCAGACACCACTTCTTCATTCAAACTGTGTGTGTGTGTGTGTGTGTGTGTGTGTGTGTGTGTGTGTGTGTGTGTGTGTTGTTTACCTAGTTATATTTATCTAGTTGTATTGTACAGGCAACCCCCGCTTAACGAAGGTTCACACAACGAAATTTCGTTACAACGAAAGTTTCCTTTTACTACCATCTACTCGCTTTAACAAAATTTTATCTAGGTAATTTTTTCCAAGTTTGAAAGCCCCGCCATATCACGCAAGCCGACAAGCTTTTGAATACACCAGCACCTCGTGGACAAAACGCACACCACTCACTCCCCCTAGTTCAGAAGAATAACAGCGTCTGCAGCAGCTCGTCTTCCCTTGCTCTACATGCCACCAAAATGCCCTGCAATGTCACGTAGCGTTGCTTAGAAGACCAGGAAGTCTCTTACTCTCGAAGTGAAGCTGGATATTATTCACAGACACGAAAGAGGCAAGAAAACTAATAGCATTCCCACCATGGCTTGACTCCATCTACTGTCTACCATTTTCAAGTCAGCAGACTCTATTAAGAAGGCTGGTGAGATCATATCTTCCTTGCAAGCTAAAAGAATTGGCAAGGTTACAAAGGCTAAAACTAGTGGGAAAGATACAGTTTTCAAGTCAGAGAGGAATCTGATGGCATGCCTAGTAATTATAAGAAGAGAAAGGGGGATCAAGATTGAAGAGTTACTGGTCTACACCCTGGGACCCATACCCTTGGCTCTAGCCTATCCAGATGGTGGTCTCATGAAGATGCAAAAGGGAAAACTGCTGCATCACCTGGAGGAGAAAACCCCATCATCTGTTGCCAGGAGTGTCTCACCCAATTCAGTTTGGATCCTTGATGCGATGGCCATCCTTCTGAGCATCAGCCTCAAAGAGATTCCAAAGACCTTTGGGGAACTTGCCACCCTGTACCTGAAGAAGGTGGGAAAAATTGCCAGGGAGAGCTCTGCAAACACAGTACATCTTGTTACAGATCAGTACCCAACAGTCAGTATCAAGAATGTAGAGAGGGACTGCAAAGCCAAGGTTCAGTCTGCTTCTCAGTTAAGGGCCACTCAAATCTTTTCTGAGGGTCAAAATGTACCAGCTCAGTGGAAGAAGTACTTGTCCTGCGGGAAAAATAAGGAGCTTCTCATGGAGTTCTTCATCAAATCATGGGTACAAGATAGCCGGGGACACTCCTTTACTCTTTTCATTGGCCATTCAGACACCTGCCACAAAATCTGTTTTGCTGGCACCTCATCTTCCCCCACAATTACAGAAGTTGAAGAGCTGAAATGCTCTCATGAAGAGGCAGACACCCGCCTGCTATTTCATGCGAAGTTTGCCAGGGAGACTGCAAACTCCATAGTAATTCAGTCCCCTGACACAGATGTACTGATTCTGTGCATCACAAAGTTCATGGATTTGGACTGCTGTCTGTGGTTTGACACAGGAATCAGCAATAGTAGGCAGATATTGGATGTTCATGCCATACACTCCTATCTGAGCGAACTTCATCCTTCGGCCTCATTGGCTTTGATAGGACTACATGCCTTCACAGGTTGTGACAGTGTCTCCTCCTTTTAAGGAAAAGGGAAAGTGAGGCCCATCAAACTGATGTTGGGGGAACCCAAATTTGTTGATTTCTTCTCCCAAGTTGGGAGGATGTTTGAGGTTGATGAGAGCTTGGTAAGCAAATCAGAGGAATTTGTTTACTCACTGTATGGGCAAGATCTGAAACATGTGAATGATGCCAGGGCAGCTATTTTTAAAACAGGCAAACACATGGATGACACTCTGCCACCCAACAGATTCCTTGGAGAAACATCTCAGGGTGAATTATCAAGCAGGCATTTATCACCGCTGCCTCGAACCCAATCCAAGCATCCCGCCGCCAAACAGCCATGGATGGACAATTGATGGTGGTGTCCTCCAGGTTAAATGGATGGATCTACTCCCATCCCCAAATCCAGTTCTTGAGCTGGCAAACTGCAAGTGCAAGAAGAATAAGTGCCATACCAAATCATGCACTTGTTTCAAGAACAATCTAAGTTGCACAGAGTTTTGCACTTGCACTGATTATGAAAACAAAGATACCCCGGTAGAGGAGGAACATTTCTCTGATAATCGGGATTTGGGGGATGAAGGGATAGATTCTGATGAAAGTGAGGTTGAATCAGATGACTAGACATTCCTTACAAATGGTAAATGTGAAAAATTATTTTACAAATTGAAGCATGCGTCCAAACTCTTAAATGCGATTTCAGGCTTTGCACTTTTTCAGATCAAAATATAATATCAATGTTCCTTTAATCAATCTGAACTGCTACTACAAATTTCAAATTACAAAATTTTCACCTAATCTATAGAGTAACCTAAATGAAGAAATAGAGCAGGTCTTATTAAGATGCAACTACTCTGGATGTTGTCAGAACTATTTTATGTTTTGTCATGTATAGCATGTAGCTGGTGGGAAGGGGTTAATTTTACATTTTTGTGTACATTATGCTAATTTTTCTCAGTTCTCTGCATGAAAAGAATCATATTGATGTATATATATATATATATATATATATATATATATATATATATATATATATATATATATATATATATATAAAGTGTGATTTTGC
This sequence comes from Portunus trituberculatus, assembly GCF_017591435.1. Classification (NCBI taxonomy): domain Eukaryota; kingdom Metazoa; phylum Arthropoda; class Malacostraca; order Decapoda; family Portunidae; genus Portunus; species Portunus trituberculatus. The sequence continues at coordinate 13,097,064 of NC_059272.1, read as the reverse complement.
AAACTGTATGCACTGCAAAATGGGTGGTTGCTATACAGCTACGCCCCTTAGCAATGAATTTTCATTAAATTTCAATAAAGTAATTTTTCTCAAAAACGTGCAAGTGTTGTTTGTGGTAACAAGCTGAAATGTGTTCACTATGTTCATCTTCATAAAAAACAGGAAGAGTTTTTTAGTTACCAGATGTGCACTACAAAAATCCTTTTCTAAGGACATTTTAGGGTCTCGTCTCATGGTCTAACACACACACACAAGACGCGGTAGAGGAAGCACGCAATACCGTCGCTCCCGAGAATCAGCTGATCTTCACTACTTTTGTTTGGGTTTACAGTGGCCTGGGTGAAAAGTGTGGACTCATTTTTTTTTCATGAATACAGTGTTAAATAATAATGAGTGAGAAAGATATTCCATCTAAATGCAGGTATGTGACAAGGGAAAGAATGAAAGCTGATGATGACAATGTTGGTGAGGGAGAAAGAGAATTTGAAGGCTTTGATACGGCGCAAACTTCACTATTTGATAGAGTCTTGACTATCGAACGTAAATTAGATAAATTGATAAAGGAGAATATGGGAATGAAAGAGAATGAAGAACAGGATAAAGAGCTCCAGAAATTGAAAGAAAGGATAAAAAGAGTGGAAGAAAACAAAACTAGGCTAAGAACTGAAAATGAAGAATTAAAAGTGGAAGTAGCGAACTACAAGAAATTGATGGAAGAAGGACTCGGTAAAGCCGAGAAAGAAAAAGAGAAGCTAAAAGATCTAGTTAACAAAGAAGAAGAAAGAGTACAAGATGTGATTAAAAAAGAAGTACAAGCATGGAGAATCCAAGATAAGAAAGACAAGGAATCATTTCAAGAAGTATTTCAAGAACAGTTAAAAGAAAGAGATGAAAATATGACAAGCAAAATGATAGGAGTCCTCAAGAAAAAAGAAAATTTAGTAAGAGAAATTGCGGAAAAAAGAAGAGTGTAATTATTTTTGGACTGAAAGAAAAAATGTTAAATATAGACCAAGAAGGGAAAAAGACGAAATGAAATCAGTAAAAGACCTACTAAAACATCTGAATGACGAGGATAGACAGAACTTAGAAGAGGAAGTAGAAGAAAACCATAGAATGGGACCATATCAAGAAGGAACAGTGAGACCAATTAAGATATTACTAAAATCACAAGCAGCAGCAGAAGAAGTACTATATAGAAAAACCAAACTCAGAGAAACAGAAGGTTACAAAGATATATATATATAAGGAAAAAATAGAAACGAGGAGGAAAGGAAGAGACACAATGAACTGGTGGCAGAAGCAAGAGAAAAAAAATAATGAAAGGTCAGAGGAGGAGAAGGCATTTTTTTGGAGAATTATAGGAGACAGGATAAGGAAATGGTATACAAAAGAGAAAGAAGAGAAAAAATGGAGCAAGTTTAACTAAAAATGATAAGAACAAGAGATTAAAAATGATGTATACAAACATAGATGGGATTTTATCTAGTAAATTAGAATTAAGAGATTACATAAAGAAAGAAGAACCAGATATTGTATGCCTGGTGGAAACAAAGTTAAATGAGGCAATAAAATAGACATAGATAAAAGGTATAATATATGGAGGAGAGACAGAGTGGGTAAAGGAGGAGGAGGAGTCATGATGATGTTAAGGAAGGAGATAGTGGTAAATCAAGTGGAGTTTGGGGAAGGAAAATCAGAAATACTGTATGTTAAGATGCATATTAACAAAAGGAGTTAACAATCATTGGAACATATGTGCCACCAAAACAAACTCATGGACTAACCAAGAATATAGAGACATGATAGATGACACAATAAGGAGTCTTACAAGAATCATTAAGGAAAGGAGAAAAGTGATATTGGTAGGAGATTTCAACTGTAAGGAGGTAGACTGGGAAAATTATGAAAGTGGTATGGGGAAGATGCCTGGGAGATAGATTCCTGAACCTAATGATAGATAATTTGATGGTCCAAAGAGTAAAGGAAAACACAAGATTCAGAGGAAACGATGAGCCGCAAGATTAGACCTAGTTTTTACAAGGGATATACCAATTAACGATGATATAAGATACAAGTGCCCATTGGGAAAGAGTGACCATGTAATATTAGAGATGGATATAGAAGAAGGAAAGGAAGATAGAGATGAATCATACAAAGGAGACCGATTAAATTACAGAAAGGCTGATATTGAGAATCTCAAGAACTATTTTAAAACGTAAACTGGGAGGAGATGGAAAACTCATTAACGGTTCAAGAGAAATATAACTTATTTTTGGAAATATACAAAACTGGGGTCAGGGAATATGTTCCGAAATATAGACCTAAAGAAGAAGGAAAGAAAGATTGGTTTAATGCAAGATGTGCTAGGGCAAAGGAGAAACGAGATGGAGCATGGAAAAGGTGGAGAAGAAACAGAAATCCAGAAAATAAGGAAAACTTCAAAACAGCAAGAAATGAATATGCTAAGGTGAGAAAGGAAGAAGAAAAGAACTATGAAAAGGACATTGTCGAAAAATGTAAGGAACAACCAAAATTGTTCTACAGATTCATAAATGGAAAAATAAGACAAAAAGAAACAATAGAAAGGTTAAAAGGAGAAAACGGAATGGTGGAAGACCCAAAAGTATGGCAGAACTGTTAAATAGTAAATTTCATGAGGTCTTTACTAAGGAATCCAAATTTGAAAGACCACAGGGTAATAGAGAGACTGTCTATATGAAAGAGATTAAAGTAACCAAGCTTGAAATAAAAAGTTGATGACGGAATTGGATGAGGAAAAGGCAATGGGACCGGATGAAGTCTCAGGCAGAATACTGAAAGAATGTAGGGAAGAACTAGCAAGTCCAATATACAACATCATAAAATGCTCAATAGAAAATGGAACAGTGCCAGTGGAGTGGAAAAGAGCTGAGGTGGTTCCCATATATAAGAGCGGAAGGAAGGAAGAACCTTTAAATTACAGACCGGTATCACTAACTAGTGTAATATGCAAGATGTGTGAAAAAGTAATAAAGAAGCAATGGATTGAGTTTCTTGAAGACAACAAAATATTATCAAATAGCCAATTTGGTTTTAGAAAAGGTCGGTCATGTGTGACAAATTTATTGAGTTTCTACTCTAGAATAGTTGATAAAGTACAAGAGAGAGAGGATGGGTTGACTGTATTTATTTAGATCTAAAAAAGGCTTTTGATAAAGTGCCACATGAAAGATTACTATGGAAGTTAGAGGAGAAGGGTGGCTTAAAAGGAAGCACATTGAGATGGATGAAGAATTACTTAAGGGGGAGAGAAATAAGGATGATAGTTAAAGATATGAAGTCCAAGTGGAGAACAGTAGACAGCGGAGTGCCACAGGGTCAGTATTGGCACCAATACTTTTTCTCGTATATATAAATGACATGCCAGAGGGAGTGAACAGCTACATAAATCTGTTTATGGACGATGCGAAACTGTGCAGAGTCATTAAACAAAAGAGGATTGTGAAATACTACAGGAAGACTTAAACAAGATCTGGAAATGGAGCAAAAATGGGAGATGGAATTCAATGTGGACAAAAGCCATGTCATGGAAATGGGAAAAGTGAAAGACGACCAGTGGGAATCTATAAGATGGGAGATGGAGTAGAACTAGAAAAAGTAAAAAAGGAAAAGGACTTGGGAGTGACAATGGAAGAAAATAATCAACTGGTAAGCCATATTGATAGAATTTTCAGAGAGACGATAATTTGCTAAGGAATATTGGAGTAGCATTTCACTATATGGACAAGGAAATGATGAAGAAATTGATAAGTACTAAAATAAGACCTAGATTGGAATATGCAGGAGTTGTGTGGACTCCATAAAAAGAAACACATAAGAAAATTAGAGAGACTACAAAAATGGCTACAAGAATGGTTCCAGAATTTAAAGGGATGGCATATGAGGAGAGACTAAAGGCAATGGATCTACCAACCTTGGAGCAGAGAAGAGAGAGGGATCTGATACAAGTTTATAAATTGATTAACGGAATGGATGAAGTGGATAATGAGAAACTGATTCTGAGAGAAGAATATGACTTTAGAAGCACAAGATCGCATAGTAAGAAACTAAGGAAGGGACGATGTCTTAGAGATGTTCAAAAATTTAGTTTCCCGCAAAGATGTGTTGAGACTTGGAACAGTTTGAGGGAGGAAGTGGTGTCAGCAAAGAGTGTACATAGTTTTAAAGAAAAATTGGATAAGTGTAGATATGGAGACGGGACCACACGAGCATAAACCCCAGGCCCTGTAAAACTACAACTAGGTAAATACAGTACCGTCGCTCACAAGAATCAGCTGATCTCCACTACCTATTTGTTTTGGGTTTGCAGTGGCCTGGGCGAGTAATGTAGACTCGTTTTCATGAATACAGTGTTACAAAATCATGAGTAAGGAAGAGATTCCATTTAAATGCAGGTATGAGACACAGGAAAGAATGAAAGCTGATGATGACTATGTTGGTGAGGGTGAAAGAGCATTTGAAGGCTTTGATACGGCACATACTTCACTATTTAATAGTGTTGACTATTGAAGATAAATTAGATAAATGGATAAAGCAGAATATGGGAATGAATGAGAATGAAGAACAGGAAAAGAGCTCCAGAATTTAAAAGAAAGGATAAAAAGAGTGGAAGAAAATGAAACTAGGCTAAGAACAGAAAATGAAGAATTAAAAAAGGAAGTAGCTAACTACAAGAAATTGATGGAAGGACTCAGTCGGTAAAGCCGAGAAAGAAAAAGAGAAGCTGAAAGATCTAGTTAACAAAGAATAGGAAAGAGTACAAGACGTGATTAAAAAAGAACTACAGGCATGGAGAATCCAAGATAAGAAAGACAAGGAATGATTTCAGGAAGTATTTCAAGAACAGTTAAAAGAAAGAGATGAAAATATGACAAACAAAATGATAGGAGTCCTGAAGAAAAAAGAAAATTTAGTAAGAGAAATTGAGGAAAAAAAGTAATTATTTTTAGCCTGAAAGAAAAAAATGTTAAATATAGACCAAGAAGGGAAAAGGACGGAATGAAATCAGTAAAAGACTTACTAATACATCTAAATCATGAGGATAGACAGAACTTAGAAGAGGAAGTAAAAGAAATCCATAGAATGGGACCATATCAAGAAGGAACAGTGAGACCAAGTAAGATACTACGAAAATCACAAGCGGCAACAGAAGAAATACTATATAGAAAAACAAAACTCAGAGAAACAGAAGGTTGCAAAGATATATATATATATAAAGAAAAATAGAAACGAGGAGGAAAGGAAGAGACACAACGAGCTGGTGGCAGAAGCAAAAGAAAAAAATAATGAAAGGTCAGAGGAGGAGAAGAAGGCATTTTTTTGGAGAATTATAGGACACAGGATAAGGAAATGGTATATAAAAGAGAAGGAAGAGAAAAAAATGGAGCAAGTTTAACTAAAAATGATAAAAACAAGAGATTAGAAATTATGTATACGAACATAGATGGGGTTTTATCAAGTAAATTAGAATTAAGAGATTACATAAAGAAAGAAGAACCAGATATTGTATGCCTGGTGGAAACAAAGTTAAATGAGGCAATAAAAATAGACATAGATAAAAGGTATAATATATGGAGGAGAGACAGAGTGGGTAAAAGAGGAGGAGGAGTCATGATGATGTTAAGGAAAGAGATGATGGTAAATCAAGTGGAGTTTGGGGAAGGAAAATCAGAAATACTGTATATTAAGATACATATTAATAAAAAGGACTTAACAATCATTGGAACATATGTGCCACCAAAAACAAATTCATGGACCAATCAAGAATATAAAGACATGATAGATGACACAATATCGAGTCTTATAAGAATCATTAAAGAAAGGAGAAAAGTTATATTAGTATGAGATTTCAACTTTAAGGAGGTGGACTGGGAAAATGATGAAAGTGGTATAGGAGAAGAATCCTGGGGATTTAGATTTCTGAACCTAATGATAGATAATATGATGGTCCAAAGAATAAAGGAAAACACACGATTCAGAAGAAACGATGAGCCGGCGAGATTGAACCTAGTTTTTACAAGGGATATATAAATGAACGATGATATAAGACATAAGTGCCCATTGGGAAAGAGTGACTATGTAATATTAGAAATGGATATAGAAGAGGAAAAGGAAGATAGAGATGAATCATACAAAGGAGACTGATTAAATTACAGAAAGGGTAATATTGAGAACCTCAAGAGCTATTTTAAAAACGTAAACTGGAAGGAGATGGAAAACTCAGAAACAGTGCAAAAGAAGTATAACTTATTTTTAGAAATATACAAAACAGGAGTGAGGGAATATGTCCCAAAATATAGACTTAAAGAAGAAGGAAAGAAAGATTGGTTTAATGCAAGGTGTGCTAGGGCAAAGAAGAAAAGAGTTGGAGCATGGAAAAGGTGGGGAAGAAACAGAAATCCAGAAAATAAGGAAAACTTCAAAACAGCAAGAAAGGATTATGCTAAGGTGAGAAAAGAAGAAGAAAGGAACTATGAAAAGGACATTGTCAAAAAATGTAAGGAACAACCGAAATTGTTCTACAGATTCATAAATGGAAAAATAAGCCAAAAAGAAACAATAGAAAGGTTAAAAGGAGAGAACGGGATGGTGGAAGACCCAAAAAGTATGGCAGAACTGTTAAATAGTAAATTTCTGGAGGTTTTTACTTAGGAATCCAAATTTGAAAGACCACAGGGTAATAGAGAAACTGTCCATATGAAAGAGATTAAAGTAACCAAGCTTGAAATAATAGAGTTGATGACGGAATTAGATGAGGAGAAGGCAATGGGACCGGATGAAGTCTCAGGCAGAATATTAAAAGAATGTAGAGAAGAACTAGCAAGTCCTATATACAACATCATAAAATGCTCAATAGAAAATGGAACAGTACCAGTAGAATGGAAAATAGCTGAGGTGGTTCCCATATATAAGAGTGGAAGGAAGGCAGAACCTTTAAATTACAGACCAGTATCACTAACTAGTGTAATATGCAAGTTGTGTGAAAGAGTAATAAAAAAACAATGGATTGAGTTTCTTGAAGACAACAAATTATTATCAAATAACCAATTTGGTTTTACAAAAGGTCGGTCGTGTGTAACAAATTTATTGAGTTTCTACTCTAGAATAGTTGATAAAGTACAAGAGAGAGAGAGAGAGGGATGCATTGACTGTATTTATTTAGATTTAAAAAAGGCATTTCATAAAGTGCCACATGAAAGATTACTATTGAAGTAAGAGGAGAAGGGTGGTTTAAAAGGAAGCACATTGAGATAGATGGAAAATTACTTGATGGGGAGAGAAATAAGGATGGTAGTTAAAGATATGAAGTCCAAGTGGAGAGCAGTAGACAGCGGAGTGCCACAGGGGTCAGTATTGGCAATACTTTTTCTCGTATATATAAACGACATGCCAGAGGGAGTGAACAGCTACATAAATCTGTTTGCGGATGATGCGAAACTGTGCAGAGTCATAAAACAAAATAAGGATTGTGAAATACTGCAGGACGACTTAAATAAGATCTGGAAATGGAGTAAAAAATGGGAGATAGAATTCAATGTGGACAAAAGCCATGTCATGGAAATGGGAAAAAGTGAAAGAGGATCAGTGGGAATCTATAAGATGAGAGATGGAGTAGAACTAGAAAAAGTAAAGAAGGAAAAGGACTTGGATTGACGATGGAAGAAAACAATCAACTGGTAAGCCATATTGATGGAATTTTCATACATAATTTGCTAAGGAATATTGGATTAGCATTTCACTACATGGACAAAGAAATGATGAAGAAATTGATAAGTACTAAAATAAGACCTAGATTGGAATATGCAGGAGTTGGGTGGACCCCCCATAAAAAGAAACACATAAGAAAATTGGCTACAAGAATGGTTCTAGAATTTAAATGGATGACATATGAGGAGAGACTAAAAGCTATGGATCTACCAACCCTGGAACAGAGAAGAGAGAGAAGGGATCTGATGCAAGTTTATAAATTGATTAACAGAATGGATGAAGTGGATAATGAGAAACTAATCCTGAAAAAAGAATATGACATTAGAAGCACAAAATGGCATAGTAAGAAACTGAAGAAGGGAAGATGTCTGAGAGATGTTAAAAAATATAGTTTCCCGCAAAGACTTGGAACAGTTTGAGTGAAGAAATGGTGTCAGCAACGAGTGTGCAGAGTTTTAAAGAAAAATTGGATAAGTGTAGATAAGGAGACAGGGCCACACGAGCATAAAGCCCAGGCCCTGTAAAACTACAACTAGGTAAATACACACACACACACACACACACACACACACACACACACACACACACACACACACACACACACACACACACACACACACACACACACACACATTTTTAAAGAAACATATAATTTGCTAAGGAATATTGGAGTAGCATTTCACTACATGGACAAAGAAATGATGAAGAAATTGATAAATACTATAATAAGACCCAGATTGGAATATGCAGGAGTAGTGTGGACCCCTCATAAAAAGAAACACATAAGAAAATTGGAGAGGCTACAAAAAATGGCTACAAGAATGGTCCCAGAAAATTGGAGAGGCTACAAAAAATGGCTACAAGAATGGTCCCAGAACTTGAAGGGATGACATATGAGAAGAGACTAAAGGCTATGGATCTACCAACCTTGGAACAAAGAAGGGAGAGAGGAGACCTGATGCAAGTCTATAAATTGATCAACGGAATGGACCAAGTGGATAATGAGAAACTGATCCTGAGAGAAGAATATGACACCCGAAGCACAAGATCGCATAGTAAAAAGCTGAGAAAGGGAAGATGTCTGAGAGATATAAAAATATAGTTTCCAGAGATGTATTGAGACGTGGAACAGTTTAGATGAAGAAGTAGTGTCTGCAACGAGTGTGCACACTTTTAAAGTAAGATTGGATAAGTGTAGATATGGAGACGGGGCCACACGAGCATAAAGCCCAGGCCCTGTAAAACTACAACTAGGTAAATACACACACACACACACACACACACACACACTAGCAAGTCCTATATACAAAATCATAAAATGCTCAATAGAAAATGGAACAGTACCAGTAGAATGGAAAAGAGTTGAGGTGGTTCCCACATATAAGAGCGAAAGGAAGGAGGAACCTTTAAATTACAGACCGGTATCACTAACTAGTGTAATATGCAAGATATGTGAAAGAATAATAAAGAAACAATGGATCAAGTTCCTTGAAGACAACAAATTAATATCAAATAGCCAATTTGGTTTTAGAAGAAGACAGTCGTGTGTAACTAATTTATTGAGTTTCTATTCTAGAATAGTTGATAGAGTACAAGAGAGAGAGGGATGGGTTGACTGTATTTATTTGGATGTAAAAAGGAGTTTGTCAAAGTGCCACATGCAAGATTACTATGGAAGTTAGAGGAGAAGGGTGGCTTAAAAGGAAGCACATTGAGATGGATAGAAAATTATTTGAGGGGGAGAGAAATAAGGACGGTAGTTAAAGATATGAAATCCAAGTGGAGAGCAGTAGAAAGAGGAGTGCCACAGGGGTCAGTATTGGCACTAATACTTTTCCTCATTTATATTAACGACATCCCAGAAGGAGTGAATAGCTACATAAATCTGTTTGCAGATGATGCGAAACTGTGCAGAGTTATAAGGCAAAAAGAGGATTGTGAAATACAGGCAACCCCCACTTATTGAAGGTTCACACAACAAAATTTCGCTACAACGAAGGTTTCATTTTACTACCATCTGCTCATTTAACGAATACCAAACTCGCTTTAACAAAGTTTTATCCTGGTAATTTTTTTTCAAGTTTGAAAGCCCCGCCATATCATGCAAGCTGACAAGCTTTTGAATACACTAGCAGCCGCAAATACTAAGGCCTGCCTCAGGAGAAATCCTGGGACACCTGTAGAATCAAGATCAAGATCAAGATAAAGCCTCTCGTGGACAACACGCACCACTCACTCCCATAACAGCGTCAGCAGCAGCTTGTCTTAACTCGCTCAACTTCCCACCAAAACTCCTTGCAATGTGGCCTAGCATTCCTAAGAAGACCAGGAAGTCTCTTACTCTCGAAGTGAAGCTGGATATTATTCATAGACATGAGAGAGGCGAGAAAACTATAGCATTGCTGGCCACCATCTTGACTCCATCTACTGTCTCTACTATTTTCAAGTCAGCAGATTATTAAGAAGGCTGGTGAGACTGTATCTTCCTTTGCAAGCTAAAAGAACCACCTGAACTCGTGACTCTACAATGGATAAAATGGAAAGCCTTGTGGAAATGTGGTACATAAGTTTTGTATGCAGTACAATGATGCACTCTTTGTTTACATTCCACAGGTTGCCGGTTAGTGTCTTTCCCGTTTCACTCTCCCTCCCTTCATAAATTTAAGATCATCAACATTATACAGCTACGTACATACATACATTAGTGTACATTATAATGACTTAAATTAAATTTAACTGCCTAAATGTTAAACTTCATAAATTTTACTTTCATTAAACCTTTCACCGTACTATGATGCACTCTCACTTTGCTTACTCTCAGTGGAAGTTCAAGTCAGGGGTTAAACTTGTTATAATCGGTTCGCTTAACGAAATTTTGCTTAACGAAGTGTTTTTTTAGGAACGTAACCCCTTCGTTAAACGGAGGTTGCCTGTACTGCAAAAAGACCTAAATAAGATCTGGGAATGGAGTAAAAAGTGGGAAATGGAATTCAATGTGGACAAAAGCCATGTCATGGAAATGGGAAAGAGTGGAAGACGACCTGTGGGAATCTATAAGATGGGAGATGGAGTAGAACTGGAGAAAGTAAAAAAAGGAAAAGGGCTTAGGAGTGACGTTGGAAGAAAACAATCAATCGGTAAGCCATATATGTAGAATTTTTAGAGAGACATATAATTTGCTAAGGAATATTGGAGCAGCATTTCACTTCATGGACAAAGAAAGGATGAAGAAATTGATAAGTACAGGCAACCCCCGTTTAACGAAGGGGTTACGTTCCTAAAAAACACTTCGTTAAGCGAAACTTCATTAAACGAACCTATTATAACAAGTTTAACCCCTGATTTGAACTTCCATTGAGAGTAAGCAAAGCGAGAGTACATCATAGTACAGTAAAAGGTTTAATGAAAGTAAAAATTATGAAGTTAAACATTTAGGTAGTTTAATTTAAGTCATTATAATGTACACTAATGTACGTATGTACGTAACTTTATAATGTAGATGATCTTAACTTTATGAAGGGAGGGAGAGTGAAATGGGAAAGACACTAACCGGCAACCTGTGGAATGTAAACAAAGTGTGCATCATGGTACCACATACAAAACTTATGTACCACATTTCCACAAGGCTTTCCATTTTATCCATTGTAGAGTCACGAGTTCAGGTGGTTCTTTTAGCTTTCAAGGAAGATGCGGTCTCACCAGCCTTCTTAATAGAGTCTGCTGACTTGAAAATAGTAGACATTAGATGGAGTCAAGATGGTGGCGAGCAATGTTATTAGTTTTCTGGCCTCTCTCGTGTCTGTGAATAATACCTAGCTTCACTTCGAGAATAAGACACTTCCTAGTCTTCTTAGGAACGTTAGGTCACATTGCAGGGCGTTTTGGTGGTAAGTTGAACTAGGGAAGATGAGCTACTGGTGACGCTGTTATATTTTGACTGGGGAGTGAGTGGTGCGTGTGATCTTGATCTTGATCTTGATGCTACAGGTGATGCAGAATTTCTTCTGAGTCAGGCCTTTGTATCGGCAGCGCCTGTGTTGTCCACGAGAGGCTTGATCTTGATCTTTATTCTACAGGTGTCTCAGGACTTCTCCTGAGGCAGGCCTTAGTACCAGCAGCTCCTGGTGTATTCAATAGCCTGTCAGCTTGCATGATGCAGTAGGGCTTTCAAATTTGGAAAAAAATTACCTGGATAAAACTTTGTTAAAGCGAGTTTGGTGTTCGTTAAACGAGCAGATGGTAGTAAAATGAAACCTTCGTTGTAGCGAAATTTCGTTGTGTGAACCTTCGTTAAACGGGGATTGCCTGTATATATATATATATATATATATATATATATATATATATATATATATATATATATATATATGTATGTATATATATATATATACATATATCCTTGCAACCTTCTGTTTCTCTAAGTTTTATTGTTCTATATAATAGAATGTGGCTGTCTGTGATTTTAGTAGTAACTTAATTGGTCTCACTGTTCCTTCCTGATATGGTCACATTCTGTGGATTTCTTCTACCTCCTCATCTAAGCTCTGTCTATCCTTGTCATTTAGATTCTTTAGTAGGTCTTTGACTGATTTCATTTCCTCTTTTTCCCTTCTTGGTCCATATTTTACATTATTTTCTTTCAGTCCAAAGATGATTACACTCTTTCTTTTCTGCAATTTTCCTTACTAGATTTTCTTTTTCCTTAAGAACTCCTACCATTTTCTTTGCCATATTCTCGTCTCTTTCTTTTAGTTGTTCCTGTATCACCCCCTGAAAATTATCCTTGTCTTTCTTATCTTGGACGTTCCATGCATATACTTCTTTCTTAATCACATCCTGTACTCTCTCCTCTTCCTTGTTTACCAGATCTTTCAGATTCTCTTTTTCTTTCTCGACTTTACCGAGTCCTTCCTCCAGCTGTTTCTTATACTTGGCCAATTCCTTTTTAAGTTCCTCGTTTTCTGCTATTAGTCTCGCCTCATTTTCTTCTACTCTTCTTATCCTTTCTTTCAAGTTTTTCTGACACTCTCTATCCTGGTCTTCATTCTCTTTTATTCCCATACTCTCCTTTATCCACTTATCCACTTTCCTTTCTAACGTTAACATTCTCTTATGGAGGGCAGTGGTTGCCATACCAAACCCTCCAAATGTCCTCTCTCCCTCATCAACATATTCATCCTCCTGCATTCCTCCTTTGGTATCATACCTGCCTCCTGGTTGGAAATCCTCAATGTCTCTCTTTTCCCTGATCATCTTGTCCTACAATGTTTTTCTGAAAACGAGCACCACCCAGTCCCATGTAAACACAACAACAGGTAGTGGGATGGGATCAACAGTGCGGAGCGCTGACACCACATCCATCCTAAACTGTGTCTCTCGTGTGTATGTGTGTGTGTGTGTGTGTGTGTGTGTTTTCTCGTGAAGTTTCTCTCTTGTGTAAGAGAATGTCCTGGGAGTTATTTTGACACAGGGAGTGAGCATCATCTGCATCTTGCGTCAGGAATGAAACATCATGAACATCTTTTTTCCACAGAGAAATCTCAATATCCTCTTTGTTGGTGGGTGTGGTGTCTCCTGCTCACCCTTGTTGTAGGGGACACTCATCAACATCTTCACCTTGCTCTTCCAAGATAGCCTTGCCTCACCGCAAAAGGCAAGATTTGCCTTGTTAAAGGGCATGCTTGTCATCTGCGTCTCCCGATTGTGGGAAATTGCCATTTCCATGGCACAAACAAGCTTTGCCTGCATCATAGCAGCAGAAACAGTAACTGTCATCTGCTTTCCCTTGTTACAGGGAGCATTCCCAACCCAATTCACATCAGTACCTGAGAGCAGTCTCATCCAAGTGCATGCAGAAAATGATGGTGTCACTCAGGTACAAGGGGTGTTCATCACCTATTTATCCTCTGTTTCATCTTCACAGTGCCAGGGCTTTGTTCCTTCTGCATCTTCTCACCTTGGGAATGCAGCCTTACTTCCTTATTCGTGCTGTTATGATACTGAGTGTTTGCTGTCTTCCTCATGAAAAAAGGCTTATAAGGTACGCTCTTGCTCAGCTTTGGCAGTAATCACCATAGTCTCCTTTCAGGGAAGTGTCACCCTTCCCCCGTGGGATAAGTTTTTCAAGATCTTCATACAGTTTGGAAGCCAGACAGGAGTGTGCCTTCTCTACACTACATCTGGACATTATGCACTCTTCTGAGTATTCTTCACATGGGCAGGTGTCCTTGCTGGAACCTTGGAGGGATTACGTGGAATTTACTAACCCACATATTCAGCTATCTGTTCTTGCACTTTCATGAGATCAGTGGCATCCTGAACTTGCCTGTTAGACTTGCTCAAGCTCTCTTAGAGAAGGTTTGGGGACTGAGGATTCTTAGTTGGTCTTCTAAACACCTCTTGAAATGGGCTGACAGCCTTCATATGATTACCAAAGAGGTTGAGGCAAGGGTGCACAGTTGCCTTGTGAACAAGAATACAAATGAATTACCATCTAATTTGTCTAAGAGGATGCGAGCTTACCATGTTTCCGGTAACTCAAGAAAAGTATAGCCGTCCAAGGTTGTTCTTTTAATTTCCACCATCCTTTCAAAAGATGAAAAGTCTCTCACAGAAGGCTACCCTTCCTTTCTCTATGGATGACATACTGCATCTTGAATCCATCTTTCACTCATTGGAGAGAATTCCCTCTTTCCTTCCTTCTTCCATCCATCCTCCCATCCTGAGAACAAGAGGTAATTATCTCACCTATGAATTGGGGGTATATCTCTGAAGACATGGCAAAGTCAGTGCTAGAGCAGAATTCCAATAGGGATACATGATCTGCAGTCTCACAAATAAAGAACTCTACCCTTCTATTTTTTATGTAAGAAAAAGAAACTGTACACACTCCCAACATGTTTATATTCACTGAATGTGTCTTGTCCTCCTATCAGCTATGTTTTTAATGCTTCAGGGCAGAGTCTTCCCCTGCATAATGGTCAAGCTGCCAAAGTCTCTTGCCCTGCCTCCATGGGCAGAGTTTGAGACTGCAGTTTGCAGTGATAGGAATTGTGTTCATTAAACCCTCCAATTACTGGTTGTCTGACCCAAAAATGGCAGGAAGGTATGGTACCACAGGAAATGAGTATCAGTATTGTACTATGCTTCTTAGATGTGAACTTTTAAGTTCTTTTGTTTATTAATAATAAATCTCATCCACAGGTCATTGAAAATTTGGATGGATTGACAAACCTAAATAGTATTTTCTTGGGTAAGAATAGAATTACAAAACTGCAGAACATGGATTCCCTCATCAATTTAAAGATTCTTGGTGTGCAGGTTAGTATATTAATGATTAGTGTAGATTTTTTCTCTTATCCTTTGACCTTGAATATTGTTTTTATGTTTCTATCCATATTGTTTTCATTAATAAAGTAGTGTGTTATAGTTCTTTTTGAAATAGAGGATTTATTTCATGTTAAAAGTTTTGATTAGCAAAGTTGAAGAGTTTAGTCTTTAAAGTACTCAAATGATTGTGATCATAGGTTTTGATTTCTTACTTGGTTTGTGGATGTGCCATCTTTTGTTAATAATTTTCTTGGTAATAATGGCATTTATGACTTAGACATTGTAAGTATGAGTATACATAGTAAATATTGGTGGTTCTTCAGAATTTTAGGTTTTTGCCAAGTGTTTCCTACCAGACTTGTTTCTTGCCACACCATGTAGATGACCTTTAACAATAATGAAATTATTAATTATTTCAGAGTAATCGACTAACAAAAATAGAAGGATTGGGTCGCCTTGTAAACTTGGAGCAGCTGTATTGCTCCCACAATGGCATTGAAGTGCTGGAAGGCCTTGATAACAATGTGAAACTCCAAACCTTAGACATGGCTGTTAATAGGATAAAAAAGATAGAAAATATTAGCCATCTTACAGAGATAGAAGAGTTCTGGGTAAGTGTTATGAGTAAAAGTTTTATTAATTATAGTATTTTATTTTGTTAGACTGAAGGATTAGGAATACATACCTCGATAGAGGACGTGTTCCTGAAACACACATATTTCAAAATGGCTTATACTGGATGAATTTTTCCCCATAATGCTGAAAAATAGGAGCTTTCATTCTTTGATCCCATTCTCAAGTGTCCCAAAGCCTTAATGCCTTTCTTTGTTCACAATTTTATAAATACAAACTTGGAAGGAAAATTTCATCATTTGCTATTATATATATATATATATATATATATATATATATATATATATATATATATATATATATATATATATATATATATATATATATATATATATAAAACTGAGATGTGATTTATTTAAAGTTTGCCATTTCCATCATCTAGCAATTTTCACTGATATCTTGCTCTCTGCTTTCAGTTCAATGGCAATGAAATTAGTGACTGGAATGACTTGAAACAGCTTGAAAATGCCAAAGGAATACAGACTGTCTACCTTGAGGGAAACCCATTGCAGCGCAGTGCTGATTATCGTCGCAAGATTAAGATGGCTTTTCCATCGTTAACACAGATTGATTCAACTCTTTGCCGATAAGGTGGTAGTGAGGTGTTGTCATTTATGCATAAGGTACGAGTACACATATTTACACAGCTGTTTCCATTAAGTAAGGGAGTGCTTCTTTAATCCAATGGTTATATGCTCCAAAAACCTGATGATTGATGAATTTTCACTTTTGTAATGTATACATACCAATTAAACTTTTCAACTCATTTCAAGACAGTTTTTATCAGCTAGTTTTATTGCAATTTTGCAGTTTGTTCACCATCATGTGATGGTAATTGTATTAGGGAGAAACTTCAACAGGTATTTCATACTTATGAATAAAATAGAGCTTTCACCAAGTCAAAAAGATATAAGGTTGCTTCAGTTATAAGGATACATGTTGGGGAGTTGAGCAGCTCATACAGTAATGCAATAAATTGCATGAAACAAACCTTGGCCTGCTGGTTATGTTCAATCACTCCCCTCAAATGAGTATTATTTTATTGTTTTAACAATCTCCCTATTTGGTGTGTGAGCTGGCTAAGTTTCACCAAGACAGTTTGAATACCAAACAATATCATGCTGAATAGTAATTGCAAAAGGAAGAGCATGTCTTTTTTATAGTGTTCTTCATTGATACAAAAGGTAAGAAAAGATCACTAAACAATATCTCTTGTTCTTGTATTTTCTATTAATAACTTGACCATAATTCTGGAGATATGCCTGTTATGGGCCAGACTTGTAAGAATTTGACAAGAATTAGAGAATGGTGGTAATGAGCAATATATGATGCAATGCATTTTTTTTTTTTTTTTTTTTTTTTTTTTCAAATCTGATTTTTATTTTCCAGTTTTTTATCATGAAAAAATTAATAAAAGCATATATTTAAGCTGCTTATGTTCTCATAAAGCTATTAAGCAATGTAAAGATTCGTGGAACTTACATTTGCATGTAGCTGTTTGTTTTCATCAACTTTGTTTTTACAGAGAACTGTATATCCATTGAGCCAGTAGTAGGAAATAACATCAGCATTGAAATTAGTTAGATTTAGATTATATTTATATTCTTCTTACAACATATCTACACCCTCTCTCTTAACTTTCATGCTATCTGAGGTTTACGACCCTCAAGTTTGGTGCTTGGTCCTAAATTTTTACCATCCGGAGTTTCATGTATTATCACAAGTTTCACACTGCTTTGAAAAGCTTTGGCAAGTATCAGTTGCATTTACCTACAGTCAGTACCATGCATGCTTCCTCAAGACTCCAATGAGATCTCCAGTGAGATCTGACAATTTCATATCCACTGATGGGTAATGTTTTGGCCACCTGAAGCAGTAAGCCAATAGCTGCCACTACACATGTCTCTCATGCATTGGACTAAGCTCACTGCCATTTGTTTCTGCCTTGACCCACAGGAGAACCCTCCTCCACTCACTGTAGCAATATTGGCAAAGTACCAACATCCCACCATTAAGTCCATAGCTTTCTTCTTATTAAAATTACAAAAGAAATTTTGTGCTGTCATAATTTACTTTAGTTAGGCTGGTTCTGGCAATGCTGCTTGGGATGTTACCTTATCAGATTCTATTTGATGCACTTTTCATGAATGATGCAGAGCTTCTGTTTTTGGTACAGGTCTCATTGGCATTGCAAGTGAAATACATGAAAAATAAATAATACAGGTAGATCTAACCATGAGAGAAAAACAAAGAGTGTTGACTGTATAAAAAGCATTGTGTAATGTGGCACTGGCTGGTAAGGAATGGAAGATGACGCATGAGTACAGTGCTTAATGTTACCATTGGTACATACCTACAATACGTACTATATGTGCTTATTATTGGTACGTATGTAGGTGTGTAGATACCATTGATAATTAATGTCTGATAACTCTACTCGTGTATTATCATCCCTTCCTTACCCTCCAGTGCCACATTGCAGAATGTTTTATGTACAATCAGCACTCTTTCCTTTACTTTCTTTCATGGTTAGATCTGTCATTGTTTATTTTTTTCATGTATTTTAGTTAGCATTGCCACTGAACACTGCACCAGAAGTTGGAGGCCCAAATGAAATGTTAATATTCTTACATTTTTTCTATTTTTCTCCCTTTTCAATAAAGTGTTTTTACCATGTTTCTGTCATTACAAGAGCATTTGCCACTGAAATTGCAACACAGTCATGAATTTAAAGGTATGTATTTTGAAAAAGGGGAGTAAAATTGAGAGGGGTTGCAGAAGTCAGCTTCTGAACAGGCCTGGACGAATAGATTTTTTTTCAATGTTTTTAATATTGTTAGTTTTGTGATCCTTGAGTTTAGTGCAATAACTTAAGAACCAGGCAAGTGTGAAACTTGTGAGTGGGATGTGTAATAAAATAATAGTCAATTAATGTTTTATTTCAGGGTGTGGATTCCATAGACAATGAATTTTGATAGCAGAATGCCACTTAAGATATGATATTTTGTACATGCAATAAGTTATTGTGCTGGACAAGTCTCTGAAAATCTTCCTTGATGTAACAACTGCCAAAAGGTATAGAATATGTAGCTATTGTAAGTGTTTGTTATGTGTTGCTTTATACATTTAAGGCAGCTGTAGCTTGTGGAAGCACATTTTTTATATAAATTTTTTTACCAAATTTTGTAGTCTTTCTCTGAAGTAATAATTGTACATATTGAAACAGGATCTTATTGTGTGCCTCCCAAAGGTTCTTTCTTGACATAGCATGATTGTATATCTTTATTAAGCTAGATATACATATTTTTATTGGTATTCAGTTATACTGTGAATATACTTTAAAAGAAAGTTCAATTAATTTATGCATTTGAGATCAGACTGGAGTGCTTCATAGTCACTTCATCTATGCAAGATGAGAGCCATAGGGGATCAGATAGTATTAAAATGTTATAATTGAAATACACATTTTTATAATTGCCGGAAATCTAACTCGTCAGTACTCTTTGATGACTTAATTTTACTTTGTGTGATGCAAATGCATATGAGAGCATTGGAGACTGCACAAATATAGATGGCAGTCATAACTTTTTATTTTTTCTCTCCTCCATGTACAGTGTATATGTGTATGTACGTGTGTGTGTTGGTGCGTGTGTGTGCGTGTGCATGTGAGAGAGAGAGAGAGAGAGAATTGCTCTTTTTCAGTATTAATGCCAAGATACAAGTGACTACGTACTAAAGAATATGTTCATGTCATATGACATAACTCTTAATTCTGTATGTGTGTACTTAATAAGATACATTCTTAAGGTGTTTGTTATCAAGTAGTGTGATTGTTGGTAATTGCTCTTGTTCTGCACTTTTGATGGCCTGTTTTATAGATTAACATTTGACATGAACTTCAGATTGAACACAATCTCAATTTCATTTTCTTGCATAGACATAATGTAAGTATGGTGGTGAAGCTTCATCTGTCTTTTATTGTGTGGCACATATTTTAATCAACTTAGATTTTCATATAGAAAATGATTTCAGGTAAACAGGAAGTGATGTGATTGAACTTATTTTTGTAGGATGCTTTATCCTGTAAAATAGTTGATTCACACAAGGAAATTAAGTATATTTTAAGTAAACAAATATGAAACATTTTTGTAAGATATGTACATTTTTGTGTAAAAGAAACTAACTTTGGATTATTTCTGGTAATAATATGTTTAGATTGCTAGTCAGAGAGTGTTATTTCTCAAATATAAGTTAAGTTACCTTATTGTTCATCACAAACGTATTTTATACATAAAAGCTTTACTTTGTTGAAATATGCACATTGATTCTGCTTTAGAACTGGATTTTTTGTTGCCCGTTATTAAACCTACTTAATAATTTAAGAAATTATGCAACAATTTTACTGTACAAGCATATGCATAAGCTGCTTTTATCATACATAGTTTGGATAAAAATCAGCTTAGTGGAATTTATTCTAAAGTGTCAAATTTGACTGTTACTTATTTATAATGGATGGTAACTGCAGTAATCACATCTGTAAATAGATTCATAAGCATACATATGAATAGTAGCTGCTGCTGCTGCTGCTGCCTTGTGCCCAGATTCAGAACACACCATTATGTATTTTTAGAAGCCAGTATATACTATGATTCCAGTCTGCTGTGATTTAGTATGTCATGTTGTGTAGTATGTACATCATGTCCATACTGCATGAAAGTATTAAGAGTTGATTGTATTACTTTTGTACTATAAACAAATTATTGTATAACCACTTTTGATAGGAATAATTTGTATACTCATTTATTTGTAATTGTAAAGTGTAACCTCAGATTCATAAGCTTGATTGTCTCAAAGTATGTCTCCTCTTGGAAATTATAAAATAGGAATTGCTTTGAGTGGGTTTGCTAAGTTCAGGGGATCTCCAAACTTTTATTTAGTTTAAGGGCTTCATATACTTTACACATCTTTTTGGGTGAAGAAAAGAAAAAAAAATGGATTAGTAAATTATTGAATATTTTATTTGGATTTGTTGGAGTGGTCAGTGTGATATGATTCAGGACAAGAGAAATGCAATGATGACAAAGAAAGGATTCTTTTGGTACTCTGAGAGGTTATGTATAATGAGTATATTATGTTGAATATTAGCAAATGCTATGACAAATAGAATAATTTGTAGATAAGAAAAATTCATAATTTTTTATTTGGGTTTTATTCTTGAGCTCTTCAGGTGTTTGCCAAAATGTATTTTGCCTAATTATGTGCCACTTCATAATGAGAATGAAGACATTGTTAGAAAAGTTCAGAAATTCATAACTTGTAGCCATGAGTTTAAGGGGGAAATTCGATTGATTTGGTAGAAAATTCTTGAAAATATGATACAGTAATAATACTCCGCTTAACGAACGTTCGTTTAACGAATTTCTGGTTTAACTTATTATATAAAGTTAGACCAAAAGTCCACATAACGTACAACCACATCCGTTTTAGCGAATTTTCTGGGTTTGAATTTGCCGGGTGAGGGACTGAATGCGGCAGTTTCGCTGTGATTGTCTGGCTCCCTGCCTCTGTCTCTAGTGCTCCTGGAGCTGGATCCAAGATTCTTTAACAACGTCAGAGCAACCTCTTGCAGTGAAATGGCATCCATGAACGCTTGGAGGAATGGTGACAAGGTTGCTCTGAGGTTGCTGGGAACACCACCTCTGGAGATGGTGTTACTGTCTTATATATGCATTTATGTTCACAAAACAACATTTCTATTATCTTTTTACAAACCTTGCCCCCAAGAAAGGATTGTTTTGTAATGCATAAAGTGAAATCTTAATGGAATACCAAAAAATAAAGCAGAGATGAGATGAGCCACAGACAAAGTGGGAGACTCGTGATGACTCGGCCACTTCTTCTTCTTGTGACCCTTTTAACCTGTGTGTTGTCTTTTCCCATGATAATTGTTTCCACTCCTCTATTGCCTGCTATAATGGATATCACATCTTAGTATTCATATACGCTCATGTCACGAGGATAACCTCGACTCCGTGGCAGTGAGTGATAGTGAATTATTAATGAAATACCACGGTATTTCATTAATAATTCACTATCACTCACTGCCACGGAGTTGAGGTTATCCTCGTGGCATGAGCGTATATGAATACTACGATGTGATATCCATTATAGCAGACAATAGAGGAGTGGAAACAATTATCATGGGAAAAGACAACACACAGGCTAAAAGGGTCACAAGAAGAAGAAGAAGTGGCCGAGTCATCACGAGTTTCCCGCTTCGTCTGTGGCTCATCTCCTCTCTGCTTTATTTTTTGGTATTCTATTAAGATTTCACTTTATGCATTACAAAACAATCCTTTCTTGGGGGCAAGGTTTGTAAAAACCTAATAGAAATGTTGTTTTGTGAACATTTTGTGTCCAAGTCTTTTATCATCCTTTTTTTGTGTGTTGTGTAGTATGTATGCACCATGTGATCACACTATTGTGGAGTTTTAGATAAGTTAATCCATGAATATCAAATGGAAATGGATATATAAAATCAAGTTTCTTCTGTTCATTAGATAGCTGAGAGTATGGTAAAATAATATTGCCATCTTAAAAGTAATAAAGTTGACAAGTAGAGAAAACATAACAAAGCTGGATTGGTGAGGAAAGTTAATACAGGAGGCCATTGAGAAGCAAGATTTGATTTAGAATTATGTGAAAAAATGAAGTGCTAGGATGATGATATATTTAATTGTCATTATCAACTAAGTTTGTCTATCTTTATTCACACACACACACACACACACACACACAAAGACATGTGTGTTATTCACCACAGTCATCTGCTGGTCACCCAACCAGCTTTTCCCCTATGGAAAGAGCTCAGAGCTCATACTAAATTTTTTAACATCTCTCAGACATCTTCCCTTCTTCAGTTTCTTACTATGCGATCTTGTGCATCTAATGTCATATTCTTCTCTCAGGATTAGTTTCTCATTATCCACTTGATCCATTCCATTAATCAATTTATAAACTTGTATGAGATCCCCTCTCTCTCTTCTCTGTTCCAGGGTTGGTAGATCCATAGCTTTTAGTCTCTCCTCATATGTCATCTTTAAATTCTGGAACCATTCTTGTAGCCATTTTTTGTAGTCTCTCCAATTTCCTTATGTGTTTCTTTTTATGGGAGGTCTGCACAACTCCTGCATATTCCAATCTAGGTCTTATTTTAGTACTTATCAATTTCTTCATCATTTCTTTGTCCATATAGTGAAATGCTAATCCAATATTTCTTAGCAAATTATACGTCTCTCTGAAAATTCTATCAATATGGCTTACCGGTTGATTGTCTTCTTCCATTGTCACTCCCATGTCCTTTTCCTTTTTTACTTTTTCTAGCTCTACTCCATCTCCAATCTTATAGATTCCCACTGGTCGTCTTTCACTTTTTCCCATTTCCATGACATGGCTTTTGTCCACATTGAATTCCATCTCCCATTTTTTACTCCATTTCCAGATCTTGTTTAAGTCTTCCTGTAGTTTTTCACAATCCTCTTTTTGTTTAATGACTCTGCACAGTTTCGCATCGTCCGCAAACAGATTTATGTAGCTGTTCACTCCCTCTGGCATGTCGTTTATATATACAAGAAAAAGTATTGGCGCCAATACTGACCCCTGTGGCACTCCGCTGTCTACTGTTCTCCACTTAGACTTCATATCTTTAACTATCGTGTGTGTGTGTGTGTTTTCAACTCTTGATGAACATGAGTTTGAAAAACGTGATTTCATTTTAATGTAACTTGATATTTAAGGAGATATTATTAAATAATGTGATTTATTTGATTTAATGCAGCAGCCACAAATTGGTGGCAAACAAAGGCCTCCTCATCTCCTGTTTTGTATTCCATGTTCCATACAAGATTTTACATTTTGCATTACAAAACAAGCTTTTATTGGTGGTAAGGCTTGTAAAAAGCCAATAAAAATGTTGTTTTGTGAACAAAAATGTATATATGAGACCTCATTCCTCAATCTGGAGCTAACTTACATTATGAGCAGATCATTCTCTGCATTTTCACCTAGTGTGCTATACCATAGCACCCAGGCGTCTTTCAACCTCCTTGCAGGAAATTGATTCCAAGAAGTCAAGGAAGACTGACCATTGAAATGAAATTGGAAATGTTAGATCGCTATACTAGGGGAGAAAAGACCTCAGTCATTGTCCATGCAACGGAACTGAGGGAGAGCACATTGTGTACAATCAGAGCTAATGAAATGGGAACATGTTTTTATTGTTTCCATGACCTAGTGATGTACTAATAGTTTTTAAAGATTTGAATAACAAAATCCTCAAAATAAGCAGACTTTCCAAGAGGCCAGGAACATAATTCCCTATTACTATTGTTTTCTATAGGAAAATTATGTTTGAATAATGTGATTTTGAATAACGGGATGTCTTCAGGAACAAAACCCTTGTGTTAATCGAGAGTTGACTATATATATATATATATATATATATATATATATATATATATATATATATATATATATATATATATATATATATATATATATATATATATATATATATATATATATATATATATATATATATATATATAAATAATGTTATTTCCACACTATCTTCTCATTTACAAAATTATTAAAATATCTTTTGCACACACTTTCCACTGCTTCCTTGCTACCAACAAACACTACACTCTCTTCTTTTGCACATTCCCACACTTCTTTCCCCCTCTCTCTATCTCTCTTTTAACATCCTTCCTAACTTATTCTCACTAAACTTTTCACTTAGTTCCTTATCAGACTTTTTCATCTACCGCCCTTCAATATTCCCATATTAGTCCTTTTTTGTATTCAATATTTTTACTGTTATTAATTTCATTTCCTCTGAAACTTTTTTTTTCTTTTTTTATATACTCTTCTTTTTAAATGATGTCATCAATCTCAGGTTTCCACCATGCAAATTTCTATACCTTACCATTTCTATTGTTACTGTCTGTCTGTTTTTTTTTTTTTTTTTTTTTTTTTTTTTTTTTTTTTTAAGGCAAAATTACCTTGTGTACTGCACTTGAATAGTCCCTCACAGGCATTTCATATTTTTTGTGTTTTACTTGACATACCACTAGATTTTATATATACACTTGTTACTTTCGTTGCCCACTCTTTGCACCCTAAATTCATACAATTAATTCATTTCAGCAACTTTGATCCTTGACCTTTGTTTTCCATTCTATACTAAGTCTTCACTTATAAAGTGTCAAGTGTTTTAGTAGTAGTTGTCATTTGCATTATGAATTAAAGAGTGCTTTCATAACATTGAGCCATGTAAAGTTTTGAACTTTAATTCCCAGTGTTAAACATTATATAATAAAAGATTACTGAAAAGTGAAGAGAAACTTAGCCTTTAATCTTGGATTTAGTATAATGTCAGAATTAAATGCTTCAAGAGTGCTTTCATAACATTGAGCCATGTAAAGTTTTGAACTTAAACTCCCAGTGTTAAACATTATATAAGATTACAGAAAAGTGAAGAGAAGCTCAGCCTTTCATCTTGGATTTAGTATAATGTCAGAGTTAAATGCTTTAATACACTTATAGGCTGACTATGGGTTTTTCATAATAATGATATCAGAGTTGATTTATTGGATTGTGGTTGTGCTATGAATATTACAGGATGTGTTGGTTAGTGAGATAAAAATATAAATTATTATGAAGAACTATTGTGATTAAAAAAGATGTTATTTGTTGTGATACAGTAACACTGTATTTGAAAAATATTACAAATTTTTTGAAATATGTTTATATTTTCATGTCATTGTATGAAGAATAAGATGTTAATTAGAATGTTTCCACTTTGTATAACTTCACATAACTGGATCAGGCACAGCCCATGCCATTGCAAGAGAAAGGAAACAGAACTGCAAGATAACATTGAAACATGTCAAACATGAAGCTACACCTTATGCATGTGTTGGTATCTGTACAGTGTTAAGTTTGTTTGGTCTCGTGTAGAAATGATATTTACTTAAACTGTTTGCTGCCAAGTATTCAGACATTTGTTACAGTAATATTGCATGGACATACAACAAAATTTTTGATGTAAGGCCAAGGAAATTTGTGTTGGATTGAAACATGTGATGTGCCAATTGTGAAGTATGACTTTAAAAATAAGTATTTGTAATCTATCAAAATTTTACATTCATATGTTAGATTTTAACTTGAAATCTCTTGATTTTTTAGCCTTTTTTGGTCACGATGCATGCTCCAAGTTACCAGAATAAACTAAAAAAAATAATTCAATGCAATGACTTGTTTCCTTGGCTAGAAACCATATTTTTTAGGAATAATGTGGCTTAAGAATAACTTCAGTTCACTAGAAGGTGGCATTTATTGTGCACATGATAACAACTTAGAACGTAATGAAATACAAACTTATTGACATCTTGATCTTTGTTCCCCTAGAAACTTGAGTGTTATTTGTAGTGTTCCTTGCTAAATGTTCTTAATATGTCCCCAAGCCTTGGATGTTTACTAACAAAAGAATGTATTGCAATTTTTTTTCCCATAAGCAATTAAAGGTAAAAAATATTATTACATCCCTTGAAAAGAAAAAAGATCCTATTATTATTGGCACATTGTACAGTACACTGATTGGGTTGCATAAAATAATTTAAACATTGCTTAATACTGGAACAAATAGTATATTTGATGGGATATAAGACATCCCCATTTCAGATCATATTGAGGATTCTTTCATCTTTCTTTTTGTGTATTTAAGCTTCTTATGTTTAGAACAAGCTAATGGTACAGCTGAATAAAAAGCAAGCAGTCGCAAAGGTAAAAACATCTTACATGACTGCAATAACAAAAACAAAGGTAGTGACCTAATCATGAAGGCGAGGTAAAGAAAAGCCCACAGCTGCCTATATGTCAATAACACACTTGCCGCATCATTAAAAAGGGCTGTTTGTTTTGAACTTATCTTCACATCATATTGTGTTTGAAATTATGATAGAGCACCCTTGCTTATAATATAATACAGTGGTGTAAATCTCCGTGTTTATGGGTGAAAGAAATTTCAAAATAAAATCTAAAGTAGGCGTCACATTTGTATGTAAGATGCAGAATTCTTTTTAACAGTTTTTTATGGAGAAAAATACTTCTTATATGCCATCAAATATGATAAATACAAAAAGAATTAGAGAAAAGTAAGTGAAAAAGTCAGGCAGCACTGCTCGTGGGGAGTTGTGATTTTGTCTCAAGAGAGATAAACAAGGATAGTATTTACTGTAGTGACTCATTTTGATCCATAGAAGTTCTAGTATGCAAGTCTCACCCCAAATAAAGATATATCAAGCAAATTTTTTATCCAAATAGGATATATATCAAGTCGGACTTTTCCAAACCAGACAAAGTACTGAGGTACCATTGTACATATTTTGCATTTCATGTGATAAATGTAGTATTTCAAGAGAGAGAGAGAGAGAGAGAGACTCAAGAGAGAGAGAGAGAGGGTAGAGAGGGAAGCAGGTCCTGATGGGAGCATACACAGAATATTCATTTTAATATTGCACTTATATCTTCCCATTTAAATTTTGGATCATTTAAAAGATTTGCTAAATCTTTGTTATAAGGTTTATAAAAATCTTGAAGCATTTTTCTTGTTGAGTCAAACATATCTCCTACCAAAGATTTCTTCCTGTTTTTGTTATAGACTTTATGTATGTTTATTCTTTTATTTTCGTCTGGTGTTGGTGATCCTGAAATGAAAGAAATAATTTTCAACATGAGGTGGATATAACATCCTAACTGCATCTCACTTTGGAATCAATTCAAAACTAAAACTCTCCAATTGTAACACTACAGTTGAAATCCCTGAAAATTATTTCACTATATCCATTTATTTTGATATCCCCTTCTTGTTGATAGTTAATATGACCAAAGTTTTGTATAAATCCATAGATATAATAGTAATGATAAAATAAAGTATGGAAAGCAGCATCATTAAAATAAAAAAGAAATACAGAATTTAAAAAAAAATGGTATTAGAATTATTTTTATATAAAAAAAATACAGTTCTTGAATACTGCAATGAAAGAGAGAGAGAGATAAAATCTTACTCAGACCCAGATGGTGGTAAATGCTTGCCAGAGTTTTGGTAACATTGTTATGGTAATCTTCCATTCGTAACACCAGCACTTGTTTGCGAGGAAAGACTTGCAGCCAATCTTTCATGTATAAATTATATAGTCCATTATACAAACGAACTCCCTGTACCAGGAAAATAATATGTATAAATTATTTTGGGAAATTCTTTGAAACATTTTCAGTGTGCTGTTCATTATTATGTATTTGATTCCACCTTCCCTCTTAAGTTGCAACCTGCAGTGAATGGACTGTGATAGAATTACTGACTAATTCCATGTTGATAGCACTATTAAATGGGATAAATATATTATACATAAATATAAGACAGATCCCCACTTTATATCATCTCTATAATGATAAAGCCGAACAGTGAGGATACCACCTCTTCATTTCACCAAAGAATTAGCACTACTAAGAGTAGGGTGTTTTCAGATATACTGAATATTTAGTTTAGAAACATAAAGATCAACAGATAATGAAATAAATTTGTTGCTACATATACTTACCCATATGAAATTACATATGCCTATATGCCATTATTCCCACACTTAGCACAGAAAATCAACCAGCACCTCTATATAGAGATCGTGCCTATAACTACCACATCACCTCCATGCGCATGCATGCCGGGAACCACCAGCCCAGCTGGCCATACCTCAGATCCTTTATGTGCTCAGCACGGTGTTCACCTGCACCTCTTCTTGCTTCTTCCTGCCTTTTTTTGTGCTCACTTCCTTGCCGCTTTCATTTCTACTTCTCCCTGAGTTACCATGGCCATTCGGAGTTGTGTTGGATGCAAGAGCCGCATTCTCACTGTGTGTCTTGGCAGCCCACCATGTCTTCAGCCGAGGACCAGTGTAATGAGTGTTCCCATCTCTCCCTTCTCCAGTTCCAAGTGTTTGTGAAGGATGCTGAGAAGCATTTTGCTAAGGAGAAGCTGGCCAAGTCATCTGACAGTTCCAGTGAGAAGCGTTCTCGCTGGCAGGAGCCGGCTTCTGAGGCCTCTTGGGCCAGCAGGTTTGTCACTGTAGAGTCTGATTTAGCTGCTACGAAGGATTCTATTGCCCAGTTGTCAGCAGTCTTGTTGCCCCCTGCCTCCGGTTCTGCGTTTTCAGGATGGTGGAGCAAGTGTGCATCCGCCCCTCAGGTTGGTGCCGAGTGTAAGGGGGACCCGGTCTCACCCCGGCTCAGGCCCTTCGGTTGTGGCAGCTGGTAGTAGTGGAGCGTGCGGCCCGGTGCTCTGCCCCGCTGCCAGTAGCAAGTGGCGTGCCTTCTCCCGCTGTTCCTGGCCCTTCCACGGAGTTTTTGAGGCTCGGTGGAGTTAGTGTGTGTGCAGCCCTTCTCCCCAGTCTGGCTCTGGAAGTAAGGGGGGTCCAGTCCCCAACTGTTTCAGGCTCTTCTGCAGACTTCTCTGGTTTCAGGGGTGTGAGCTTGAGTGCAGCCCCACTCCCTAGCGTGGTCCCAGGAGTGAGTGTGGTGCAGACTCCTGCTGTGTCAGGTGCTTCCAGGGAGTTTTCAGGTCTTGGTGGAATGAGCTTGCATACAGCCCCACTCCCCGGTTTGGCTCTGGGATTGAGTGGTTTGCAGGCTCCCGCTGATCCTGTCTCTTCCGTGGCTTGTCCTGGGGTCAGTGGATTGAGTCTACGTGCAGCTCCTCTCTCTGGTAAGGCCATGGGGGTTTGTGGGGAGCCAGCTCCCACTGTGCCAATTTCCTCCATGGGCCTTGTGGGTGGTGGAAAAATGGGACTTCATGCAGCACCACTCCCTGGTGGGTTACCAGGTGATCGCAATTTTACAGGCTCAGTGGGCGTGTCTTCCATGGACCTGCCTCATGTTGCTTTGCTGTATGGGTCAATGTCCTCCCAGGTTCCGCCCCAGCCAGTTGATGCAGGCGCGGACTCTGGTGGTGCAGTAGTTAGTCAGGCTGCTGTCATGGGCTGGCCTTCGTTTTCTGAAGAGGTGGATGAGGTTTTTGATGACGTTCCCTCGGGGGAAGCTGGCACTCAGGATGAGGAGGGTGTGGCCTCCTTTCGTGAGCTTATTACCTCAATAAGAGAATCCTTGGGTCTCCCCATGCCCTCTTCTCTTGCTTCCACTCTTCAGATAGGAGTCGGGCGCACCTCGGGGACTTCACAGCCTGGCTCCACTCCCCTGGTGTTGCCTCATTCTCTCCTGGCTCTGGTGGTTCACAGGGAACAACTGGGATGTTCCCTGGGGATCCCTAATCCAGCTTCAGCCAAGTTTGCCTTGCCCAGGAGGTGGGCTCCAAGGAGAGAGAGGTGGTGCACTCCAGAAGGAGATTCCTGTGGGGCTCCTCTCAATGATGAGCTGCTTCATTTGGTGGAAAGTAAAGATCTGTCTGTGAGTCTTCCTTGGTGTATGGCTACTCAATTGGTTGATATCACTTCCTGGACAGATCAGGTTCTGGGGGCCCTTGCTGGCCTTTCCAATGCTGCCCCCCAGAGGGACTTGGACTGCCTGGGAGCTCTTGCCAGGGCAAAATTCAGATATTATGCAACCCTGTGAAATGCTCTGTTTGAGGATGATATTATGCAGGCAGGCTGTGGTGAGAAACCTTCCTAATACCTACGGTGACAGGGAGAGACAGCAATTGATGTCTTCCCCCGTTGGCTCCCATCTTTTTGATAGTCAGACTTTGGCAGCAGTGGAGCAGAGGGAGCTTGAGTCCTCGCAACAGTCCCTCGTATCCCAGATTGCTTGTGGCCTGGCTTCCACAGCTCAAGGCGTCAGGGTTAAGGCTGGTTGTGCCATTGGTTCCCAACACCTTGCATTGGTTGCGCCTCCTTCGGTTCCGCCCCCTCCTGCTCCTAAGGCGAGTGGTTCCTTTCGCCCTCAAGGATTCTTCCGTGGCCACTCTAGAGGCCGTCAGGGATCTCGCTAGGGACGCTGCAAGTTGGGGCTTGTCTGCAGCAGCACTGGCAAGAGTGGGAGAACATCGGGGTCTGTGAGTGGGTAGTCAAGACCCTTTGGTATGGTTGCATTCTCCCCTCCTTTCAAGCGTGCCTGTGAAGTTTCTGGCGTACAGGGAGGGCTCAGACCATCATTTGCTGGTAAAGGGAACTATAGAACTAGTGGTAGACCTTCAGGCCAGGTTCTATTCTTGCATCTTCCTTGTGTCCAAGACCACAGGGGGCTGGAGGCTGATTTGCAACCTTTTGGTTTAACCCCTTCCTCGGCAGAAACGAGTATACCGTATTTTACGCCTTGTAAGACGCTGCATCTTGGAAGACGCACCCTAATATTTGAAAGAAATTTCTAAGAAAAAAAGTCATTCTCATACAAGAACGCATTCACCATATATCCGACCACTGAATACAAAAACATCAAAAGCAAGGAGTCTGCAAAACAGTATTGTTTCACCACTCATTACAAATTTGCTGGAACGCTCACCACAAATTTAAAACGATGTAAATAAAAACCCCATAGGTAAATACATATACACAGTGAAGCAGTCCATCTCTTCTTGTTTTAGTGGCGGGTGATGGCATGTTTTAGACCTGTTGTTTACATTACGGAATCACTTGTCCGATCGCCAAAACCGAACATGTCAGTGCTGCAGTTTGTATTTATTTTATTTTGCAGTCATGCTTCATAAGCTTTATCAATGTGAATACAATTCACAAGTGGAGTTTTGACTCTTGCTTGAATGAGTAAGCCACTTGGATGCTCTATCAGTAAAGGTATAAAGGCACCTGGCATGATGTGTGTGCGTTCGTGTGCATGTATGTGTGTGTTGCAGTGAGACGAGGGAGCGGCCCATTTTTCCACACGCTGAGTAGGCTGCAGGAAGGATTATGGTATTGTAAATACTTGTAACACCTAAGTACTGAGTTTACATAATATAAAAGGCTAAATTAAATGGTACTTAAGCTAACATCATAATGTAATGACTCAACATACAAATCCAGGTCGCTATCTGTCAAGTGTCCAAGCTCACTTGAGGTTGGATGCTGCCTTACAATACAACATCCATCTTGGAAGACGCACTAGTATTTTTCAGGGTATTTTTTAGGAAAAAAAGTGCGTCTTTTAAGCCATAAAATACGGTACTCGTTTTCACTAAATGTTCCGTTTTCAGTCGTCAACGAGTATACTCGTCTAAAATTTGACCTTCAAGAACCAGCTACAAACGTATATATTCGTTTTCACTAAATGTTCCGTTTTCAGTTGTCGACGAGTATACTCGTCTAAAACTTGACCTTCGAAAACCAGCTACAGACGTATATACTTGTCGATTCTGAGCCTTTCTAAGCCATTCTACATGTGAAACGAGTATTCTCGTCAAATCGTACGTCTGGCAGAGGCGACAGGGTGGAGCGGTGGGATTTCAAGGACGCTCTTACGAGATTTGCTCCGGCAACCACTGTCGTTGCATGGGTGTTGTTTTCATTCACATAACCACTTATTTTTTGTACCCTTTTCAAATAATTTACACTCCAAATGTCTAGTTCTGAGGAAGATAGCGAATATGAACATTCCCTCAGAAGCTTGAATACTTCTGATGACACTGCCAGTTCATCAGACAATGAATATTTCTCGACAAGTGAGGAGGAGGAGGAGGAGGGAGGTGAGGGGAGAGCTTGGAGTTTATAGGAAGACGAGTTAACTCGTATATATCTACAAAGGTATTTTCAAAGTAAAAGGTTAACCACAAAAATGGGGAAAAACAGTAATTACAAGCTGTTTTCATAATCAGCATGAAAAATACTATATAGAACCAAAATAAAAAAAAATAGTCTGAAAAAGAAACGTTTTTAACAAAAAAATTGTTGGGGAAGGGGTTAAAATCGTTCCCTGGTGGTGACCCACTTCCGCATGGAGACAGTTTCATCAGTGCTAGAGTCAATGGCCAAGGACGAGTGGATGGTGTCCTTGGACCTGCGGGATGCTTACTATCAAGTTCCTGTCCATCCTTGGTCACGCAAGTACATGCGGTTCATCTGGCAGCGCAGAGTTTACCAGTTTCAGACTCTGTGCTTCAGCCTTGCCACGGCTCCCCAAGTCTTTACCAAGGTGATGGCTCCCATGTCGGCTTGGGCCCATCGCCTTGGCATACCCTTGCCAAGGACGATTGGCTAGTTTCCTGTGCTTCTTGAAGAGGACTTCATGCCTCAACAATGCCCGTTCTCTTCTGCCTCTGTGTTCTCAGGTGGGAATTCAGGTCAACTGGGCCAAATCCCAGCCAGAGGAAGCAGTTTTTTGGGTATGGTTCTCAACACCATCAGAGCCCAAGTCTTCCCTTCGCCAGATTGGGTCAGCCATTTTCAGGCAGTGGCCCGACAGTTTCTGCTGGCCAAGGCTCTACCAGTGTTCCTCTGGAGGTCTTTGCTGGGACATCTTGCATCCCTAGCACAGTTAGTGCCAGGTATTTACCTAGTTGTATTGTATAGGGTTCGAGCAGGCCTCATAGTGTCCTGTCTCCATATCTCCATTTATCTAGTTTTTCTTTAAAGTTATGCACACTATGTGCTGCAACAATTCCATTATCCAATGCATTCCATTTTTCCACCGTTCTGTGTAGAAAACTGTATTTTCCAATATCCTTCACACACTGCTTTATCCTGATCTTCTTTTCATGTCCTCTTGTCCTTCCATCTTTTTTCGTCAACAGCACCTGGTCTTCTTTGTCTATCTTTTTAATATCATTTACTATCTTATACATTGTTATTAGGTCCACGCATTCTCTTCTATCTTGTAAGGTTGGCACTCCCATTTCCTTCAGTCATTTTTCATATGTGAGGGCCTTTAATTCCGGCATCATCTTTGTAGCAATCTTTTGTATCCTTTCCAATTTTCTTATATACTTTTTAGAGCGCAGAGACCATACCACTGCTGCATATTCCAGCCTTGGGCGTATCATACTTGTGATGATTTTTTTTCATCATATCTTTATCCATGTAATGAAATGCTACTCTTATATTAGTCAACATCTTATATGATAGTCCAAATATCTTGCTTATGTGTTTATCAGGGTTCAGATTTTCCCGTATGATCACTCTTTAGTCCTCTTTAGTCTTCATTATTTGTTCCTCTCCCATCAAATAGTTCCATACTGGTCTTCTCTTACTCTTTCCTAGTTCCATTATGTGACATTTCTTGGCATTAAACTCCAATTTCCACTTCTTGCTCCATTCATTGATCTTCTTTAAATCTTCCTGCAACAGCAGACAGTCCTCTCTGGTTTTGATAACTCTTTGCAACTTTGCATCATCAGCAAAGTTGCTAAGAGTTATCAAAACCAGAGGGGACTGCTGCAGGTGGGCTCCTGCAGATGCGGCCTCTGCAGTGGTGCCTAAAGAGGCATTGGTGGGCTGCTTCTGACCCAGATTGGTGTCGGGTGGCTTCAAATCGTCAGTGTTTGCAGGACCTTGCTAGGTGGTTGGTTCTGAATCAACTTCTCAAAGGCGTCCCCCCGTTCATGGTGGCACCTCCGGAACAGATCCTATTCTCGGATACTTCCCAGCTCTAGTGGGGAGCTCATCTGGGAGATTCTCTGGTTTCAGGAGTCTGGACTGTGGAGGAGCAGGGGCTCCACATAAATCATCTGGAGTTTTTGGCAGTCTTTTGGGCTCTCTAGTTTTCAACAGGCCTTGTCAGGGTCAGTGGTGTCTGTGATGTCCAACAACTAGACATTGGTCGCCTATCTCAGGAAGTCCAGGGGCACTCGTTTCGAACCTCTGTCAGCCTTAGCAGGGACGGTTCTCCAGTGATGTGAGAGCCGTTCCATCTCTCTGTGCCGTGTATTCGTTCCAGGACACTGCAATGTGATTGCGGACGTGCTCAGTCTGGAGTCTGAAGGGTCAGAGTGGACCCTACATCCCGAAATTTGCAGGTAAGTCTTCCAGGTGTGGGGGTCTCCTCTGGTAGATCTGTTTGCCACGGCACTGACTCATTGTCTGCCCCTGTATTAATCTCCTCTTCTGGATCAGAGAGCCTGGCAACAGGATGTATTTACCTAGTTGTATTTACCTAGTTGTAGTTTTACAGGGACTGGGCTTTATACTCGTGTGGCCCCATCTCCATATCTACACTTATCCAATTTTTCTTTAAAGCTATGCACACTCTTTGCTGACACCACTTCCTCACTCAAACCGTTCCAAGTCTCAACACATCTTTGCGGGAAACTATATTTTTAACATCTCTCAGACATCTTCCCTTACTTAGTTTTTTACTATGCAATCTTGTGCTTGAAATGTCATATTCTTCTCTCGGGAACAGTTTGTCATTATCCACTTGATCCATTCCGTTAATCAATTTATAAACTTGTATCAGATCCCTCTCTCCTTCTCTGTTCCAGAGTTGGTAGATCCATAGCCTTTAGTCTCTCCTCATATGTCATCCCTTCAAATTCTGGAACCATTCTTGTAGCCATTTTTTGTAGTCTCTCCAACTTCCTTTGTGTTTTTTTTATGGGGGGTCCACACAACTCCTGCATATTCCAATCTGGGTCTTATTATAGTACTTATCAATTTCTTCATCATTTCTTTGTCCATGTAGTGAAATGCTAATCCAATATTCCTTAGCAAATTATATGTCTCTCTGAAAATTCTATCAATATGGCTTACCGGTTGATTGTTTTCTTCCATCGTCACTCCCAAGTCCTTTTCCTTTTTTACTTTCTCTAGTTCTACTCCATCTCCCATCTTATAGATCCCTACTGGTCGTCTTTCACTCTTTCCCATTTCCATGACATGGCTTTTGTCTACATTGAATTCCATCTCCCACTTTTTACTCCATTTCCAGATCTTATTTAGGTCATCCTGCAGTATTTCACAATCTTCTTTTTGTTTTATAACTTTGCACAGTTTCGCATCATCCGCAAACAGATTTATGTAGCTGTTCACTCCTTCTGGCATGTCGTTTATATATATGAGAAAAAGTATTGGCACCAATACTGATCCCTGTGGTACTCCGCTTTCTACTGCTCTCCACTTGGACTTCATATCTTTAACTACCGTCCTTATGTCTTTCCCCCTCAAATAATTTTCCATCCATCTCAATGTGCATCCTTTTTAAGCCACTCTTCTCCTCTAACTTCCATAGTAATCTTTCATGTGACACTTTATCAAATGCCTTTTTTAAATCCAAATAAATACAGTCAATCCATCCCTCTCTCTCTTGTACTCTATCAACTATTCTAGAGAAGAAACTCAGTAAATTTGTTACACACGACCTACCTTTTCTAAAACCAAATTGGCTATTTTGATAATAATTTGCTGTCTTCAAGAAACTCGATTCATTGTTTATTACTCTTTCACACATCTTGCATATTACACTAGTTAGTGATACCAGTCTGTAACTTAAAGGTTCTTCCTTCCTTCCTCTTATATATGGGAACCACCTCAGCTCTTTTCCATTCTACTGGTACTGTTCCATTTTCTATTGAGCATTTTATGATGTTGTATATAGGACTTGCTAGTTCTTCCCTACATTCTTTCAGTATTCTGCCTGAGACTTCATCCAGTCCCATTGCCTTCTCTTCATCTAATTCCTTCATCAACTCTTTTATTTCAAGCTTGGTTACTTTAATTTCTTTCATATGGAGTCTCTCTATTACCCTGTGGTCTTTCAAATTTGGATTCCTTAGTAAAGACCTCCTGAAATTTACTATTTAACAGTTCTGCCATACTTTTGGGTCTTCCACCATCCGTTCTCTCCTTTTAACCTTTCTATTGTTTCTTTTTGCCTTATTTTTTCATTTATGAATCTGTAGAACAATTTTGGTTGCTCCTTACATTTTTCGACAATGTCCTTTTCATAGTTCCTTTTTTCTTCCTTTCTTACCTTAGCTTATTCATTTCTTGCTGTTTTGAAGTTCTCCTTATTTTCTGGATTTCT
This sequence comes from Portunus trituberculatus, assembly GCF_017591435.1. Taxonomy (NCBI): domain Eukaryota; kingdom Metazoa; phylum Arthropoda; class Malacostraca; order Decapoda; family Portunidae; genus Portunus; species Portunus trituberculatus. The sequence goes on along the minus strand of NC_059272.1, from coordinate 13,060,338 downwards.
ATTTCTCTTCCACCTTTTCCATGCTCCATATCTTTTCTCCTTTGCCCTGGCACACCTTGCATTAAACCAATCTTTCTTTCCTTCTTCTTTAGGTCTATATTTGGGACATATTCCTGACTCCTGTTTTGTATATTTCCAAAAATAAGTTATATTTCTCTTGCACCTCTGAGTTTTCCATCTCCTCCCAGTTAACGTTTTAAAATAGTTCTTGAGATTCTCAATATCAGCCTTTCTGTAATTTAATCGGTCTCCTTTGTATGATTCATCTCTATCTTCCTTTCCTCTTCTATATCCATTTCTAATATTACATGGTCACTCTTTCCCAATGGGCACTTATATCTTATATCATCATTCATTTGTATACCCCTTGTAAAAACCAGGTCCAATCTTGCCAGCTCATCGTTTCCTCTGAATCTTGTGTTTTCCTTTACTCTTTGGTCCATCATATTATCTATCATTAGGTTCAGGAATCTATCTCCCAGGCTTCTTCCCCATACCACTTTCATAATTTTCCCAGTCCACCTTACAGTTGAAATCTCCTACTAATATAACTTTTCTCCTTTCTTTAATGATTCTCGTTAGGCTCCTTATTGTGTCATCTATCATGTCTTTATATTCTTGATTGGTCCATGAATTTGTTTTTGGTGGCACATATGTTCCAATGATTGTTAACTCTTTTTTATTAATATGTATCTTAATATACAGTACTTCTGCTTTTCCTTCCCACACTCCACTTGGTTTACCACCATCTCTTTCCTTAACATCATCATGACTCCTCCTCCTCCTTTACCCACTCTGTCTCTCCTCCATATATTATACCTATTATCTATGTCTATTTTTATTGCCTCATTTAATTTTGTTTCAACCAGGCATACAATATCTGGTTCTTCTTTCTTTATGTAATCTCTTAATTCTAATTTACTTGATAAAACCCCATCTATGTTTGTATACATCATTTTTAATCTCTTGTTCTTATCATTTTAGTTAAACTTGCTCCATTTTTTCTCTTCCTTCTCTTTTATATACCATTTCCTTATCCTGTCTCCTATAATTCTCCAAAAATGCCTTCTCCTCCTCTGACCTTTCATTATTTTTTTTTTCCTTGCTTCTGCCACCAGTTCATTGTGTCTCTTCCTTTCTTCCTCATTTCTATTTTCTTTATATATATATATATATATATATATATATATATATATATATATATATATATATATATATATATATATATATATATATATATATATATATATATATCCTTCTTCTGTTTCTCTGAGTTTTGTTCTATATAGTATTTCTTCTGTTGCTGCTTGTGATTTTAATAGTATCTTATTTGGTCTCACTGTTCCTTCTTGATATGGTCCCATTTTGTGGATTTCTTCTACTTCCTCTTCTAAGTTCTGTCTATCCTCGTCATTTACATTTTTTCGTAGGTCTTTTACTGATTTCATTTCCTCTTTTTCCCTTGGTCTATATTTAACTTTTTTTTTCAGGCCAAAAATAATTACACTTTTTTCTGCAATTTCTCTTACTAGATTTTCTTTTTCCTTAAGGACTCCTATCATTTTGTTTGCCATATTCTCATCTCTTTCTTTTAACTGTTCTTGAAACACTTCCTGAAAATTTTCCTTGTCTTTCTTATCTTGGACTCTCCATGCCTGTACTTTCTCTTTAATCATGTCTTGTACTCTTTTCTCTTCTTTGTTTACTAGATCTTTCAGTTCCTCTTTTTGTTTCTCGGCTTTACTGAGTTTCTTCCATCTGTTTCTTGTAGTTAGCTACTTCCTTTTTCAGTTCCTCATTTTCTGCTCTTAGCCTAACATTGTTTTCTTCCACTCTTTTTATCTTTTCTTTCAATTTCTGAAACACCTTTTCCTGTTCTTCATTCTCTTTAATTCCCATACTCTCCTTTATCCATTTATCTAATTTACGTTCAATAGTTAACACTCTATTAAGTAGGGAAGCATTTGCTGTATCAAAACCTTCAAATGCCCTCTCACCCTCATCAACATATTCATCCTCTTCTTGCATTCTGGTCTCATACCTGCATTTAGATGTAATCTCCTCCTTACTCATGCTTCTCTAACACTGTAATCATGGAAACGAGTCTACACTACTTGCCCAGGCCTCTGCAAACATAAACAACAGGTAGTGGGGATCAGCTGATGCTCAGAGCGACAGCACCGCGTCCTTCCTCGACCGTGTCTCGTGTGTGTGTGTGTGTTCTCTTTTCTGTGGGACAGTCTGGATCTGTACACCTTTCCACTGTTCGCTCTGATCCGCAGTGTTCTGGTGAGGGTTCGTGAGTCGCAGGCTGTGCGTATGACAGTAGTTGCTCCTCTTTGGCCTCAAGCAAACTGGTTTCCCCTGTTGCTGGATCTGCTCATGGACAGTCCCCTGGTTCTCTCCATGTGGTGGTCTCTCTTTCGACAACCCCCTCTTCCACAGTTCTCTGGAGAAGCTCCATCTTCACGCGTGGCAACCCTTCAGCATCTCTTCCAAGCGCGAGGTTTTTTTGCGCAAGGCTGCTAAGTTCATGTCTCAACCAGTCAGGCAATCCTCCGCCTCAATTTACCAGACGAAGTGGGGAGTCTTTTGTGGTTAGTGTGAGTCGAGGGGTTTGAATCCGTGCTCTGCCTCTGTTGTGCAGCTGGCAGACTTTTTAATTTTCCATTTTGAGCCTAAGCGCCTGTCAGTGTCAGCGATTAGGATTTATCGTTGTGCCTTAGCTCCTGTTCTGCATCAGTCTGTCATAGACCTTTCCACCGATCCAGACCTTTCTTCTCTGTTCTGCTCCTTTGTGGTCTCTTGTCCATCTCGTTCGCCTCAGTTACAGGTAACTCTTGATTTACATGTGTTTAATTTACACATTTTTGTTAATACGCAACCCAAAAAAATATTAAAATTAATTAAATTTACGCGATTGGTCTGCTTATACGCGATTTGGCCCAACCGCATTTTCAAACTGAGCACCAGAGAGTTCCACAGCTGGCTGATAGGTGGGAACTCCGCTGCCATGGACGTACTCTTCTGCTACACAGTGATGCAAAAAGAATTTTCCAAGAAAAAGTGCCAAACCACCATGCTGCAGTTTTTCAAGTAAACACCAGTGGAAGATGTAGTACCAAAAGAGGATGTGGACGATCCCGTGGAAGCGGAGGAAGCAGAGGAAGCGCAGGTGGAGGATGATTTCCTTGACTAGGAGGTGGACAGCAATGGCGTGTGCTTGTAAGGGGTGAATTAAGACATTGGCGTCCTGCGTTTATTTTTTTACTAGTGTTTACTTTTATACTGTGGGTTATTTTTGATAAGTTGATTTTTGATAAAGTGAAAAAGTTCAGAGGGAGATTGTGACTGACTGTGGTGTGAGTGGTGAAGCCAGTGACACAGTGAGTGTTGTGGTTACGTATTCTTTATTTTGTTGTTTTATTATTTTTTGCTTTCTCTTATTATTTCTTGCTTTTCCCTTTACTTTAAATACACTTATAGTATTTAGAATGGTAAATAATAAAAACATGTTAATTTAGCCAAATGGAAAAGCTCAGAGGGAGATGGTGACTGACTGTGGTGTGAGTGGTGAAGGCAGTGACGCAGTGAGTGTTGTCTTTATGTATTCTTTGTTTTGTTGTTTTCTCTCATCATTTTTTGCTTTCTCTTATTATTTCTTGTTTTTCCCTTTACTTTAGATACACTTCTAGTATTTAGAATGGTAAATAATAAAAACATGTTAATTTAGCCAAATAAATAGAGTATTTTGTACAAATTTTTTTGGACCACATCCCGCATCCCCCCTATTGTTTCTTATAAGAATTACAAGTTTATTTTACGTGAATTTTGATATATGCGATGCCTCTTGGAACGCATCTATCGCGTAAATCGAGAGTTACCTGTACCTGCGTGGAGCCTTTCTCTGGTCCTTCGGTCCTTGTTATGTCCTCCTTATGAGCCCTTGCAGACAGCCTCGCTGAGAGATGTCTTGCTTAAGACCGTGTTTCTTCTGGGGCTCGCTTCGGCTAGTCGGGTTAGTGGGCTTCACGGCCTGTTGGCTGAGGTGCATCACTCCAAAGGTTTGACGTCCATGACCTTTTCCTTCACCCCTGATTTCCTGGCTAAGACTCAGTGTCCGAGCCAGCAGTCCTTCAACGAGTTCACTATTCCTGCTCTTCTTGATTTTGTCAGGGAGGACGAAGTAGACCGCCTTCTTTGTCCGATTCAGGTGGTCTGTGAGTACCTTCACAGGACTAGAGATTGTCGGCCGGCCTGCTCTAGGTTGTTGGTCACGGTTTCAGATCCCAGATGAGCTGTCCACCCTCATACCTTGTCTAAGTGGATTTGTCAGGTGAATCGGAGTGCCTATGTGAGTGTCTCAGAGGAGGAGTCGCGCCTTCTGAAAGTGAACGCTCATGAGGTTTGGGCTATTGCGACCAGTGTTCTCTTTAGAAAAGTTAAGAGTCTGGATTTGGTCCTCAAGGCTGGGACGTGGAAGAGTATGACCACCTTTGTCTCCTTTTACCAATGGGATGTTACTCATAGGTATTTAGATACCTTTTCCCTTGGGCCAATAGTTTCGGCACTGAGGTTTGTTCACTGATGCTGATTTGATTTTGTTCTGGATTTCCCTTGTTGTCAGCAACAAGATTTACGGATACATTATTTTTCCGTTTTCAGGGTTTTGACGATTTTGCAGATCGCGTCTTCCATCTTCAGGTTTGTAACATCCTCCCACCTATACTTGGGAATCTGGCATATGTAATTACATATGGGTAATTAGTATATGTAGCAACAAAATAGTTTTTAAAGCAAAAACTTTTTTTTGTGAATATACTTGCCCATATGTAATTACATATAAAGAGGTTCCCTTCCTCCCTTCCCTCTGTGTTTCTGTCAATTTTGGCACAAAGGATCTGAGGTATGGTTAGCCAGCTGGGCTAGTGGTTCCCAGCGCACATGTGTGGGGAAGTGACATGGTGCTGTTATAGGCACGATCTCTATATAGAGGTACTGGTTGATTTTCTGTGCTGAGTGTGGGAATAATGGCATATAGGCATATGTAATTACATATGGGTAAGTATATTCACAAAAAAAGTTTTTACTTTAAAAAACTATTCTTATATTAGTTTGGAAACATAAGAACCAAGAAATAACTGAATGGATACGTGGTATTACCATAGCATTTTGTAGAGTTTTGTTATATGCACATGTCCGGTCTGAATACTGCTTGACACAAGCATTCCACTTTTGTATTGAAGTCCTTACAGACTCGTCAAAATGGCGAGAAGAAAGGTTTCCCTTCTTGGTGAAGAAGAGGTAACTGGAAAATAGTCTGAAATTATAATAAATACATAAGTGATTCACACTTTGGAATTAACAATCATGGAAGTAAGATTTTCGTCAAGAATTAACATTATAGTAAAAGGGCTGAAATTTGTTTTTGATGAAAAGAGAAAAGAAACGGGAATCACCTTGAAACAGGTTCACGAAACACTGCAATGATCCGAGACTTGGGCAGTATCAGATGAATAACATCAGCTACAGTGAAAGGAAGAACTATGCCCCTCTGTGGGGCAGATGATTGATTCCACCCAAGACCTTGGGCATGTTCATATCTGATGGCATTGATTTTTGAAGAATTCCTTACATTTGGTACGCTATTTGATTCCTTTCTGCCTTGGAGCAACACTTGAACTATGTTGGTACCTTTCTGTGTGGTCATAAGGTGGTGCAGGTAACCCATGGTTGCACCACTGTCCCACAGTGTGGACGTGCTGCCATCACCTGTGATTCTTGGGTACTCCCATGTGCCCTGGAGTTCACCCGAGGTTTGTTTATACCCTTTGATTTTGGATGCATTAAATAAATTTATGTACTCCCTCAGAGATACTGGTTGTGGAGCATAAGGCCTCCCTGAAAATTGTAACATGGGTTAACTACTATAAATAGATAGTTTTCTTATGTGTTCAAGATCATTATCATAACCAGGAAATCCCGATCAGTGTTACCAGTCATACATATTTACCAAATCTTTTTCTGGTCCACCAGTTTGGTCCTTTCACCACAGGTTCTGCCACATCAGGGTGGCTGTTGATCCTGTGAAAGATGTCTGTTGTGGCACACTTGGGCTGCCCAATTAAAAAAAAATATGGAAGGCATTGTAACACTTCATCAGCATAGTTGATGCTCTTGTACCTGGAAATATAGTTATTCATTATGCCAGGGAGCACTTCATTCTCATAATGATAAGTATACAGTGTTTATTCAGGATGTGACATGAGTTTCTGTGGATATTGTCAGAGAAGAAAACACAGATTATTCATACAAAAAAAAATTCTATGCACATAAATTTTAGGCATTGTTTAACTAAGGCATGAAATTCAAGTGCAACCTAATGACATATACAATGGTAAGGGTAGGCAGATAACCATGGCTGAAAAATGCAATTACCACACATTCCATATTGCTTTAAGTGATGCAATAGAATCTGAATGTATTCATTATCACTATACTGGAAGGAAACTCTGATATGACTAACTGATATGACTCTGATATGAAGGAATAAGGCAACAGGAAATCATTTGATTTCCTGTTGCCTTATTCCTTCCCATTCCCTGTCTGGGTATGCATGATGCTGCATAGCCTATTATGTTGAGCTTTACTCCTTTTACTATTATAATATACACTCTTTTTCTTTATATTTATGCATGCAATATTTATTATCACCATTCAAGAATGTAGGGACATGAATGGCTTGCATATTCCATGTTCACGAATTTACAGTGCTCGCACATTTGTCATTTACTTAATTTCCACAAGCATCAAAGGTTTACCATATTTTGTTCACAATTTATTAAATTTATTCTATCATTGTATAATGTTTATTGGTTATAAGTAATGATGCATTATTGTCACTCATCATCTCCTGGGACACAGCAAAGCTCCAAAACTTGGAGAAATCATGACTGAATTATTCACAATTTCAGATTTTCACCATGGTGGCCAAGCAAATGTATCTGTTGCTAGGCCACACTTACATTTCCACCCACAATTAAACAGTGACTCAAAATGTATATTTGTATAAAATATTTACCACTTAGAATAACCTGTACTTTCACCTCTGAAAATATCTGCAGACACTCATGTTACACCCTGTCTACAGATACTAGCTGTTAACTCCCCAACATCTTTAATCATCACAAAGTATCTTTAACTTTATCCATAACCCTAAAAGAGGGTTCCAAAGAATTACACAATTAAAAAAAACATGATTCTCCCCATGCTTGCACTGTAATGTTAAGTTCCTATTTATCAATTGCCCCTCTGACATTAACATCAAATTACAAGGTACTTCAACCTTCAAAACTTTTTCAGCCTCTCTGGCTCCTCACATGAATGACTTTCATTGCAATTCTTATAACTATTCAAATTATATATATATATATATATATATATATATATATATATATATATATATATATATATATATATATATATATATATATATATATATATATATATATATATATATGATTTATCAAATCTAAGTATTGAAATATGAAGTCAACATAGTTAAGGGTTGAACACATTAAGTACCATAATGTCCACTGTTGCTTTTGTGTCTAGAAGTTATAATATGTGATTGGACCAAATCATGGAGCTATTCCAAATTATATCTAACAGAGTAGCTACTTGTGTTGCATTGCTGATGGTACTATTTGGAAGTGCTGCACCTCCTGGGGATGGGGTTGCTTGTCATGCCTTCGCACTTCATACCAGCATGGATTCTTGAAGTTGGGAAGAAACTTCACTTCCAGGTCCTTCACAAAATGCAATATTATGATAAGCCATTATATAATGTGTTTCATTATGATTTATTGTTGAAACAGTTAAATCTCATGATTTCATGTTCAGAGCTTCAAATGGAAAGTACTCTCAATCGAATCAGTGATAAGTGTGTGAAAGTGGTATGTACAAATAATATCTTAGTGGTTATAGTCACAAAAAATTGTTTTAGGTAATTTTGTGAACATTTAGAGATTATAATAAAATATTTCCTCTGAATATCATCAAAGTATCTTATTTGATATTTAGAGATTCATTATTAGTAGAAGAAAATTGTAACTTCACCTTCAGTATTCCAATGTCCTCCACCATTCCAAATTCTTCCTTCTGCATCGGAACAGGCCGAAATCTAGAAGCTGGCACAACACTGTCATTATTACACATTTACAATGGATTTATTATTGTGCAACATTAATTCTTATACTTTTATATAGAAAGTTAGAAATACTGAAACTATCATGGGTGAAAGGTTCTCTCTCTCTCTCTCTCTCTCTCTCTCTCTCTCTCTCTCTCTCTCTCTCTCTCTCTCTCTCTCTCTCTCTCTCTGTTCCACTTACATTGAAGTTTAACATTATACTGGTTCAGGCACAGCAGGAAGAAGAAACATAGTATTGTCATTGTTACTAAGAAGTATTTAATTCTTGCCATACTGAAGTGCCACATTAGTCAGTCGACTGCCAGCCACACCCACGCTTTCCAGCTGATGCCAGTGTTTGAGTTTCACCTCTCCACTGCCACGTGGTGAATGCCCACATTAAGAGACAGGAGCTGCAACATAAAAAGATATCGCAAAGAGGTTTTCAACACAGAACATATGTATATAAAAGTTTGATTTTATGAATTTCAACAACTTTTGGTATTGTGTCTGGATAAAAACCAGTTGATGAATCATTTACTTGTTGCCATCTGGTACTATGTACATAGTTACTAGGGTATGATGGCATCATTGGTCACTTGAAATGTCATAATATTGGCACTACATTATTGAGACACTGAGATTAGGGTGACCCACCTGTTCCCTAAAATACGGAATCGTTCCGTGTTGAAGAGTGAACACCATTTGATACATTTGGTTGTATGAATTGTCAAAAATTAATTAATTAATATATATATATATATATATATATATATATATATATATATATATATATATATATATATATATATATATATATATATATATATATATATATATATATATATATATATATATATATATATATATATATATATATATATATATATATATATATATATATATATATATATATATATATATATATATATATATATATATATATATATATATATATATATATATATATATATATATATATATATATATATATATATATATATATATATATATATATATATATATATATATATATATATATATATATATATATATATATATATATATATATATATATATATATATATATATATATATATATATATATATATATATATATATATATATATATATATATATATATATATATATATATATATATATATATATATATATATATATATATATATATATATATATATATATATATATATATATATATATATATATATATATATATATATATATATATATATATATATATATATATATATATATATATATATATATATATATATATATATATATATATATATATATATATATATATATATATATATATATATATATATATATATATATATATATATGCAGGAAGTACAGCTGGCCTAGGACAACAAAATATGGAATAAAAAATGCCCACAGATTTGCTAGTTCCCTAAAAGACATGAGAGTTAAGCAAAATTCAGGGACAAATGTCTTGACACCTCTCTCTTAAAAGAAGTCAAGTTGTAGGGAAATTGAAATACAGAAGCAGACAGGGAGTTCCAGAGTTTACAAGTGAAAGGCATGAATGATTGAGAATACTGGTTAACTCTTGCATTAGAGAGTTGGACAGAATAGGGGGTGAGAGGAAGAAAGCCTTGTGCAGTAAGGCCACAAAAGGACGGGAGGCATGCAGTTAGCAAGATCAGTGGAGCAGTTAGCAAGATAGTGATAAATGATAAAAAGAGATGCAACATTTCAGCAGTGAGAAAGAGGCTGAAGACGGTCAGTCAGAGGAGGCGAGTTGATGAGACGAAAAGCTTTTGATTCCATCCTACCTAATAAAACTGTGAGTGGAACCCCCAAAATGTGCGAAGAGTACTCCATACAAGGACGGATAAGACCCTTGTACAGAGTTAGCAGTTGGAGGGGCAAGAAACACTGGCAGAGACACAGCAGAATGTCTAACTTTATAGAAGCTGTTTTAGTTTGAGATGAGATGTGAAATTTCCAGTTAAGATTATGAGTAAAGGACAGACCAAGGATATTCAGTGTAGAAGAGAGAGACAGTTGAATGTCATTCAAGAAGAGGGGATAATTGTCTGGAAGGTTAAGTCAAGTTGATAGATGGAGGAATTGAGTTATTGAGGCATTGAACACTACTAAGTTTTCTCTGCCCAATCAGAAATGGAAAGATGTAGGATGGTATCATCAGCATAGGAGTGGATAGGGCAAGAAATTTGATTAAGAAGATCATTAATGAATAGTAGAAAGAGAGTGGGTGACAGGACAGAACCCTGAGAAACACCACTGTTAATAGATTTTGAAGAACTGGCCATCTACCACAGCTGCAATAGAATGGTCAGAAAGAAAACTTTAGACAAAGTTGCAGAGGCAAGGATAGAAACCGCAGGAAGGCAGTTTTGAAATCAAAGCTTTGTGCCAGACTCTATCAAAATCAAATGTGACAGCAAAAGTTTCACCGAAATCTCTAAAAGAGGATGACAAAGACTCAGTAAGGAAAGCCAAATCACCAGGAGAGCAACCTTGATGGAAGCCATACTGGCAATCAGATAGAAGATTGTGAAGTGACAGATGTTTAAGTATCTTCTTATTGAAGATAGATTAAAAAACTTTAGACAAGCAAAAAATTAAAGCTATAGGATGGTAGTTTGAGGGATTAGAATGATCACCCTTTTTAGGAACAGGCTGAATGTAGACAAAATGTGTTCCCCTTTGGAAGTTAAATAGTCAAAGAATTTACTAAAGTCAGAGGAGTTAGGGATGAGATAGACAGCACAGATACATTTAGATAAAGAGTGACTATTGAGTCAAAGTCAGATGGTGGAAAACTCTGAAGATTCAAAAGCGTGGGTACGAGAGTAGGTTAATTAAGTCATTGTGCACGTAGACGTAACATCCAGCTTTGGAACGAAAATGAGTGTAGAGAAAGTAGGGGGAACAGAAAAGGGGTTACTGTTAGTTGCCTCAGACAGCTGTGTTTCGGTGAGGAAAAGAAGATAAGGTGTAGCAAGATGTGGTGTTCTACAGATTGAAAATTTGATCGAAAACCACAAATGTTGCAGAAGTTAATGAAGAAAAAAGTTGAATGAGGTGTCAAGACATTTTGGGTCTACCCCGATAGAGCAGTCCGACATGGGGACATTTATGGTCAGTCCCCTTCCAAGAAGGGGAGTCCGATTCTGATGTAGGAGTCGCCCTTTTTTTTTTTTTTTTAAGTTTAGGGTGTGTGGATGCAGGAAGTGCCTATAGTTTTGTGTGAATGGGGAGAGTTGTCTTAGAGGGCTGGCTGTGACTGCCCCCTTGAGTTGAGACACAAAGAAAAACGTTCAGCGAATTAACAGCGAGCTTTGATGGTGAATTCACAGCACCCCCTGAACAGATCCAGACCAGAACTGGGCAGACCAGGATCAGTCTAAATCAGAACTAGAGCTACTCGACCTCGCTGGGAGTATATGATCATTTCGGTAGGTGTCAACTACCTCCTCCTACTCCTATTGCAATAGGATGTTGAAAAAGGGTAGGGGAGGGTGAGTAGGAAGAGAGAGGATACATAGCAACCAGACGGCAGGTAAACAGGCAGTATTGTATGCGTGTGGGAGGCATTAAGTCTGGGGACACATGAAGTAGGAAAGAGGGCTGAATGCAGGGAGAGAGAGAATACTGAGTGGGAGATGGGAGGAAGGGAGGGATAGAGGGAGTGGTGTCGGCATCCTTTTAAGGTCTGCGTTGCCGTGGAGGGGCGGAGAAGGATGTGTTAGTTTCTCATAACTAGCTCATTATTTCATTCAGCCTTTTCTAGAATACCTGATAAATTTATCAGCAGACCCACATGAACTGTATATTAATGAAATAATAAACGTGGGGAGTGCGTTATCAGTACGTACGTACTAGTACGAATGACACGTGTGTATTACATAATTGTATCATTTGTTCACCACACATATAAACGTTCCCTAGAATCAGATGTTCTGACAAACACGTGTTGTTTAGTTTTAAATGGCGCCACCGTGTGTGTGTGTGTGTGTATGTGTGTGGCGTGCAGTGTTTCTCTCTCTCTCTCTCTCTCTCTCTCTCTCTCTCTCTCTCTCTCTCTCTCTCTCTCTCTCTCTCTCTATATATATATATATATATATATATATATATATATATATATATATATATATATATATATATATATAATTCATTTCTTGGACTGACAGACATTTAAGCAGCAGTAGCCGTTTCCCACAACACATTGTTGCTACGAAGTTAGCGAACTGTTTAGTAAGTAGTTGGGTGGTTGAAACCACAGCGATGCGAAGACAAAGTGCCATTTATTGGAGCAAGTTGACTTATTAACCATTCACAAGGATAAGTGTTTTGAATGTGCCACTGCCACTGTAAACCCACTTATACCCGACGCTCCCTCCACACCAGCCTGCATGAGTGTCATAATTTTTTTTCGGCGCAACTATAGTATAGACATCCTGTCAGCTACCAAGCTCTCAGATAGCGCGGTTGGGGATTTGCAGCTGTCGTCAGCTGATCTTGGCCAGATGTATACTGTTACCAATATAGCGAAAGAACTCTCACCCCACACCTCCTTTGAATTGTAATATATATATATATATATATATATATATATATATATATATATATATATATATATATATATATATATATATATGCAAGTCGTTAGAAGTATCGACTGAACCCTTCTAGTCGGAAAACGTCACACATAGCGACTGGGAAGTATCGATAGTTGGCGCCTTGGCGGGTGAATGTAAACAAACAGCTACTCGCAAAAAAAAAAAATATATATATATATATATATATATATATATTTTTTTTTTTCGCAAAAAATATATATATATATATATATATATATATATATTTTTTTTTTTTTTGCGAGTAGCTGTTTGTTTACATTCACCCGCCAAGGCGCCAACTATCGATACTTCCCAGTCGCTATGTGTGACGTTTTCCGACTAGAAGGGCTCAGTCGATACTTCTAACGACTTGCAATTTCAGTCACAAATTGGCACGTATGAACCCGCCTTTATTAAGACTTGGTGTGTGTATATGCTAGAATCTCTCTCTCTCTCTCTCTCTCTCTCTCTCTCTCTCTCTCTCTCTCTCTCTCTCTCTCTCTCTCTCTCTCTCTCTATATATATATATATATATATATATATATATATATATATATATATATATATATATATATATATATATATATATCTGAAGCACTTCTGTTCGCGCCACCATTACTTTCAAAGGTTATACAGGCTTTGATTTTTTTTTTTTCACGTATGGTTCTATGTAATTAATTATTAAGATTTCTACATTATCAACAGAAGAAACATGCTTGAGAACTCGACTTATCGATCTCTGTGGCTTCTGAAAATAGTCCTGGTGAGAGAGCTGAGCTTTTCAAATGCAATCCTTTAATTATATCACTATATATATATATATATATATATATATATATATATATATATATATATATATATATATATATATATATGGCGGGAAGTGAATGTTAACAAACAGCTACTCGCCAAGATGTCTTCTTCCAGTGATGATGCTGAAGCTGTGGTGGTTCATCTTTTGCCGTACCGGAAGAATCAACAGAAAAGAAAATGCCTGTGGATACGTCCCTGGCTAAGTAGAAGGAAAGAAAGGAGTACCACACACTAATCTTAAGGAGACTATTTTATTTTGCACAATTGCGATCAAATTAAATCCTGACAAGTCTTCAATCCTCACCTCCAAATCTTTCCACCAAATATTTCAGTTATTTATTTCGACTCCTTTTAACTAATTCTAAACGAATTAAATCATGAGAATATTTTAGGATGTTTTCAGGATAATTTGACAAGATATCTGCACTGTTAAAAAAAAAAATCAAATGAAACAAATGAATAAACAAATTAAGAAAAACTTGAAACATGTCGGTGAAGTATGAAAATAACCGTATGCATACGATCAAGAGAGGAAGGATATAAAGGATACCGACTGACACCTGTGTTTTGGACTGTATTCTGAAGCACTTCTGTTCGCGCCTCCATTACTTTCAAAGGTTATACAGGCTTTGATTTTTTTTTTATTTCACGTATGGTTCTATGTAATTAATTATTAAAATTTCTACATTATCAACAAAAGAAACATGCTTGAGAACTCGACTTATTGATCTCTGTGGCTTCTGAAAATAGTCCTGGTGAGAGAGCTGAGCTTTTCAAATGCAATCCTTTTATTATATCACTATATATATATATATATATATATATATATATATATATATATATATATATATATATATATATATATATATATATCCTTCCTACCTTGGCATTTCACTGCTTGCCGATACGCTGGACTCCATGAAGTGGTGTGATAAACTTAATGTAAAAGAAAAAAAAAATGAGGTGATGTGTTGAGGGCAAGGACAGGTATAACTCAGAAAGGATCGAGTTGTTTATGAGACGCTGCTGGGAGTTACTGACTCGTACTGAATGTATGTAGGCACTGAATGAAGAAAGTAGAGAAAGTAAAGAATGAATGAGGCATGCATCTTATGAGGTGAAAAAAAAAAAGCGAGCGTTAATATCTTATGTAAGAGTGGAAAAAAAATGTTGAAAAGTATTGAAAGAAAAGTAGTGGGAATTGAAAAGATTAATATGTTATAGGCAGTTTAGGCACCAAGAAAGATCACTGGTATACATAAGGAATACGCCTCATGCGATAAAAGAGGGAAGGTAGGTATCTTCCTATAGATTGAATAGGCATGTTTTCGAACGAAAATCATTATTTTATTAAAACCACTTAGGAATTTTGAGGATGTGAAGGTAAGCAAGAAGAAAAATGTGAAGGTACAAAGATGTGATGACAAATGTTTTGAAAAGTTGTTTCTTTAGGACAGAAAATGTTTACGAGCATGGTGTTTGATGATACTATAATAGTGTAAGAGACACTATAGTGGGCAGAGAAAAATGTTGCGGAACTACTTCACTATGCTCACCTTCCAGTGCGTGAATATGCTAGGTGTGCACTCCTCTTTCATAATTCCTCAGTAAGTTGCATACGCTGGCTGAGCGTCTTGGAGAAAAGAAGTAACTGTTCTACACACGCTCACTTTTCCAACCTCCTATACAAACTGTGCGGTCCTTGAGGCTTAGGATAGACTCCGCAGATGCGTTCAGCTTATACTGAGGTAGGATGCCTTTGTTCAGTGACATATCAAGTGACTCTCATCATTAGATTGTTCGTTGAGTTAAACTGGATGATGTTAGCTAACATAACTGTTACAATTTATATTATTAAGTTTTCTCTTTGCATTATCTTAAGGAAGAATTTATCCATTATTAAATAATGTACGCAAATATGGCAAGAGTCATCAAGACAGGAGGGCAAGGGAGGATGGGGGAGCAGACAGGGTTATCGAGAAGTCCGACTGCCGGTGTACGATGCTTTGACATTCACGGTTTTCTTTACTGACGGGATATGATCAAAGACAGCACGATTGTGAGGAGATTCAGGGTAAGTTCAGAAAGATCATACCACCTTCTCTCATTTCACATTGTTCGATATTAAAAGAAATACCTGTCTGTAATGAAATGAATGAATGATGCCCATCATCTATTGAAGTTGTATGATACATAGAACTTCTTAACTAATGTACGTATAGTGCTTAGTCGAGGGTACGCTTATCTACCAGAATATTAACCCTTATTAAGGGAAACGTGACTCAACTCTAAAAAATGCCAACAAAGCCTTGGATGATGGTGATGATGACGATGATGTAATTCACCTCGGTCGTCTGCTGGTTACCCAGCCAGTCTTCCCCATTACGGAGCGAGCTCAGAGCTCATAGACCGATCTTCGGATAGGACTGAGACCACATCACACACAACACACACCGGGAAAGCGAGGCCACAACCCCTCGAGTTACATCCCGTACCTATTTACTGCTAGGTGAACACGGGCCATACATTAAGAGGCTTGTGTGTGTGTGTGTGTGTGTGTGTGTGTAAGAATAGATACATACAGATATAGAGGTAGAGATAGATAGATATGGATAAATGAATAAGCAGATAGGTATATATATATATATATATATATATATATATATATATATATATATATATATATATATATATATATATATATATATATATATATATATATGTACAGAGAGAGAGAGAGAGAGAGAGAGAGAGAGAGAGAGAGAGAGTGTGTGTCGTAGTGGGTGGTAGGTACCTACGTATCAAGAGAATTATTGCTTACAAAATGGCTGAGTCTGGCGAAAATAATAAAGCTTCTGTGTTGCGAAGGAGGAGGAGGAAGTGAAGAGCAGCATTCAGGAGGGCCTCGTGGTGTCCCTTACGTAACGACTAGCATGCAGTTGCGATGCTCCACCAACACTGAGGAGAATATTCTTCTTTTAGAATAAAAGCTGGTTCACACGTGTCAATATGCGACTGAAATTGCAAGTCGCGAGAAGTATATCGACAGAGCCTATCTAGTCAGAACACGTTCACACATAGCGACTGAAAGTATCGGCTGGTTGGCAGGAAATGTAGGTAAACAAGCAGCTAACCAACAAGATGTCTTTCTCTGGTGACGATGACGATAGCGATCAAATTAAATCACAAGTACTCAATCCTCACCTCAAACAACACCATGCATAGAGGGAAACAGTTCTTGGAGAATGGCAGCTATCACATCGAACGTCGATTTGAGTAAGGTTTTTTGCTGTATAGTTCATTATTAGGGTCCCAGATGACGTAAACAAAGTCGCAAATCGACTGAACAAAGTCAACATGTCGGTCTTGTTTTGCGGCTGGTTTTTCCAGTCGGAAAATGTATCGACTTTCAGTCGCATATTGACAGGTGTGAACCTACCTTAAGGAGGTTCTTTCGGCTTTCCAATCCATCCTGCATCTCATACTTAATATTGAATTGTGTTGTTTATCTTCAGAGAGGTTCCCTTATGTACATTTGTGAGGGAGTGAGTACAAATGTAACTAAATTCTACCACCTGGGACAATTTGATATGTATATAGTAGTCTACTTAGTGTAGGACGGCAGAAAATGCAAAAATAAAGAAAAAAAAACTGCAAAATGTGTGCTTTCCATATGATTTGAGGATCGATGAAGAGGGGGAGATGGTGTAGTGATGGTGGATAAGGTACGATATAGGGGAACGAACGAAAAAGTGGAAGACAAGAGAAGGAACATTAATTTGAAAGTTGAACAGAAAAGAAGAAAGGAACAAAAAGGAAAGCAGCAATGATGCTGTGTAATAAAGCTCACTGTAACTTTAGATTTTTTTACCCTTTCACACATTTTAGTGCGTATTGTAAACTGTATTATTCCGATGTGATTACATCTGCTATCTGTGGACAGTGGGAGAACCCTCATGATAACGAAAATGCCTCAGAACGATGGTTACAGGAATAGTAGCACTATAATTAGCATTAATAACATCAAGAACAACAGTAATAACATTAATGCTATGTATCGCATTATTATTATGATGATGATGATGATGGTGATGGTGATGGTGATGATGATGATGATGGTGATTATTATTATTATTATTATTATTATTATCATTATTATTATTATTATTATTATTATTATTATTATTATTATTGTTATTATCATCATTATTATCATCATCATCATCATCATCATTAATATTAATAGTAACAGCAACAACAACAACAACAACAACAACAACAACAACGACGACGACAGCGACGTTGACGATGACGATGACATCAGCAAAATAATGAATTAGAAGAAAAGTAGGATTGAAATAATACTAATAAGAAAAAAACGAAGAAGAAAAAATAGATAAAATTAAGAAGGATAGTCACCAAGCTGACTAGGAATAAAAACATCCTTGACAACCATGAATCTGTTGGCATTTACGTAATGTGCATTACGTCTGAAACGTTTGAAACATTTTATTTTGCCTTATATGCTACATTTTAAAGAAGTGTTAAAACAAGAGAAGCGGCAGCCTATTTAAGGCAGTATTTTACATATCATGAATTTGTTACAGAATTATATAATTATATGCAGATTCTACATATATAATCATGTACATACATACATACATACATACATACTTATATATGATACAGACCCTAACCAGCTTATTCCCAAAAAATTACAACGGTAAAAGTTGGCAATACATTATGCATTGCATGCAGGCAGTCTGCATTTTGCTGTTATTACCTACTCAAACAACCCTATCACTGTGTCTGAGTGAAGCCGCGCTTACAAATTTTGTGGTCGAACACGCCATGCGATTGAGAGTTTTAGAGACCCACTAATGATGAGTGGCGTGAGGGAATTATATAGAATTACATAGAGGGGTGAATGAGTGACAAAAAAAAAGAGAGAATTAATAAATGAGGAGGAATGAGAATCGTTGTGGTAAAATGAATGACAAGGGAGGAAAGTTAGTGAAAATCAATGCTAATTATTATGCAGACACACATGTTAGACTGATGGAAAGGAAATGTGGCGCAACAAAAGGAAGCAGAAAAATATGGCATCATGTGAAGAAGATCGGTAGCTGGGAACAGTAATAAGTCCTTCATAAGCAAGGACAAACTACTCTTTAGCTCGTGTGCTACATCCTGTATGTTACAGGATGTAGCACAAGAACATATTATGACAGTCATAGTTAGTTGAATGCCAAATTATTTATTGAAATGTATACAGCAAATAAATAGAGCCAACATAATTTTGTCTGCATCACTGCCACCACCACCATCACCACATGTTTCATGTGAGATTCCTAGCCCCCTTCCCCACACAAGCACACAGAGAGAGAGAGAGAGAGAGAGAGAGAGAGAGAGAGAGAGAGTGTTTGCACTCCTCTCGGGTTTCGAAGCGGACAGACTGATGTAACCACAAGGAGGTGGGAGAGGTGGTGTTTATTTGGGTTAACAGTTTTATAAATTTTGTGACGTCAATTGCGAACTCAAAGCCGCTGTCTGATGTCTGCGAGAGAACATGGGTGTGTGGGTGTGACAGAAACTAACAAGGTCAACTCTGAAGAATACCGTGACGAGTGAGTACGCTTTTTTTTTTTTTTTTTTTTCTGTGTGTGTGTAATTCACCTCGGTCGTTTGCTGGTCACCCAGCCAGTCTTCCCCATTACGAAGCGAGCTCAGAGCTGTGTGTGTGTGTATGTGTGTGTGTGTGTGTGTGTGTGTGTGTGTGTGAGGGGAACGGTTTATAATGAATGAGCGCATAGTAAAGACAGTTGAAAGGGAAGGAGAAAGAAGAAGAGGACGAATGAAGGAATGCTTATGAGTGACAGTTGTTAGGGAAAAGAAGATGACAAAGTGTGCAAACAAGAAGCGATTAAGGATGACAGCTAATGAAATTTAACACACACACACACACACACACACACACACACACATATATATATATATATATATATATATATATATATATATATATATATATATATATATATAGATAGATAGATAGATAGATAGATAGATAGATAGATAGATAGATAGATAGATAGATATAGATAGATAGATAGATATATAGATAGACAGATAGTTACGTCACCCCCGTATATATATATATATATATATATATATATATATATATATATATATATATATATATATATATATATATATATATATACGCCACCACGCCCCGTCACTGCTGTCTCCCACACACACACACGGCAAAGCAGGGGAGGCCGGGGAGAGCACACGCAACACTACACGTGCGTGAGCAACATGGAGGCTTGACACAGGATTTTATCCCGGGTCCTCCTGTAGGCTGTCAGCAAGGAAGTACAAAACTCCAACGGTATAAAGCTCCCCTTAGGCACTTATGTCGGTCTAATTCAGGTGACAAAACTAGGGTTCCTTGGTTATCCTCCCTGCATAGTTCATTCTCCAAGTTTATTTATTGCGAACACAAATCAGTACAGCGTTAGCGGGACTAAACACCCGCAACTCCTCCCCAATGTAACAGTGCCAACTTGCACCTCCTCGATCACTTTACACTGAAAATAAGTTACACCTACGACACCGAGCTAGAAATTCATTTATTGGTAATACATTTGCACAATATAGAGTCAAGGAAACTGGCATAAACATAAATAAATAATTCTGGTTGCGAAGGAAAGAAATGTCCCTTCTCCACATCTCCATTGTTTTACTAACAGGTTCTATCACCGGGGAGGGGGGAGGATAACTAAAACACCACTTACGTAACAATATATATATATATATATATATATATATATATATATATATATATATATATATATATATATATATATATATATATTGTACCATGGTACGTGGTATCTCCAAATGAGGTGAGCTGCTTCTGGCTCAGGAGTGACTCTGCTCGTTTTCTTTCTCCTTGTCAGCTAGTGCAGCCTAGACTAAATTTAGTGATGGGCGAACCGAGTATTTCGGTGTTGATTACACTGTGAAACCGAGTAAACCGAGTACGAAATGATTACTTTTCACTAATCTAACTTAACGTAACCTGAACGGAGATGAAAAAATAAAAGTAAGAATATAGTAAGGGAGAGAATCGTGCAAGAAAACTAATCTCTTGGTGTAGTTAGACTGAGGTTTTTAACTTCTTCAGTACAAGGTAGGCCGTATATCATGAGACCATGTTTCACTTGACTTTCAATGTTATTATAATATGAGAATGTGAATTATGTGCATGCACTTATAGTTGACATTAGCAGATAATTTCTTTCTTGATATAACTAAAATAGAGAAAAATAATAGTATAATGGATATAGAATGCCAGAAGCTTATCATAGCGGGGCTCAGCGTCACGTGTCTCCACCCTCCCTGCCTCTACCTCCTTACTCCTCCTCCTCTCTTCTCCCTATAACTCCTTACCTCCATCCACTTCCCTCTCATTCCTTTCTCTCCTTCCCTCTCCTCTCTCTCTCTCTTTCACTCCCCCCTTCCCTCCATCTCCCTTTCCTAAAGGTCATGTCATATTACTTGACCCTGTTTTATTCCACTTCGACCAATAGACTTGCTTCCTTTTCGCTCCTTCACTTTCCTTCCAATCTCTCCATTGATGAGAGAGAGAGAGAGAGAGAGAGAGAGAGAGAGAGAGAGAGATCCTGTCCGTCACCTCCACCCTCTCTCTCTCGTTTTTTTTTTTTTTATTTTTTTTTATTTTTTATTGTGGGTAACGTCTCCACCCGTCTTTATTTATTAGGCATCATAAGGTGTGAAGGCAGCTGCCCCCGCCTTGCCACAGCTTGCTGTGACGTAGCACAACCTGTGTGTGTAATTCAATTCACTGTTTGATCTGCTGCAGTCTCTGACGAGACAGCCAGACGTTACCCTACGGAACGAGCTCAGAGCTCATTATTTCCGATCTTGGGATAGGTCTGAGACCAGGCACACACCACACACCGGGACAACAAGGTCACAACTCCTCGATTTACATCCCGTACCTACTCACTGCTAGGTGAACAGGGGCTACACGTGAAAGGAGACACACCCAAATATCTCCACCCGGCCGGGAATCGAATCCCGGTCATCTGGCTTGTGAAGCCAGCGCTCTAACCACTGAGCTACCGGGCCGTGTGTGTGTGTGTGTGTGTCAGGGAGACGGCTTGCTGATATGATGCTAACGCTGCCAACGGAAACTGCGAAACTGGCTAACTGCCAAATGTGAACTGACTGAGTAAGCCTACTCGTCGTGTACTCGTACAGGTCTCTCTTTCCTTCACCCAAGCCCGTGTGTTGGACTGTTGGCACTGTTAGGCTTGTTCGTAGGAATTGGACTATTCCATTAATGTCGGTGGTTGTGCGGCATGCACCGCCTTCTTCCCCAACAAAATACCGAAAAAAAATCTTTACTCCTTAGTTTGAAGGCCTGTATTACATTTTCAACGCATAAATTGAACATGTAATTGAATTATGAAAGCCGAGTAAACCGAGTAGTACTTACTCAAATCCAAAAACCGAATAAACCGAGTACTACTCGGACCGAAACTGCCATCCCTAGGCTTATTTACTGTAGATGTTTTTGGTGGTACTTTTCGCGGTCTGTTATCCCCATTTCTTGAAAATGAGGGTCGCGTTGCTCCACTATAGCACAGTGCACTAGCTTCACTCGTCTTCCAAAAAATATGCTTTTCACCGAAGGTGTCAAAGCTTGCATTATATATATTCAGCTGGTACCGAACTTCATTGAAGACATTCTGAATAACAAAACAGTGATTTACGCTTTGCCTCCTATCACTGGACACCCACAATGCAATATAATCGTGGTATCAGCTGAAAGTAGGTATACATACACCAAAATTGCACTCTAAATCATCGTGAACCCTACTTAAATGTATAGTACATATTTACGTTTATATTTATAAATGCATAGTGATTCAACAATTCTTAATTCAGACAGTGTCCTAGCTTTATACAATAATTTAAAGTAAGATTTTCGAAAGACATGCATGATCTAAATTTCTTAGATGACATTAAGATATTGACTAAAACTAGAACACTGTCTCCCTTCTCATCCAAGCCCGTAACTCTCTGAATAACTTGAAATTTCTAGAAAATGCAAGCCGGTTCTCTCAAGACTTGCGCCATCCTCTTATATTTCTTCAATTGTATTTTCGGTCTGCTGTTCATGTGCAGTCAGGATCGCATGACGACAACGCAGCCTTCTTTTACATTACTTTAGTAATTAAAGATAAAAATAAATGAACGGTCATGAAGTAAGTGCATAATCTTGAGTGTGTTTATCTATGTGTGTATGTGTGTGATGAAATTTCTCTCTCTCTCTCTCTCTCTCTCTCTCTCTCTCTCTCGATGGTGTACGTAGGTGAGGGCAGCATACTGTGTTGTCAACTTTCTGATGAGTAAGATTAGAATGCAAAGAATGGAAGTACAGAAGTTTTCTGAGTATATATTGAATAATGTTAGAAAACTTAAATAATGTCTTAATTGTGACATTTACAGAATGCGGGAGCACATCATGACAAGAGGCTTGTGAACCTTGAATATTATAGGACGCAGGAACACATGACAGGAGGCTTGTGGTGAGTTGCCAAGTACGAATAAAACGGTGTAATAAAAAAAACGCTGTGTTATGTTTAATGTAGGCTACATTCTTTTAATTTATAAACCAACAAAAATAATAATCTCATCTTTGAATAGTTTTTGTAGGTATTTAGGTGTTTGCATTGTACACATTATCTTGATATTATAGGTTACAGTGACACACGGCGACGTCCTAATGCTGCTGCTGCTGTTGGTGCTGATCCTCCTCCTCCATTCTGCCCAAGCGGTTCCCGCAACACACGTCACCGCTCTATTTTCACCTTCAAATTTTAACTAAATAAAGCAAAAATCAGCATATGTTAATGGAATATTTTTTAATCAGATCCACTTGAACTATCATATCCTTGTGTATGTACCTTAACTCGCGGGACACCCTGTATATATATATATATATATATATATATATATATATATATATATATATATATATATATATATATATATATATATGTGTGTGTGTGTGTGTGTGTGTGTGTGTGTGTGTGTGTGTGTGTGTGAAATATTTGCTGATCGTTCACTGATCATCCACGATCTTACCCGATAATGGTTGGTTGTCGTGCCAGTCTACGTAAGCAGCAGAGTGTCTCCTACCAGAACAGTCAGTTTTGTCGTTCTCTGCAATACAAAACGTGTCATCACTGTCTATACTTGTGTGTGAAATAGGTAAAATGCACATATTTGGAGCTGTATTATTGTCTCGTGCTGAATGTCTGTGTATTTCACCTACAAATTGTGCTGTTCACCCAACTAGCCGTTTTCCTATGGAAAGAGTTCAGAGCTTATAATGATCTGTCTTTGGGTATGATTGTGACCACTGACATACCACACACACCAGGACAGTGAAGCCACATCCGCTTAGGTTAGATTGCTTACCTACTTGTAGCTAGGTGAACAGGGCTTCATATTAAGAAGTTCGTTCATTTACCTCATCAAGCTCCGAGACTCAACCTGTTATTTGTTTCACTACGACTGTGTGTGTGTGTGTGTGTGTGTGTGTGTGTGTGTGTGTGTGTGTCTACTTTATTTATCTATTTTTCAGTGCAAGTCTGTTGTTGCTACCGTTGTTACTACACAAATGATGGCTTCGCTGATGTTACATCAGCGCATACACGTTGCTATTTTCGAGCCGTTGGGTACGCATACTAAGGCAGTCACCAGTCAGGAGCACTGACAGCAGCACTTGTGAGAAATTAGTCGAGAGTGCAGCTCATCTCTCGCCGCTGCTGCCTTAACGGAGTGTGGTGGTGAGGAAGAAAATATTCTTGTTGCAAGTAATAATAATCGATTAGTCGTTCTGTGATCATTTACTTTATCGGTCATGCCTGTTTGTTGCGCGTGCCTAGAAGTGGTAGATGGTTGCTGCTTTCTGCAGTTAGTCACTGAACTTTATCGAGTGTTATTAGTGCCCAGTTGCGGTATGCAATATACTTCAGTCTGTCCCGCCGCTGTCTGTTGCCTGCCGTCCTCGGTTGTCCTCTACTGTGACCTGCCTTTATATCTGTTGTTCTAGTGTCTCTCCTGCATTCATATTTGATTCAATTATCAGTGATAAAGTCTAGTTACTACTGACAATAACATGACGATAAAGGTCCGCTCTTTCTTTTAAAATATATTTCTTTATTCATAATCTTTCATAGACAAAATCTATAAAATTCGTAATATCTCATAGGAAAATAAAATATAATTTTTGGTTTTAGAAAGAGAAGTGTATGAAGTCAAGTGTCACTTCAGCGTTAGTTATTTCTATTTTGTTTTTGCAGTATGTGTGATTTCGAGGAGCTTTCCGAGAGATAGATTACTACGTTCCTACACTTGAGATATCCTTGCGGAACTATAAACGATGTTGATGATTTTGTCTTAAAGAGTTCATCAGAGCTTTATCTACCGCGAAAAGAAAAGTTTTAAGGTAAAAGGAAGGGCAGCCTCTCTCTCTCTCTCTCTCTCTCTCTCTCTCTCTCTCTCTCCGTAATTTGCCCACCTCTGCTTTAACATCATAGTCATGTTTTATTTCATTATCTTATTATTTTTCTTTGTGAAGAAAAAATGAAAGAATGATAAGATAACTTTTATTCAATAACCATTTCCTTAGTGAAGCTCGTGAAAAATTATATAGAATAAGGGTTAGTTAACAGGAAGGTTGGCACTATTATGAATGTTTAAGTTAGTTATCCATCAACATCCTGATTCTGAAAACTTTTGACAGAGGGCAGTTCTGTCACGGCACCGAAACTTTCGACCAGGCTTCATGTTCCTTGTTTCTCTTAAAGGTTCCTCGATCGATATCAAGGAAGCTTAAAAAAGAATATCTATCGATCGAGAAGCCAGTTTATGTGACAGTGTGGCGAGCATATCCCAGGGGACAGAGGTTCGTGTGTTGCCGTCGGTGAATATGAGAAGGTATTTTTCCAGTATTTACAAGCCTGTTTGTCATTAGTCATGTAAGTCACTCAAAAGATGTCAAATTGTTTTAAGAAGAGATTAACCATCACGGTACCTCTGTACTGGTGATGGTAGTGGTCGTCTCTTAACCATAATTATCATAATTATTTCAGCATGTGTGTGTGTGTGTGTGTGTGTGTGTGGTATTCACGGTTACCAGCCAGTCTTCCCCATTACGGAGAGAGCTCAAAGCTCATATAGACCGATCTTCGAATAGGACTGAAACCACACCACACTCCACACAACTGGAAAGCAAGGCCACAACTTCTCGAATTACATAATCGTAGTGTACCTACTTGCTGCTAAGTGAACAAAGGCTACACATTAAGAGGCTCGCCCATTTGCTTTGCCGCCGCCGGGACTCGAACCCGGGCCTTCTTGGTTGATCCGAGTGTGCTAACCACTACACTACGCGGTGTGTGTGTTTCACTGTTTGATCTGCTGCAGTCTCTGACGAGACAGCCAGACGTTACCCTACGGAACGAGCTCAGAGCTCATTATTTCCGATCTTCGGATAAGCCTGAGACCAGGCACACACCACACACCGGGACAACAAGGTCACAACTCCTCGATTTACATCCCGTACCTACTCACTGTTAGGTGAACAGGGGCTACACGTGAAAGGAGACACACCCAAATATCTCCACCCGGCCGGGGAATCGAACCCCGGTCCTCTGGCTTGTGAAGCCAGCCAGAGGACCGGGTGTGTGTGTGTGTGTGTGTGTGTGTGTGTGTGTGTGTGTGTGATTTTTTTTGTCAGTTTCTGCTTTACTCAGTTGATCTGGTTTAATCCAGTAAAGCTCTGGTCCTACAATCAAGATGCTCGCCACAACAACGTCAAGAATAGCAGTCCTTTCTCTCTGTCGTGACGCAGTTTTGTGGACGAGTCTTGACAGTAGGTTATTTTGGAGCCATCCTGAATTTTTTTGTGCATGCTCAAGGAATTCGTGGAGCTCGACGACTATCCAGTCCATCATTTCGCTGTCATGACGCTGTCGTGATGTAACAGCCATAAGTCTGTGAGGATGCAATCATGAGAGTCAGGTCAGTCGTGACGTAATCATGAAGGAAACCGTTATGACGGGTTCACGACTAAGCTATGAATGTTATTACTGTGTTACGACAAGCTTATTAGTACGTCATGAGAGATAATAGTTTTAACCATTGTTTGGCAACTTACAACACCAACAAAAGCAGATTTCACCAAAATCTCTAAAACCCGATGACTAAAGTTATAGGACATTAGTTTGAGGGATTATAACAGTAACTCTTTTTTGGAACAGGCTGAATGTAGACAAACCTCCAGTAAGAAGGAAAGGTAAAAGTCGATTGACAAAGTTGGAAGAGTTTGGCCGGGCAAGGTGTAATACGGAGGCACCGTTTTTTGAGAACAATTATAGAAAGGTCCAAACGCCTTCTGAGAGTTTAAGCCAGATTAGGTTTTTTTTTTTTTTCATTATTTATTTGGGGGATGAGAAGGGGTGGAGACGGGCGTGAGCTATCTATTTCACTACCAGTGTCTGGATATGGATGGCTTGCTGCTTCAGTTCACACAGTACCACCAATTTCCACACGTTGTCTTCCATCAGCAACATGGAACTGAAATACATTGCATAGATGTGTGGGTGCTACAGAATGTGAATCACATAGGTACTTGCACAACTGTAGGCCTACACTCTTCTTGACTCTATGGTGACGAAAATCTTGAATGTGTGATCGGTGCTTTACTTGTGGACCTTACCCAATATAAACTTATGTTTCTTCATTATAAAGAATATGTAAGTGAATTTATGGTTGGATTCATTTAATTTTATTTTATCTATTCATTCACCATTATTTATTCTTTTTCTTGCAGTTTCTTAAAACCTTCATAATTTCGTTGTTTATTTATTTGTTCCACCTCATACTTACAGGTCCAATACTTATGTAGTTGAATGTTGAAGGTACTTGGAGGAAAGCTAATAATTAAAGTGTTCCTATGTACCTTACAGTATCAGCAAGCCATCATGTTGAACGCGGAGACAGCTTTAATGGGAGAGGAGGAGACTGTGCAAATAATTTCAGGGAAGAGCGGCAAACTTCAGCCCCACTGCATGATGGAAGACTTATCCATGAAATCGCCTCCCACGCTCATTCCACTGACATCAGATTACACCGAGGTATGTACTCTCTCTCTCTCTCTCTCTCTCTCTCTCTCTCTCTCTCTCTATATATATATATATATATATATATATATATATATATATATATATATATATATATATATATATATATATATATATATATATATATATATATATATATATATATATATATATATATATATATATATATATATATATATATATATATATATATATATATATATATATATATATATATATATATATATATATATATATATATATATATATATATATATATATATATATATATATATATATATATATATATATATATATATATATATATATATATATATATATATATATATATATATATATATATATATATATATATATATATATATATATATATATATATATATATATATATATATATATATATATATATATATATATATATATATGTATATATATATATATATATATATATATATATATATATATATATATATATATATATATATATATATATACATATATATATATATATATATATATATATATATATATATATATATATATATATATATATATATATATATATATATATATATATATATATATATATATATATATATATATATATATATATATATATATATATATATATATATATATATATATATATATATATATATATATATATATATATATATATATATATATATATATATATATATATATATATATATATATATATATATATATATATATATATATATATATATATATATATATATATATATATATATATATATATATATATATATATATATATATATATATATATATATATATATATATATATATATATATATATATATATATATATATATATATATATATATATATATATATATATATATATATATATATATATATATATATATATATATATATATATATATATATATATATATATATATATATATATATATATATATATATATATATATATATATATATATATATATATATATATATATATATATATATATATATATATATATATATATATATATATATATATATATATATATATATATATATATATATATATATATATATATATATATATATATATATATATATATATATATATATATATATATATATATATATATATATATATATATATATATATATATATATATATATATATATATATATATATATATATATATATATATATATATATATATATATATATATATATATATATATATATATATATATATATATATATATATATATATATATATATATATATATATATATATATATATATATATATACAGGGTGTTTCTTTAGTTGTGGTACTTACTCAGGGATATGGTAGTTTGGAGGATGCTGAGTAAAAAATACTCTATACACATATAGTGGTTTTTGCTTTGTTTTATCAAAAATGGTAAATGAAAATTAAGTGTGGCGAGCGGCCGAGTATGTGTTGCGGGGACCGCTCTCTCAGGCGGGACACAACCCATGCGGCGATATCTGTCTCTAGAGAAACCTTAATTGAAAGTATACACTTTGGGACTTGAAATCTTTAGAAAGGTTGCATCTAAAATATTTCAATAATTTCATTAGCATTTAGAATACAGTACAATCATGGCAAATAATCGTGGACCATGTCAGTACTGTATTCACCCAACACCCTTCCAAAAGACTACATGGCAACTCAACGCAAACGTCAGTGTCGTGCCTGTGAGCGAAGTTTATTCCTCCACGCTACATACTGACATGGTCCACGATTATTTGCCATGATTGTACTGTATTCTAAATGCTAATGAAATTATTGACTTCTACCTTTCCTTCTTGCTGGAAGTTTGCCTACAATCAGCCTGTTCCTAAAAAGGATGACCGTTCTAATTCCTCAAACTACCATCCTAGAGCTTTAATCTCTTGCTTGTCTAAAGTTTTTTAATCTATCCTCAAACGGAAGATTCTTAAACATCTGTCACATCACAGTCTTCTCTCTGATCGCCAGTATAGCTTCCTTCTAGGTCGTTCTACTGGTGATCTGCTGTTCCTTACTGAGTCTTGGTCATCCTCTTTTAGAAATTTCGGTGAAACTTTTGCAGTCGCATTAGACATATCAAAAGCTTTTAATAGAGTCTGGTACAAAGCTTTGGTTTCAAAACTACCCTCCTACCGTTTCTATCCTTCTCTCTGCAACTTTAGCTCAAGTTTCCTTTCCGACCGTTCTATTGCAGCTGTGTTAGACAGCCACTGTTCTTCTCCTAAATCTCTTAACAGTAGTGTTACTTAGGGTTCTGTCCTGTCACCCACTCTCTTTCTATTATTCATTAATGATCTTACCAAACTTCTTGCCCTATCCACTCCTACGCTCACATCTAATCTCTCGCTAAAACAGCTTCTATGAAGTTAGGCGTTCTGCGGCGTCTCCACCAGTTTTTCTCACCTCTCCAAGTGCTAACTCTGTACAGGGCCTTATCCGTCCTTGTATAGAGTAATCTCCTCATTTTTCGTGAGATTCCACCCTTACATATTTATTAGGTAGGGTGGTATCAAAAGCTTTTCGTCTCATCAACTCCCCTCTTCTGACTGACTGTCTTCAGCCTCTTTCTCACCGCCGAAATGTTGCATCTCTTTGTATATTTTATCGCTATTTTCATGCTAACTGCTCTACTGATCTTGCTAATTGCATGCCTTCCCTCCTCCTGCGGCCTCGCTGCACAAGGCTTTCTTCTTCCTCTCACCCCTATTATATCCAACTCTCAAATGCAAGAGTTAACCAGTATTCTCAATCATTCATGCCTTTTACTGGTAAACTCTGGAACTCCCTACTTGCTTCTGTATTTCCATCTTCCTACGACTTGAATTCTTTTCAGAGGGGTGTCAAGACATTTGCCTCTGACTTTTGGTTAACTCATATTTTTTAAGGAACTGACAACACAGTGGGCTTTTTTTTTTTTACCATATTTTGTTGCCCTTGGCCAGCTGTCCCTCCTTCATAAAAAATAAAGAAAAAATAAAGAAAAGAGTCTGTATATTGACGAAAATTCAAACTATTGTCCCCATATCGACACAGTGTGCATAAATATGTCTGCCAAGGAGGTTGAATAACAGAAGGCGGCATAACGTCACAAAAGTGAAGCCAGCGTGCTATTGATCCGCTGGTGCCCTTACCCCTCCTTACACCCAAAACATTGCCGACCATCCATTGAAAATACATGGGAATGCCGGAGTTACGCTTTTTATTTTCCGTCTTATGTCTATGTTTCTAGGCTGACTACCATATATGTGACCTTAATAGACTCGCAATAATCGTGGCATACTGTGCCAAGAAGACTTAGACGGTAAATCATACATATAAATGAGAAAATACAGTGTTTTCCAGCTTTGATGGCCTTGAGTGAGAGGTGGGAAGTTGTCATTGGGGCAAACGTATGATTGAACAAGGTCATGCGCACATGTAAATATACATGTGTATGTATAGATGTAAACGTGTAGGGAGAAGGTGGGATAAGATGGATCACTTAACACAGCATTGAATCTAGAAATCACATTTATATGCTTTTTGGTAATTTGTGGGTTTGTGGTAGTGCTTTGAAGTCCACACCCGGATCACGGTTTTTAAAGGAAAACAATGAACCACAAGAATTTACAAAATAATATTTTTTGCTCGGTCAAAAATAAAATGATGGAGTAAGACGGACGCCCACTGGTCAATCTTACCCCGCAAACTGAATATGAAGAAACAAATCGTTATTGGCATACAGCACAAATTAAAAACTCTTCCTCGTCATCATCATATCCCTTCATATTGCCCATGAGCCAAATTTATTGGTACATATCAAACGAAGAAACAAACAAAATACAAAATATAAAAACTCTCCCTCATCATCATCTATCCCAGCACAACTTAATAATATAAATCACACACAGAAACCTTTTCCTCAGCATCATCATCATCATCTATCCCTGCACACTGCTTTTGCAATTATCACAATAAACCCACCCTTCGCCTCTCATGGGGTCCATCTTAACCCATTAGTAAATATTCAAAAGTCGAAACGTTTACCATAGTAACTATGTTTACTATGCCAATTTATGGCATCTATATATCATGTATACACTCATGAGCGTGTATAACATAAGTACTAAATCATTATGATAATTATTTAAATGGTGCTTCTCGCACCATACATGATAAAGAGGTTGCCCACAAAAGGTACTTGATCCTTCCATCATTTGAATCTCATGGACTTTATATTTCTGCCCAGAATCATGTCAAGTCCATTCTTCATGTTGCCAAACACTCCTTCATAAACAGAAACTGTCAAAATTTTTCGAAATCTAACTCACTTCGAGAGTTCTGGCATATGGCCAAAAACATTTCCAGTATACCTTTACTTCATTTTTTTCCCTCCCTTATTTCATCCTGGTGCCACTGTTGCCATCTCATCTGTCTCTAAGGCTGAACTAATGTCTCAAACCTTTGCTAATAACTCTAACTTGAATGATTCTGGGCTTGTTCCTCCATCTCCTCTTCCATCTGACTATTTAATGCCTTCAATTAAAATTCTTCACAATGATGTTTTCCATGTCCTAGCTGGCCTAAATCTTCGGAAGGCTTATGAACCTCATTAGTTCCTTCCTATTGTTCTCAAAATTTGTGTTTCCGTGCTTGCACCTTGCTTGACCAAACCCAACTCTAATTATCGACTTCTACCTTCCTTCTTGCGGGAGGTTTGCCTACATTCAACCTGCTCCTGAAAAGAGTGGCCATTCTAGTCCCTCAGACTACCAACATATACCTTTAATTTCTTGCTTGTCTAAAATCTTTGAATCTATCCCGAATAAGAAGATTCATAAACATTTGTCACTTCACAGTTTTCTATCTGATCGCCAACTTTCCTCACTGGATTTTGGCCATCCTCTTTTAAAAATTTTGGTGAAACTTTTATTGTTGCCTTAGACATATGAAAAGTTTTTGATAGATTGACACAAAGCTATGATCTCAAAACTACTCTCCAGCGGTTTCTATCCTCTCTGCAACTTTATCTCAAGTTTCCTCTCCGACCGTTCTATTGCTGTTGTGGTAGACAGCCACTGTTCTCCTAAATCTATTAACAGTGGTGTTCCTCACCACTGTCACCCACTCTCTTCTTATTACTCATTAATGATCTAATCTAAACCAAACTTTTTTTTACCTATCCACTCCTACGCTGATGATACCATACCATCCTACACTTTTCCACGTCTTTTCAGCAACTACCATCCCTTTAAGAAGTTAACAGATCCAACAAGGAAGCCACAGAACTCCTGACTTCTAATATCTTTAAGATTTCTGATTGGAACAGAGAAAACTTTGTAGCGTTCAATGCCTCAAAAATTCAATTCCTCCATCTATCAACTTGACACAACCTTCCAGATAACTATTTCCACTTCTTCAATACTGTCCCGTTCTTCTATACTGAATATCCTCGGTCTGTCCTTCACTTATAATCTAAACAAGAAACAATTCACATTTCATCTCTTGCCAAAGCAGCTTCCATGAAGTTAGGCGTTCTGAGGTGTCTCCACGAGGTTTTCTCACCCCATCCTCCACCCCCCCACCGCTAAAGGGGCAATTGCCGAAACGTGCTGCCGACAATTCCGGCTGGATGCTCTCGGGAGCAAGTACGTTCACACTACCGGGGAGATGTTGCCGGGAGCATCAGCTGGCAGGACGTAAACAAACCAACAAGATGGCTCTCTGCAAGAATGAAGAGGCAGCGATGGTTTTTCTTTTTTTTTTTTTTTTACATGAATTGACGATGGCAGGAAAAAGGAAACGTCTGTGGATGCGCTCGTGGCTGAAAAGACAGGAAACGAAGAGTGTGTACCATACTCTTCTGGCCGAACTTCCTCTGGAAGACTTCGAGACCCTGTGACAATGGATACGCCTTCCAAAGGAACAGTATCAAGAGCTGCTACGGCTTGTGACTCCTCTTATCATGAAGGAGGATACACATAACTCTGGAACTTCCTGCCTACTTCTGTATTTCCTCCTTCCTCTGGCTTGAGCTCTTTCAAGAGGGAGGTTTTAAAACATTTATTCCATACTTCTGGTTAATTATTTTTTCACCTTTTTAGGAACCAGCACCTGAGTTGGCTTTTTTCTAATCAGATTATTGTTACCCTTGGTCATATCCCAACCTGCATAAAATGGGGAAAATACTTGTCCACTGTAAAAAAAATTGTTTGAAATGGGTTGCCCAATTTATTTCGTTAAGTGTCTTACTACTCTCTTAAAGTGCTTTACAAAGGAAAAAAAAGTTTAAAAGGCAGAGTTTTAGATTTTACTGTGCAGGATGAAGCACATGAATATACTACATATGAGATTGGACTATTTAAAACTCGGTACAGCTCTCCTTCAAATCTTAATCAAGTTTCCTTTATGTGAAGACTCATTTTCTCTTTCTTT
The DNA here is from genome assembly GCF_017591435.1 of Portunus trituberculatus. Lineage (NCBI taxonomy): Eukaryota > Metazoa > Arthropoda > Malacostraca > Decapoda > Portunidae > Portunus > Portunus trituberculatus. The sequence continues at coordinate 13,025,994 of NC_059272.1, read as the reverse complement.
CACCTCCCTCACTTGCTCCAGCAAGGCCACCTCGGCCTCCCGACTCCAAATGAAGTTGTCTGCATTCATCAAGGATGCTTCTTTGGGTGCCGACATGTTTGTTTATATTGCCGCTAGCGGCAATACAAGACCAACACGGTCGGCTAGTTGCGAGAAGCGCTCCCAGTCTCAGGCCGAGACCCAAAATGCTATCGGCAACACGTTTCGGCAGTATTGCCTCCCGATAATTGCCAAGTGTAAACCCCCCTTAAGGTTAACTCTGTACAAGGCCCATACTTTGAGTACTCTTCGAATACATGGGGAAAGGGGGGCTTTCACTCACAGTTTTATTAGATAGGGTGGAATCTCGGATCTGAAGAAAAAAGTAGGCTAAGTGTGATGTGCCGTACTGGAGTTACCAGAGAGGCAGCATGCGCGGGAAAGCAGCCTACGTAGCTTGCCTGCAGGGTTGCCAGACTGATTTTGCTAGTCATACCAGATCACATGAAGAAAACATACCAAATCTTAACAAACTTACACTACAAAATCGTAGTGTCGGTGTGCATGGCAGCAAAGAAAAAAAAAAAGAAAAGAAAAAGAAAACGATGTCTGCACCTTATGGGTAATCCCCGGATTGCCTAGAATCCTAGATCCGCCCCTGGGTGTAATCTAAAGCTCTTCGTCTTATCAACTCCTCTCCTCTGACTGACTGTCTTTAACCTCTTTCACACCGCCAAAATGTTGCATCTCTTGCTATCTTCTACCGCAAATTTCTCTTCTGATCTTGCTAACTGCATCCCATCCTTCTTCCTGCTACCTCGCTGCGCAAGGCTTTCTTCATCTTCTCACTCCTAGTCTGTCCAACTCTGTAATGCAAAAGTTAACCAGTACTCTCAATCATTCACACCTTTCTCTGGTAAATCTTGGAACTCCCTATACCTGCTTATGTATTTCCAAATTCCTATGACTTAAAATCATTAAGAAGTGATGTTTCAAGACGTTTATCCCTCCTGTAAAGTAACTGGCAACTAAGTGGGCCTTTATCTTTTTTCGCTTTATGTTGCCCTTGGCCAACTTTCCCTTCTTACATAAAAAATTAAGTTTGGCTCTGTTTGCTCAAAATATGCGTTCGTTTGAGTCTGGTGTCACTCGAAGATAGCAGGAGATGCTATATTGCAGTAAAGAGAAAGAGGTTGAGGGCAATCAGTTAAAGGAAAGGAGTTGATGAGACGGAAAGCTTTTAATTCCACCCTGGCTAGAAGAGCTGTATGAATGGAAACCCAACATACTCCGAAGGTCGGTCAGTACGAGCTGAGTTCTTTCCTTATGTTAGGGTCACACTATAGCTTTTTTTACTACGACACCCCAGACGGTCGTCGAGAGGGCTGTCACCTGCAGCAATGACGTCATTTTAACGGATTTTTGGCCTGTCGTATGTTAACGTGACAATATCGTACGATATCTTAAGATGTCCTTGTTGGTACACGACAGTGAATAAGCATTATGGCAATCTAGTGCTGCATTCGACTGTTAGGAAGAGATTCACAACGAGCAAAGCAAATTTCATCATGGCGTACAATGACGTTATGATGGCGTACATCGTTCGACATCAAACGACCCAAAAACCGTTATGCTGGGTCACACTACTTTTTTTTTTTTTTTTCTTTTCTTTTTTTTCTCCTACGGTGCCCCTGACGGTCGTAAAGACCATTTTTCTGCGACTGCATTTAATTGTCGTAATGATTGGGAGCATTTGAATGCAAGAAGGACACGCAAAACGAAGGACGTACGACATCAGATCCTAGAAGTACAATGACTTATATGCTTCGTACGATAACGACCGTTATCGTACGACACCCACAATGATGACGTACGACGTAACAAAGAAAATGGGAACAAACCAGAATTTTCAAATTTTCTTAGTTTGCGACAACTTTTGCTACGCTAACGATGTCGGACGATATCGGACGATGTCAAACGATGTTGAAATAGACGCATGCAGCAAACGTGCGATGACACCCTGTATTCACTTGATGGTGCAAGGGCGCGCCCAGAAGGAGACCCTGGAGGTATTTATATAGGGGGTTCCAAGTGCTTTCCCTTGTCACATCACCTACAGCATCGACATCTACACACATCATCATGAGTCTCCTGAAGTACAACTCTGTCCTTGCTGACATGTAGCCGCATCTCACCAGGGACATCTTGAAGATGGAGTCTTGATATATACATAGTACATGCATGCATACATACATATGATGGGATATCATATTCACTCATGCCCTTCCTCTGTGCCTTCGTCTTCGGTGGGGAACCATCATGAGAATCAGAACTGGAGTTAGTGGGCCAGGGGCAGTGCTGCTAGGTCGAGTTGTGAACTTTATCCTTAATACACCCTTAACATGACCCTGTTTGCTTTAAGATTACCGTTTGTTAAGAATATGTTTATTAAAGATCACTGATATGTATGTACATCAAGAAAACACTCTGAAAACGTATTTTATATTATTTGTGTGGGCATAATCTATACACAGGTGTGAAAAATAATTACCCTAACACATTCTGGAGCAGTTCTGAGCAACTGCAGTTCAAATCAGGTGGAAAATTCTGTGTAATTTAGTGAGAACACCTGCACAAGTTGCGGCGGAAAATAACCACCCGTTATAATGACAATACTCAACAGCACACAATGTACCACCAGAAAGCCAAATTTCCATCATTATTGCAGTAGAGACCAAAATTTTTTACAGTAGATGCGTAACACGCTACTATGCATGAGAATATTATTATTATTATTTTTTTTTTTTTCATTTTTGCAAACCTTGATTTTTCGGCCGTATTTGCAGCTCACAGACATGACACAAAAACCTATTTGTGCCCTGAAAGGGTTAACAACCTCAGAACAACTTCCTGCCGCGAAATGGCTTCCATGAACGCTTGGAGGGACGGTGATAAGGTTGCTCTGAGGTTGCTGGGAACACCACCTCTGGAGGTGGTGGTACTGTCTTATATATGCATATATGTTCACAAAACAACATTTCTATTAGCTTTTTACAAACCTTGCCCCCATGAAAGGATTGTTTTGTAATGCATAAAGTGAAATCTTACGTGGAATACCAAAAAATAAAGCAGAGATGATGAGATTAGCCACAGACGGCGGAGACCCCGGCGACTTGGCTGCTCCTTCTTCTTGTGACCTTTCAGTGTAGCTAGGGTCTTCCATCCAAGACCAACTGATAGAGGAGATCTTAAACTAGTGTATTATGTAGTGAAGCGGTTTTCGATGAGGGTGGCGTGTTGAACCCTCTTACACGGGACCCCTCATAAATATTTATGTACAGTAATACTCTGCTTAACGAACAGGATAGGGGGTGTCAAAGCTGTTCGTAGAGTGGAAATTCGTTAAGCGGACGTAATTTTCCCATAGGAAATAATGGAAATAGAGGGGACGCATTCTGGGCCCGTCCCCAACATACCACATGGGTAAAAAAAAGGAAAAAAAAAAAAGAATATATATATATATATATATATATATATATATATATATATATATTCTATTAGCTTTTTACAAGCCTTGTCCCCAAGAAAGGATTTTTTTGTAATGCATAAAATGAAATCTTACATGAAATACCAAAAAATAAAGCAAAGATGATGAGATCGGCCACAGACGGCGGAGACTCCGGCGACTTGGCCGCTTCTTCTTCTTGTGACCTTTTTAGCTTGGCGTGTTGTCTTTCACCACAATATTAAATTTTTTTTCACTCTTCTATTGCCTGCTATAATGGATATCATATCTTAGTATTCATATACGCTCATGCCACGAGGATAACCTGGACTCCGTAGCACTGAGTGATAGTGAATTACTAATGAAATACCGCGGTATTTCATTAATAATTCACTATCACTCACTGCCACGGAGTCCAGGTTATCCTCATGGCATGAGCATATATGAATACTAAGATATGATAACCATTATAGCAGGCAATAGGGGAGTGGAAAACATAAATTTTGTGGTGAAAGACAACACGCAGGCTAAAAGAGTCACAAGAAGAAGAAGAAGAAACGGCCGAGTCACCGCGAGTCTCAGCATCGTCTGTGGGCGATCTCATCTCTGCTTTATTTTTTGGTATTCCATGTAAGATTTAACTTTATGCATTACAAAACAATCCTTTCTTGGGGGCAAGGTTTGTAAAAAGCTAATAGAAATGTTGTTTTGTGAACATATATGTACATGCAAGAAACATTACTATAATATGAACGGTGGTGAAATAACATTACCTTGAAATTAAATAATGTTACCCTGATGGCGCTCAAATTACCCTAAAACTTTCGAATGCAGCGTTCGTAATGCTTCTACCATGTCGTTTGCAGCGCGTACGGCGTCGTATCTCTCTATAATGCCATAGTACGTCGTATGCCTGATATCGTACGATATCGCCACATTAACGTACGACTTGACTTAAGACATCTTACGACAGGCCAAAAACCGTTAAAATGACATCATTGCTAATGACAGCCCTCTCCACAACCGTCGGGGGCGTCGTAGTAAAAAAAAAGCTGTAGTGTGACCTCCAGCATTAAAATACTGAGTTACGATTGGTTTTTTAACATTGTCGCCAGAATCAAAGTGGCGAGTGCGACCGCTCATAAGTTGTCGCCAGTTCCCTGGGCCAGTACTGCCAGGTGCAGGGTAATTACCTTGTTTTAGGATAATTTGAGCATATTAGGGTAACATTATTTCATTTTGGGGTAAGATTATTTCATCCCTGTACATATTATGGTAATGTTTCTTGCATGTACATACATATAAATGATCTTTAATAGATATATTTTTTGATAAACAGGATGATTTTAAGGGAAAAAGGGTAATGTTTCAGGTTTATTCAGGATAAAGTTCACAAGTCGACCTGGCATCACTGCCCCTGGCCCACTAATTCGAGTTCATACTGCGATTCTCACGATGGTTCCTAACCGAAGACGAAGGCACAGAGGAAAGGCATGCGTGAGTTTGATACCCCATCGTATGTATGTATGCATGCATGTACTATGTAGGGTAAGACGGACCACTTAACACAGTACTGAGTCTAGAAACCACATTTATATGATTTTTGGGGGTTTGTGGGTTTGTGGTGGTGCTTTGGGATGTTATCTTCGAAGTCCACACCCGGATCACAGTTTTTAAAGGAAAACAATGAACCACAAGAATTTTCAAAATAATAATTTTTACTGGTCCAAAAATAAAATGATGGAGTAAGACGGATCCCCACTGGTCAATCTTACCCCGCAAACTGAATATGAAGAAACAAATCGTTATTGGCATACAGCACAAATGAAAAACTCTTCCTCGTCATCATCATATTCTTTCACATTGCCCATGAGCCAAATTTTTTGGTACAAATCAAACGAAGAAACAAACAAAACACAGAATAAAAAACTATCCCTCATCATCATCTATCCCTGCACAACTTAATGATATAAATCACACACAAAAACCTCTTCCTCAGCATCATCATCATCATCTATCTCTGCACACTGTTCATGACTTCAGCTTCAGCAATTACCACAACAAACCCACCCTTCGCCTCTCATGGGATCCATCTTACCATATTAGTAAATATTCAAATGTCGAAATGTTTATCAAAGTATCTATGTTTACTATACCAATTTATGGCATCTATATATCATGTATACATGTACATTCATGGGCATGTATAACATAAGTACTAAATCATTATAATAATTATTTCAATATAAAACAAGCAATGTCTTACCTTGTGCATATAACATCAGCACTGCATAAAATGACAATTTTTTCCCTCTGAAGCGCAAGGGAAATTTAGCGGGCCTACTGGTAGTGATGACGTCATTGTTGAACAACGTGAAGACCATCTATAAAAAAAAATTTATATTTTTTAAATTCGCCCTTTATGCTTGGATTTAGAAGGGGGTTCCATCTTACTCCATGGGCCCGTCTTACCCTACCTTCCCTTACATATGTATGTAGACTCTATCCTCAAGATGTCCCTGGCGAGATGTGGCTCCGTGTCAGCGAGGACAGAGATGTACTTTAGGGCACTCATGATGATGTGTGTAGATGTCGATGCTGTAGGTGATGTGACATGGGAAAGCACTTGGAACCCCTATATATATACCTCCAGGTATATATATATATATATATATATATATATATATATATATATATATATATATATATATATATATATATATATATATATATATATATATATATATATATATATATATAGGCGCGCCCTTGCGTCATCAAGTGAATACAGGGTGTCATCGCACGTTTGCTGCATGCGTCTACTTCGACATCATTTGACTTTGTCGGACATCGTCCGACATCGCTAGCTTAGCAAGCGTTTTCACAAACCAAGAAAATTTGAAAATTCTGGTTTGTTCCCATTTGCTTTTTACGTCGTACGTCATCGTTTTGGGTGTCGTACGAGACCATATACGTCAGGATCCGATGTCATACGTCCTTCGTTTTGCGTGTCCATCTTGCACTGAAATGCTCCCAATCATTATGACAGTCGAATGCAGTCGCAGAAAAATGGCCTACACGACCGTTGGGGGCATTGCAGTAAAAAAAAAAAAAAAAAATTGCTGTAGTGTGACCCCAGCATTAGGGGAACGGCTAGCTGGGTAACCAGCAGACGACCTATATGTGAATACTCCAAACATATGGACAGGTAACGCCCCTGTACCGAGTTGGTTAGCAGTTGGGATAGGGATGAAGAAAAAAAGTCAAAACTGGCGGAGACGACTCAAAGCGTCTAACTTCATAAAAGCTGTTTTAGCTAGAGATGAGACATGAACTTTCCAGTTTGTATTATAAATAAAGGAAAGACTGAGGATGCTAAGTCTAGAAAAGGGGCAGTTTAGTGTCATTGAAAAAGAGGGGATAGTTGTCTGGTAGGTTGTGTTGATGGATGGAGAAATTGAATTTTGAGGCACTGAACAATACTAAGTTTGCTGTCCCAATCAGAAATAATACGAATCTCAAGGTCAGGCATTCTTTGGTTTTCCTACGTGAACTGTTTACATCGTGAAGGATTGGTCGTCCCAGCAAGTCCAGCATCACAACAATTTTCCGTTCTTAGTGACAGTAGAAAAAAGAGCTGAACGACGCCATTTGGTGTTCAATTTGCTTAGCCAGCAGCAATTAAAAACAGGCAGCATGCTGGGAGAAATTTATCCTGTGTGATGCCACCTTAACCCTGTAACTTAACTCTTTTTTTTATTTGATGTAGTTGACATGCATGTTATAATTTCTGTAAATATTCTTCTTAAGTAATAAAACTAGTTAACTACCTACCTTTGGTTATGAAATATAGGTTATAGATAATAATATATTTATTCTTTTGTAAAAGTCAAACTTAGCTTGACAGTATGTATTATTGCAGGATGACTCCAACCCGGCTGTTGAAAATAGCTCAGTTGAGCGACAGTTACCCTCAAAGACCATACGTTCATGTTCCTGCTGTTGGCCCCAAATCAGTCCCTTCTTCAGGCAGGTGAGAATCGCCATTATTGCTGCTCAAGATTACATGTGATATGCATCTGGTGGTATAGTGCCTGGTCTTATTGTGATGTGTTTCAGCTAATCTTGACCATCGTGACGGGCATGGGGGGTCTCGCAATCGGGACAATCTATGCCTATCCTGCTGTAGCCTTAGCGCGGTGGGAGGATGCCGATTTGAAGCTTTCTACCACACAGATCACATGGTTCGGTGAGCTCTGTACCTGATGTTTTCCACAAGTATATATTGATGACGAAAGTCATATATATATATATATATATATATATATATATATATATATATATATATATATATATATATATATATATATATATATATATATATATATATATATATATATATATATATATATATATATATATATATATATATATATATATATATATATATGTGTGTGTGTGTGTGTGTGTGTGTGTGTGTGTGTGTGTGTGTGTGTGTGTGTGTGTAAGATGGGAAACTAGTCATGGGGAACAAAAAAAAAAAAAAAAAAAATAACCCGCTTAATTACCAGTTCCCTTAGAAACCAACAGAGTTAGCCAAAAGACAGGGACAAATGTCTTGAAACCTTCCTTTTAAAAGAAGTCAAGTAGTAGGAAGATGGAAATACAGAAGAAAGCATGGAGTTCCAGAGTTTACCAGAGAAAGGTATGAATAATTGAGAGTACTGTTTACCTTTTGCATTAGGGAGTTGGACAGAATAAGGGTGAGAGGAAGAAGAAAACCTTGTGCAGTGAGGCCAGAAGAGGAGGTGAGGCATGCGGTTAGCAAGATCAAAAGACCAGTTAGCATGAAAATAGCAGAAGATAGCAAGAGATGCAACATTCCGGCAGTAAGAAAGAGGCTGAAGACAGTCAGTCAGAGGAGGGGAGTTGATGAGACGAAAAGCTTTAATACTGTGTGAGTGGAACCCCTTCAAACCTGCGAAGAGTACTCCATACAAGGACGGATAAGGCCCTTGTACAGAGTTAGCAGTTGAAGCGATGAGAAAATTTAGCAGAGACGCCTCAGAACACCTAATTTCATATAAGGTGTTTTCCAAGAAATGAGATGTGAAGTTTCCAGTTTAGATTATGAGTAAAGGACAGACCAAGAATATTCAGTGTAAAAGAAGGGGACAGCTCAGTGTCATTGAAGAAGAGGGGATAGTTGTCTGGAAGGTTGTATCGAGTTCATAGATGGAGGAATTGAGTTTTTGAGGCATTGAACAATACTAAGTTTTCTCTGCCCCAATTAGAAATTTTAAAGAGATAAGAAGTCAGGCGTTCTGTGGCGTCCCTGCGTGACCTGCTGACTTCTTGAAGGGTTGGTCGTCTCTGAAAGTATGTGGAAAGATGTAGGGTCGTATCATCAGTGTAAAGGCAGGTTTCAACGTGACAATCTGCAACTAGAATTTTACGTCGGTAGAGTTTCCGACTCAAAATCGGTGCCTAGCGACTGGAGACACCAGTCGCAAAACAAGACCAACTGTTGGTCTTGTTAGTCAATTTGCGACTTTATTTACGTCGTGACGTCATAGAGTAAGCTTTGAAAATATGGTCTCCAGGTATAGAGAAGATGTTAGAGTTGGTGAGGGAAAAAGAACACATCTGGGACCCCTGAAATTAATTATACAGTGAAAAAAGCTTGTGCAAATAGTCGTTCAACGAAATAACTGCCACTCCATTAGAACTGTTTCCTTCAATGCAGTATTGTTGGAGGTGAGGATTGAAGACTTGTCAGGATTTAATTTGATGGTAATTGTGCATAGTCTTCTTAAGATTAACAATTTTCTTATGGGAAATGTAGGCTAATTTAGAGTGTGGTAGACACTCCTTTCTTTCCTTCTACTAAGCCAGGAACGTATCCACAGGCATTTTCTTTTCTGCTGACTCTTCCGATACGCCAAAAGAAGAGCAACCACAGCTTCAGTAACGTCACTGGAGGAAAACATCTTGGCGGTTAGCTGTTTGTTTACATTCACTTCCCACGAAGGCGCCAACTAGTCGATACTCTTCAGTTGTTACGTGTGACACTTTCCTACTATAACGGATGAGTCGGAAACTCTACTGACGTAAAATTTCAGTCGCAAATTGGCACATGTGAACCCGCCTTAAGAGTGGATAGGACAAGAAGTTTGGTTAAGATCATTAATGAATAATAGAGATTAGGTGACAGGACAGAACCGTAAGGAACACAACTGTTAATAGACTTATGAGAAGAACAGTGGCCATCTATCACGGCTGTAATAGAACGGGCAGAAATGAAACTTGAGATAAAGTTGCAGAGAGAAGGATAGAAACCGTAGGTGGTCAGTTTTTAAATCAAAGCTTTGTGCTAGATTCTATGAAAAGCTTTTGATATGTTTGATGGAACAGTAAAAGTTTCACCAGAATCTCTAAAAGAGGACAACCAAGACTCAGTAAAGAAAGCCAGAACATCACCAGTAGAATGTCCTTGACGTAAGCCATATTGGCGATCAGATAGAAGATTGTGAAGTGACAGATGTTTGAGAATCTTATTGAGGAGAGAGGATATATTAAAAAACTTTAGACAAGCAAGAGATTAAAGCTATAGGGCGGTAATTTAAGGGATTAGAATGGTCACCCTTTTTTTTTTTTTTTTAGGAAGAAATTGAATGTAGGCAAACCTCCAGCAAAAAGGAAAGGTAGAAGTCAATAGACATAGTTGAAAGAGTTTAGCCAGGCAAGGTGCAAGCACGGAAGAACAGTTTTTGAGAACAAAAGAGGGACCACATCAGGTCCATAAGCCTTCCAAGGGTCTAGGCCAGTGAATGAATGGAAAACATCTTTACGAAGAACTTTAACTGAAGGCATGAAATAATCAGAGGGAGGAGGAAAAGAAGGGACAAGCTCAAAATCATCCAAAGTAGAGTTGTTAGCAAATGTTTAAGAGAAGAGTTTAGCTTAAGAGACAGATGAGATGGCTGTGGATCAGGATGAAATAAAGGAGGGAAAGATGGAGAAGTAAAGTTATTGGAGATGTTTTTTGGCCAGATGCCAGAAGTCTCGAGGGAAGCTGGAGTTTGAAAGATTTTGACATTTTCTATTTATGAAGAAGTGTTTGGCAAGTTGAAGAACAGACTTAATATGATTCCGGGCAGAAATATAAAGTGCATGAAATACAGACGAGGGAAGGCTCAAGTACCTTTTGTGGGCAACCTCTCAATCATGTATAGTGAGAGTACAGGCTGTGTTGAACCAAGGTTTAAAAGGTTTAGGCTGAGAAAAAGAGTGAGGAATGTAACTTCCATGCCAGACACTATCACCTCTGTTATGCGTTCGGCTTACAGTAATCATTACGGGGAAAATAAGCATAATACCTCCTGTATATGGAGGCAGTGGCGTAGTGGATAAGGTGGTGAGCGTGGGATCGGGCAGATATCCACGCGTAGGTTCGAATCCCACCACATACCACTTTGAAGCTATGCCATTTGTCGAGTGGTTCAAAGATATCTACAAGTCACCATGATACCCAGGTTTTAGGCGGTTACACCAAAGATGCGCTTGGGTGGTAATATGGGCCCTAATATGGGTACCACTATAGATAAAATTGCCTGCGCCACTAATGGGCAGAAGCTTAACAGCGCTTCCTACATATACTCTTCAGTATGGCTACAGGTGGTATAGGCCATAACATAAAGAAAAAAAGAGGTTTCTCAAACTGGCAGAAGCAAAACGCCAAAGCCACCTCTGTTCTTGGTATTTTGAGGAGTGATTGGAGAAATAGGACAAGATACAGAAATGAAATTGTGATCGGAGGAGCCGAAAGGAGAAGATAGGATAGCAGAAAGGTTTATAACTGGTTTCTTCTTCCCTGAAATCATTATACATAGCACAAGAAAAACCAGTTATAAACCTACAAACACAAGATCTACTGATATTGCCTACACAAAAAAAGAAAACCAACGCAGCTTGTCACTGTAGCAAGCACCCCAACCACAACACAGAACCAGCCAATCACATCGCTGCCTCCACTCCACCAGACCACGCAGTGTGCCAACCAAGCAGGTTGCATCAATTCACAGCTACCTTCTACCTGATCCATTCACGGGATATATAAGCCACACTTGCCATACTTCACACATTCACACCTGACGTGCACACTCACGGCGAACCATGACAAGTCCTGCTCACCACCCTGGACTTGTTAAATGGTTCAATGTTAAAGCAGGTTACGGGTTCATCCAGGACCAAAACACGGGTACAGATGTTTTTTGCCACGCATCTGGTCTCACCCGTCCTCTTAAGGAGCGCCCTCCCAGAGAAGGAGACCAAGTTCTTCTCGCCGTTAGGGAGGAGCTAAGGGACCAGAGGCGTGGGACGTTGCGCCAGTCAGCACAACATCTGTCCCTTCGAAGACCTGGAACCGTTCACCGCGGACGCGACAAGGTGGAAGCGAAGAGGATATCCAGGCAAAAATATACGCTTGTATATTTACGGCAAAGGCGTTGGCAGGTGGGGATCATCGCCAGCTTCAGGAATTGATCCCTCTCATCCTGCAGCACAACGGCCTGCCTGCAGTTTACATCCCCAAAAGCGCCTTGCCTGCCAACACCCGCGCCAACCCAAGGCTCTCCCGGCGAGGTCTTCCCGGAGCTATGGGGAAGACAGAGGAGCCACCCGTGGCTGCTCCAAACACCCAACTACCAACAACAGGAGCAGAAGCAGAGCCAACGGGAGACAAACCCCGGAACTTGAAGGAGACACAGGACGGCGTGCCGGGGGAAGAGGAAGAGGAAGAAGAAGAAGAAGATGACGACGACGACGAAGAAGACGACGAGGAGGAGGATGAGGAAGTGGACGTCCTGGGTAGCGGAAGTGAAGGGGAGGCTACTTCTCCCCAGGGCGGCAAGCCAAATCTCCCCTCCGACCCCCAGCCCCTCTCCGGCAAGCAGGAAGACGACGGCTGGGTCACCAAGACAAAGCGGCGACGAAGGCCTTCACCTAATACCTTTAGGTTGGTGCTTCCGAAGGCCGAACGGAAAACCACGCCGACAATTGCCCTTCGTGAGTCGCCCACCGTCACCAAGTTAAGGCGAGAGAAACGGACGGGGAAAGTCCGCGAAGACGTGCTGTCCGGCGTCTACATTCATGAAGAAAACCGCTTCGTGGGCAACATCAAAGGATACACAGGATTCGGTGGTTACTTGAGCCACCCGTATCCAAAAGACAGCAGTGCACCACTGAAGTGAGGTTAAACGCCACTGTGTCAGACTCATGCCTGGACGGGTGACCGGTTGGGCCAGTGACGTTAAGCGACGCTGCGTCCGTTCAAACCTGGACGGGTGACCATCTTCATTACTATTCATATTTATGTATTTATTTAATGTTTTTCCCCTTTTATTTTGAATGTAATTATGTATTTATTTAGTGTTTTCCACCTTTAATTGTAACACAATAGCAAGCTGGACCGCCCAGCAACTATGCTCTTTTTCTGTTTTTCTGTATTTCTATGTTTTTTTGTATCTTGTACTGTCCCACCCCTTGTTTGTATCTTCCCCCTCCTTTTCTCAATAAACTTTGAAACTTTGAAACTTTGAAACTTCACACATTCTGTCTGAAGATGTTCCCTGAAGAGGAACAAAACGTTGCTACAAGCTCTGTTTTTGGACAGCTCATCGGGACTCATACTGTTCAAGAGAAATAATTAATTAGACAAATAGAAAAGACAGCAAAAACTTAATGATACTGAAGTCGCTCATGCTTTTAACATCATCTGTAAGACAGAAAATTTACTCCCTGGCTACACTAATATATATATATATATATATATATATATATATATATATATATATATATATATATATATATATATATATCATGAATATATATATATATATATATATATATATATATATATATATATATATATATATATATATATATATATATATATCATGTTATAGCCTATAGCGCCTGTAGGTTTACTTGAACAGTATGGAAAGCAATTTTACTTATAGTTGTATTCAAATTAGGGTCCATATCACCTACCCAAGCACATCTTTGGTGTAAGGCAATTACACCTCCACCTAGAACCTGGGTACAATGGTGACATGCAGGTAACTTTAAACCACTCGACAAATGACATAGTTTCAAGACGGCTCGTGGTGGAATTCGAACCTATGCATGAATGTGTGCCCAATCCAACGCTCACCACCTTATCCACTACGCCACCATATGTTACGGTGATGATTGTATGGGGAAGCTAGACATAGGAAGAAGACCGTTTATGGTGATTTAGGATTTCGAGATGTGTGGCGTACTAAAAGCGAATGTTGCGTGTTGCAGCGTCCACGCCAATGGTAGTATCAGTGGTGATCAGCGCCGTGGCTGGGGTGGTGGTGGAGCGCCTTGGAGTCCGCCTGTGTCTGACCATCAGCACATGCGTCCTCTGCTTCACCTGGGTCATGATCGCCAAGGCCACAGGCTTCTGGGTGCTTCTAGTTGCTCGAGTCCTTCAAGGCATTGTAGGTGAGCATCCATCAATCCATCCTTACCTCTGAAATTCACTAATGGAACAAAGCCACAAACAAACATCAGAAAAAAAAAAAGACAGCAAAGCTAAGTCGCTTACAGTTCATGTCATTGATAATTTTGTAGAAAGAATGTGACAGAGCCTGTTTGGAAATCAGTAGTAGAATCTCATTGTCAATAATTGGTTGGCAGTTAAATAAGTCAGATATAGTGTGCATTGTTTTTATTAATTTGTCCCTTCCTGTTGCAGCTTCGGTGAATATGGTTGTGATAGTAGTGTACCCCGCAGAGGTGAGTCAAGTACAATGGCGGGGCATCATGATTGGTGTGATTGAGGCTATGATAATGCTGGGTGCCTTACTGACCTACCTAGGAGGTCTTATCCTTTCCCCAAGCCTTCTTGCCTTCACCTTCGCCGCTTTTCTCGTGCCCCCACTAGTACTCTTCTTCTTCTTGAGGGAGTCACCGCTGTGGCTGGCGCGGAGGGACCGCGAGGATGATATCGTGGAAACACTCGTATGTCTTCGAGGTAACAGTGTTGACATAAAGCCTGAACTTGAGCTTGTCAAGTCTACTGTCTGCACAGAGAAAGTACATAATCCCGCATCTGCAGAACAGCTGATGTTGTTCAGAAAACCTGGTTACTTAAGATCCATCGTTCTTTGTATCTTAGTCTTACTCTTTAAAGAGTTAACTGGGCAATACGCTGTCCTAATCTATACGGTCAAGATGTTCCAGTTGGTGGGTTCCACTCTAGATCCTTACTGGTGTGCAGTGGTGATGGGCATGGCACGATTCTTACCCTGCTTTCTATCCTGGATATTAATAGAAAGACTTCCACGCCGTCTCCTGCTGTCCACTTGCATGACAGTGACGGCCGTATCCCTTGCAATTCTTGGGGTCTTCCTGTCAGTGTGGTCAGACTCAAGGGAGGACCTTGTTCCACACATGGGATTGGTGCCTGTCGTGTGCCTCTCAATATTCACTCTAGCCTATGGGATTGGCATCGGCCCCATCTCATGGACAATAGTGGAGGAGCTCCTCCCTTCGCAAGTAAGGAACATTGGCACTGGAATCATCAATGTTTGCTTCAGTATTTTCCAGAGCATTGTGGGATTGACTTTCCCTTTCAGTGTAATGGTTGTAGGAGTGGGCGGAGTGTTCATCGCATACTCCTTGTGTTCACTGTGTGGAGTAATCTTTGTGGTCACCTGTCTACCAGAGACCCAAGGGAGATCCTTTACAGAGATACAGACTAAGTTATCAAAAGAAAATACCAGCGTAATGTAAGGACTTGTATATTTTCCTCTTTTATCATTAATACATTCAAGAAGTTATTGTAAATAAAATTGTGATTACAACTGTATACTTTATTTCTGCGTGAATAATCACAACATTTGTGAGTTCAGGTCGGAACACCTAGCATGGCTTTATATAGGGTGTAACATGAGTTTCTGCTGATACTGCTTGAGGTGAAAGTACAGTTAGCCCCCGCAGTTGGCGAATCTCAACTTGGCGAAATTCACTTTTGGCAGTAGGTGGCAAAATTGGATCCAATTAACAAAACAGTACACACCAAAGAAAATTACATAAAACACAAAATGATTAACACTCTTAAAGACACAACTTATTATATAACAATAAACGAACACGAACAAGGACATGAACATAGTTGGTTTAAGAAACCAATTAACAAAATATCAATGCAACCACCCAGACCGGTCTACACAGGATAAAACACTATAAATATGTCAAACTACCTCCCAAGTCCACCCGATTACAAATAAATAAATAAATAAATAAACAAAGAAAAAAAGGAAAAATATATATACAAAAAGAAAATAATAATAAATATTAAATAACTGGAAAAAATTAATTAAACAAAAAATATATATATAAATAAATAAATGAATAAATAAATAAATAAATAGAAATAAGTAAATAAATTAATTAATAAACAAGCAAAAAAAAATAATTAAACAAACAAACAAATAAACCACTCTACATATCGGCTATTCCGTCATCTTTCACTCTTCCACTTCCTTCATATTTTCACCCATACTTCATCTTCTACTTTCTATATTTTTCCCTTCTCTTCAGTCTATCCCCACACCACTTCTACTTCCACTCGTCTCTCTTCTCCCACCAGTTCTTCCTGTGAGGACAGGACGTTCCTCTGGGGCCCTTCTTCATCCTGTGCTTTCCTGGGCTGCCGCTGTGGTGAGTTCTTGTCTTGGCTGTGGAGGCTGTGAGGACGTGTGGGCGGCGTAACATATATATATATATATATATATATATATATATATATATATATATATATATATATATATATATATATATATATATATATATGCACCACAATTTTTGGTGAGAACTAGTATCTAGAGTATTATAGCACTACTAGTTAAACCCTAATGTAGCTTAGTCACTTTCTTTGTTTCATGGATCTAGTCTTTGAGGTAGTCAAGGATATGTTCAACTATTGATATTTATAAAGAAGACATAAAACCTTAAAAGTAACCAAATAAGAAAGTATTATAGAGACTATTAGGTAGGTCAAATTTCACATCACTTCTTGGGCAAGTAAGTACCCACGCGTACCTACCTAAAAGTACGTCCAAGATTCACTAGCAGTAGATACGACAAAATAATGTAAATATTTTGCAAGTTTCTTTTCACAAAAACAATTTGACATCTTTATTTATCTATTTATTTATTTCATTTATTTATTTATTTATTTTTATTTATTTATTTTTTTTTTCAAGAACAAAACATAGGATTCCTGCGACTGCAGCCACCTTCCATCTTTCAGGGAAGCTATCAATTTAATGAGTTCCAGCTTAGGGTTTCCATGAATTCTCGTTTTTTTGTAATGCACCTCAAGAGAAGCACAAGTCTTCCCTTGTTTATGAAAAAAGTGGTAATTTCATATCTTCTTCCCGAACGGAATGACATCCATATAAAAAGGAACACTATTAACGTCCTTTAAAGTATACGCTTGGGCCCTAATGAGTTAAAAAGTGAAAGTGCAAGATAATATATCCACATCTTGCAAAACTAGGTTTCAATTATTTGGTAAATATCAAATTATAATACTACTGTTGATGTGTTATATATGCTCATAATGGCAATTAATGATTGTGTTTAATCTAGTTGGGCGTCAGCCCCATAGACGCTTTTATATACGAGTTTGAGCAAAAATAAAGGCGGGCTCACACATGTCAATATGCAATTGAAATTGAAAGTCGGTAGAAATATCGACTGAGCCCTTCTAGTCGGAACACGTTCACACATAACGACTGGGAAGTATCAGCTGGTTGGAGGGAAATGAATGTAAACAAACACTACTTAACAAGCTCTCTTTCTCTGGTGACTATGACGATTGCAATCAAATCAAATGACCACAAGCATAAGGCTCACTTGGGGGGGCAACACAAAATTTGCCCGAATTTTTTATACCCCAGAACTTTATTAATTTGCCATAATACAGTGTTGTTGAAACCATCTAACGAGTGCTATATAGCTACATATGAAAAATACATGGGAAAAATTGAAAAGAAAGTACAAAAAACACTTATTCTTTATAAAAAAAGAAAATTCAATGAAGACAAGATATAATCAGTCATAATGTGTGTTTCACTATCTTAAACATACATGTATAAGATATATATTCACTCCAGTACAATGTGAAATACGAAGCAGTTATGAAAGTCTACAAAAAGGTCATTGAATAATAATTCTACATCGTTTGTGAAAATATATATGCTATTAGGAGCTTTCAAATAAGTTGAACACTAAACCATGTATACAGACATAAGGCCTATAGCAAATCTAGTAACCTACATAATCACTTGATATAGTCAATCTCAGGACAATTTAGAAAAACATGCTGTCTCTGCCCTTTCGTCTACAAAATATATCTATAATAGTGTGTATGTCCACTTGGTTGACATAACTTCTTTCTAAGCTAAGAAGTCCTAATGCTGATAGCCTATTCTGGCCCATGGTAGATCTCAGGTAAATTTTTAGTCTTCTCAAGCATGAAAATGACCTCTCAGCTGAGCAAGATGTGGCAGGTATGGCTGCCAGTGTTGTTACCACCTCTGTGAAGTGCGGCAATGTTTCATCCAGAGTTTGAGTAGAGATAGTTTACCACCTGGTTTGCTGTTTTTAAGTTAACACTTTCTAGATTGTGGAAGATAGCAGTTTCCCCCATCAGGACGTCTGTATCAATGCTGTAGAAGTCTGACACTGCCTTGAAACTCTCCTCTGTAGCTTTTCCCACCACTGTGTCAGCTAATGATGTCAAGATATTAGTGTCCCTGCTTGCAAATCTCTCTTTCATTTCAGAAAGAACTCTGTCTAGTGCCTCTCTGTATATCAGTGAACAAGATGGATTGCACCTCAGGTGTCTCTCCTAATAATGCTTGCAACCTTTTGGATGGCTTTTGCTGTCTTTTTGATGTTTTCACCTCATCCATGTTTGATGCAATCTTACTGATATCTTTCGCGGTTTTTTAGGCTTTTTCCAAAATCAGGGAGAACATTTCTTCTTCTCTGCACTTAAAAAGGATTTTGATGGTTGCTCCACACGTAGCTTTTGTAGCCATAACATCAACCTCATGACCTCGCAGGTAGCTTGCCAATGAATTTGTATTTGAAAAGATAATCTTCAAAGTATGCAGTCCCAAGACAAACTGGAATTCCAGCATGGCCTTTACAAGGCCAGTAGCATCAACAGAGGTTTTTGCATTCTTGTCCATTCTTGTCCATTCTTGACCTATGAGAGCAAAGTTATTGCATATCAAAAAATTCTCCCCAAACCCATGGCAGAACCCGCCACTAAGAAATACCCACCAAGCTTCGATAACACAGCGCACACTCTCTCTCTCTCTCTCTCTCTCTCTCTCTCTCTCTCTCTCTCTCTCTCTCTCTCTCTCTCTCTCTTCGGGCATTTGAATTTGATGTTAAAGTAGGAACTTTTGCACTTTCATGTCAAGAAAATGCAAACTCATATATATGAAATGATGTGCAAAACAGGAAAAGAAAAAGAAACCACATATTACAAGTATTGTGGATTTCTATAATAATTGTAATCTGGCAACTCTTATTAGCAATGGCATTCACGTGACTTGGCTGACAAGCACTGTCCTGTAGAGGCAACCATGGGTGACACACACCAACCCATTGGTCGAGGGGAATATGTGAGGAGGTTTATGAACGTCGCTGTGAGAATTGGTTTCTGTCTCCCAGATAACTATCAGAATCACTACTGGAGTCTTCACTTTCTTCTGTCTCAATAAAAAAAAATCACTGTCTTCATTTTCATCATTGTTCTCAATGTCACTACGAGTAATACTGACATAACATCACTCGGAGTACCGTTTCCTCCCTCCGGGTCACGGGGGGTTGCCAGATGTCGCCTCGAAATGAGAAAAGATGATCTATTGTGAGGGAACATATGTCTCAAAGCTCAAGGAGGCGAGCGAGAAAAGATGCCAGATACCTCCACTTGCCCCAGGACCATTAGTGAGGGGGAGAGATTCAAACGTTTAGTGCGGAAAAATCCCCGACTCTCCGCACGCGACGCTCTAATCGTCCCTAAACGATCACCATACGTTAAGGGTTAGCGTACATTATAATGACTTAGTTTTAAAATCAAACTGCTTAAATGTTTAACTTCATAATTCTTACTTTCATGAAACCTTTTACTGTACAATGATGCACTTTCGCTTTGTTTACTCTCAATGAAAGTTCAAGTCAGGGGTCAAACTTGTTATAATTGGTTCGCTTAACGAATGTTTTTTTAGGAACGTAACCCGTTCGTTAAGCGGGGGCTGCCTGTACATGTAAATTAATCGTCAGTCCAACATCCTTTTCTTCTTTTACTGTTGACATCATTAATGAGAAGGATGTGCCTGGTGGGTCCCAAACAAGTGTGCTGATATTAGGGTGCAGGTTGGTGAGAGAGATGAGAGAGAAAGGGGTTGGTTTAAAGTAATGTTGCCAGCACTGCTGAAATTTCTGAAGTTTATTGGGAAAACTTGACCTTATGTCTGGATTCAATAAATGAACATAATGTCTTAGTCTAATGGTGTCTGATATCCTTCAAATTTTTACAAATTATTATCAAGAATTTCAAATAGGAGGATTAAATAATCCCTTCTACTCCAGCAGTAAACATTCATCGACCTCCTTTCGACCCCCTGGCTATTCATTGACCCCTTGGGGTCGATATCGACCACTTTGAGAACCCCTGAATTATAGAGTGTAATTTTTTTTTTATACCATGTGGGCTTTTCACGGAAATTTATGGGCTAAAGGGGATACTTTTTAGGGTATCTCCTATCTCAAAGCTCACCCGCTAGGAAACCGTTGCCCTGAGTGAGGAACCCCAACCTGCACTCAGACCGTGGACAGGATTCGAACCCGTGCGCTTGGAGACCCCTTGGATCCCAAAGCACACATGGTTCCACTGTACCACGGCGGCCCCAGATTTAAATGCTAATGACCTCTGACCTGCCTATCGAGCCCTGAAGAAACTCCGCTCCAAGTCTACTCCTCTGGTGAATGCTATCCAAACAGCAGGTGGTTCCCTCGTATCGGACGCAGATTGGCAAATGGGTCATTGGGCTGAATACTTTGAGCAGCTGTTCATGGTGGATCCTCCAAGCGGACAGCTCCAAATTGCAGGGTTACAGATGCTGGATGCTGATCCACCCATTGACGAAACTGCACCCTCCATTGATGATGTCAAAAAGGCTGTGGCAAAGTTGAGGGGTGGAAAGGCAGCTGGCATCTGTAACATTAGTGCAGAGCTGCTCAAGGCAAGGGGTGAGGCCATGATCCGTGGGTTGCATGCTGTCTTGACTGCTGAATGGCATTCAGGTACCATTCCCCCTGACTGGGAAAAGGGGTAGTCATCCCTATCTGGAAAGGTAAAGGGGACCATCAGGACTGCAACAACTACTGTATTATAACACTGCTCAGCATACCAGAAAAGGTGCTTGCCCATTTGCTGTTGATGCATATCCGCAATCACCTGCTGAAACACTAGAGATCTGAACAGTGTGGATTCACACCTGGTAAGTCAACAACTGACCAGATCCTAGCACTTCATGTACTGGTGGAGTACTGATGTGAGTTTCAACAAAGGATGCTTGCAGCCTATGTCGATCTCAGGAAGGCATTTGATTCAGTGCATTGAGAGACACTCTGGGATCTTCTGCGTCTCCGTAGGATTCCTGCAAAAATTATTAGTCTATTAACTGGCCTCTACACCGGGACTGTGTTGTGAAGTGTGGAGGGGTTGTGACCAGCTTCTTTCCTGTGAATACGGGAGTGAGGCAGGGATGTGTGCTTGCTCCATCACTTTTTCAACACTTGCATGGACTGGGTACTAGGCAAAGTTGTAGACCAAAGCTGCTGCGGGTTGCCGTAAAAGCCCCTTGCCGCTGGAGGATAAGCTGCCTACTCCCCCTCGCGCTCCGGTAAACGTGCTATCACCTCCCCTTTCCCCGCCGGGTTCTGTGAAGTCGTGCTGTTCGACAGCCAGTTCCAAGACACGAAGATTCAGGGATGAGACGAGGCGCCGCCCCCAGGAGTTCGACAGGACAGTGTCTTGGGAGGCATATAAGACACAGTTCGAGCTCTTGGCGAGCGCCCACCAGTGGAGTCGGGTTGAAATGGCCATGCAGCTGGTGTGGGCGCTGAAGGGAGCGGCGTTGGAAGTCCTAAACTAGTTGCCGGCCGCTCAGCGGAGCTCCTACAGTAAGGTGACGGCGGCACTGGAGCGGAGGTACGGGTACCAGCACCAAACCGAGGTGTTCAGGACAAGGTTCCAGGCCAGGGTTAGAGGCCCGGGGGAGGCTCTGATACGCCTGGTGCAGGATTTGGAGGTGCTGGTGTGCCGTGCGTACCCGGAGGCCAGTGAGGAGATGATCACCATTCTCCTGCGGGATCAGTTCGTTGATGCCATAGATAACCAACAACTGAGGATTTACGTGCAGCAGGCGCGCCCAAAGGACCTTCAGAATGCCCTGGTGAGGGGCCTGGAGCTAGAATCGTTTCTCCGGACGACGCGGGAGCAACCCAACGAGAACCAAGGATTCTAGGAAGGATATACGGATTCAATAGGCGGGCTGGAGGAATTGATTAGGGAACCTCGCTTCCAACAGATGACGCGCGGGTCGTAGGTAGTAAGGGGGTGAGGGATGGGGGGATCCATCAGCAGGGGAGGATGAGCGCCGTTACAAGATTCAAACAGTCAGTCAGTCATGGCCCCACGAGAAGGAGCGCAAGGCACATCAACCATTGCCCGTCTCCGCCTGGGCCACACCACGCTCAGTGCATCGCCTACATCAGTCTTGTGACCCATTCTGCCCTTGGTGTAGGACTACCCTGAGGCCATGGAACATTTCCTGCTTCAATGCCCACGCTTCCTCTCTCAACATAGTGCATTACGCTCCTGTGGCTCTCTGCCCTGGCCATCACAACACTCGACCTGCCCACCCTCTTGGCGGCCTCAGGCGTCCACCTTTCCTAGCAACCTGCTGTCCTTCGCCTTACTTGTGCCTTCTTGAGGAAGATCGGCCAGCTACCACGCCTGTGATACCCACACAGGAGTACTCCAGGACTCATAAGGATCCATAGATTTTCGTGGACTCTTTTGAATCCTTATGAGCCCTGGGGTAGTCCTGTGTGGATATCACAGGCGTGGTAGCTGGCCGGTCTTCCTCAAGAAGGCACAAGTAAGGCGAAGGACAACAGGTTGCTAGGAAAGGTGGACGCTTGAGGCCGCCAAGAGGATGGGCAGGTCGAGTGTTGTGATGGCCAGGGCGGAGAGGCGGGAGCGTAATGCAGTATGTTGAGAGAGGAGGCGTGGGTATTGAAGCAGGAAATGTTCCATGGCCTCAGGGGTAGTCCTACACCAAGGGCAGAAGTGGTTACAAGACAGACGTAGGCGATGCAAGTAAGGAGCATGGTGTGGCCCAGGCGGAGGGAGGCAGAAAACGCATATATATATATATATATATATATATATATATATATATATATATATATATATATATATATATATATATATATATATATATATATATATATATATATATATATATATATATATATATATATATATATAGATAGATAGATAGATATATATATATATATATATATATATATATATATATATATATATATATATATATATATATATATATATATATATATATATATATATATATATATATGAACATGTTTTATTTGCCTTATAAGTTCATAACCACGAGAGAATGCAGGGAAAAATAAGGGGAGGGGGAGGGAGGAAGCATGGGAGAAATTTTAAGTTACTCCTAATAACGTTTTCTATGAAATTACTCGCTTTCAACAGGTGGCAGCACCGTCGCTGTTCTCCAAACTTTAACCCACACCAAAACTTCCTCTATATTCCTTGGCGGGAACCTAGGATTCTAGGGAGGATATACGTGTTCAATGGGCGGGCTGGAGGAATTGATTAGGGAACCTCGCTTCCAACAGATGGCGCGCGGGTCGTAGATAGTAAGGGGGTGAGAGATGGGGGGATCCATCAGCGGGGGAAGATGAGCGTCGTTACAAGATTTACAGCCAGTCAGTCACGGGAAGGAGCGCAAGGCATATCAACCATTGCCCTCCTCTGCCTGGGCCACACCACACACAAACAATGAGCTCTGAGCTCGTTCCGTAGGGTAACGTCTGCCTGTCTCGTCAGAGACTGCAGCAGATCAAACAGTGAAACAGTGAAACACTCGGTGCTCACTTGCATCGCCTACGTCAGTCTTGTGAGTTGTGACACCTTCTGCCCTTGGTATAGGACTACCCTGAGGCCATGGAACATTTCCTGCTTCAATGCCCACGCCTCCTCTCTCAACATACTGCATTACGCTCCGGCTCTCTGCCCTGACCATCACAACACTCGACCTGCCCACCCTCTTGGCGGCCTCAGGCGTCCACCTTTCCTAGCAACCTGCTGTTCTTCGCCTTACTTGTGTCTTCTTGAGGAAGACCGGCCAGCTACCACGCCTGTGATACCCACACAGGACTACTCCAGGGCTCATAAGGATTCAAAAGAGGCCACGAAAATCTATGGATCCTTATGAGTCATGGGGTACTCCTGTGTGAGTATCACAGACGTGGTAGCTGGCCGGTCTTCCTCAAGAAGGCACAAGTAAGGCGAAGGACAGCAGGTAGCTAGGAAAGGTGGACGCCTGAGGCCGCCAAGAGGGTGGGCAGGTCGAGTGTTGTGATGGCCAGGGCGGAGAGCCGGGAGCGTAATGCAGTATGTTGAAAGATGAGGCGTGGGCATTAAAGCAGGAAATGTTCCATGGCCTCAGGGTAGTCCTACACTAAGGGCAGAAGTGGTTACAAGACAGACGTAGGCGATACAAGTAAGGAGTATGGTGTGGCCCAGGCGGAGGAGAGCAGAAAACGCATATATATATATATATATATATATATATATATATATATATATATATATATATATATATATATATATATATATATATATATATATATATATATATATATGAACATGTTTTATTTGCCTTATAAGTTCATAACCGCGAGAGAATGCAGGGAAAAATAAGAAGGGGGGGTGGAGGAAGCATGGAAGAAATTTTAAGTTATTCCTAATAACGTTTTCTATGAAATTACTCGCTTCCAACAGATGGCAGCACCGTCGCTGTCCTCCAAACTTTAACCCACACCAAAACTTCCTCTCTGTATATTCCTTGGCGGGAACTGTGGCCCCCACAAGGTGAAGGCTAGGAGGGTGGGCGTGGCTAGACTCGCCCCCAGTCCATAACCTGCCCTCCCCCTGGAGAGTTTCAGGGTAACTGCTTCTCTTGTGGGCAGAAGGGCCAGTGTTGCCAAATTGGCGGAAAATTCGCTATTTCTAGCGGATTTCATCTTCATACGGCGGAAAAATTTATGCAATAGCGCCTAGCGGAAAATACAGCGGATTTTCAGTGAATCTGGCAGATTTTCTAGCGGATTTTGAGAATTGTTTACCATATTTTACTAATAAGACCAAAAGATTATTTCTGTTTAGTAACTTACCATCCCATTAAAGAAGAATGAAGGCTTTTTTGAAGGCTGTTTGAAAAAAAAAAAACTACCTGATATATATATATATATATATATATATATATATATATATATATATATATATATATATATATATATATATATATATATATATATATATATATATATATATATATATATATATATATATATATATATATATATATATATATATATATATATATATATATATATATATATGAGAAATTTAAACATTCGATTACAAAACATTTGCTACAACGCATTAGAGTCCCATACAGGGTCTCTACATGACATCACGTACGGTACAAAGGATCCTTGTACAGTACTGTGGGAGGAAGTTCGGATACGAGTACGATACATGTCAGAAGTCAGTGTTAAGCACGTCTTGCCCGAAGAAACTCCTGCACCTCCTTGCTAAGCGAAACGGGTTGTTTTAATACTGTTCCTGCAGTGCTGAACGCGCCCAAACATGGGGCCAACCACCCAGAAATACAGAAAGAGCTGGGAATCCATGCCAGATCTGAAGGAGTGGCTATTGCCTGTTGAAAGAGATAACAGTAAGGCGTTGTGTAAGTTTTGTAAATGTGAATTACTGGCTAAACTTAGTGACTTGAAAAAAACATGCTAATTCACAGAAACATATTAAATCATCACAGCCCTTTTCAAATGCTAGACAAACAAAACTGGATGCTTTCACATGTGCCAGCTCGCGCAGTTAGCCACAAGTGAAGCTGAAGGTTGGCTGTCAATGGCTATTGCTGAACACACAGCATTTTTAGCAGCAGACCACTTATCAGAGGGATGCAAAAAAGTGTTTCATGATAGTAATGCCACAAAAAATATGAAGTTACACCGAACTAAGTGCAAAAACATTGCGGTTAATGTCCTTGCACAGCATTTTGTTGAGAGTTTACAACAAGATATTGGTGAAGCACGGTACAGCATAATCATTGACGAGTCAACTGATATATCAGTAATGAAGCTGCTTGGTGTTGTTGTGCGCTATTTTAGCAAACAATTACAGAAAATCGTATGTACCTACCTTGGACTAATCGAGCTTGAAGATGGCACAGTATCATCTATTGTATGTGCCATTAAGAAAATGTTGGAAAATGTAAAACTTGATAAAAAAAAAAATCATTGGAGTGGGAGTGGATTATGCAACGGTTAACACTGGCTTAATTAAAGGTGTTTGTGAACTACTTAAGGAGGAGTTTGGACTTCCGCATTTGATAATAGTGAGATGTGTGTGTCACTCTATTCAACTTCCTGTCTCCCATGCTGTTGGTGAGACACTTCCCAGAAACATTGACCACATGGTGCGTGAAACTTACAATTGGTTTGGCCATTCCTCAAAAATACAAATGCTGTACAAAACTCTCTACGAGACTCTGAATGACGGAAAATGTCCAATACAGATTCCTAGAGTATGTGATACAAGATGGATCTCTTTAGAACGTGCTGTGACGCGTATCCTGGCACAATGGGAAGAGTTGAGAATGCATTTCAATATTGCAAGATCATCAGAAAAGTGTTACAGTGCTGAAATGCTATTCAATATGTACAGTGATTCCATTAACAAACTTTACATGCTCTTCTTGAGGCCACTTTTACAAGATATTCAAAGGACTGTGAAAGCATTTCAAGGTAAAAATACTGACCCTACGAAACTGTTGTCTGATTTGTCAAACCTTGTTACTTCAGTAAGTCATAAAGTGCTAATCCCCACAGCAAGGATCGATCCACTGACATCAGATATTTGTCCTTATGTAGACCGCAGAGCATACTTGGAATATGAATTTGAAAGACTGTGTTTCGCCTCAAAACTCCCTGAAGGAGGAGAACGAAATCTTCGTGAACGTTGTATAGCTTGTGTTACCAGTCTGTGCAGTGAACTCAGAAACAGACTTCCTGATAATGTCAAAATCTTAGAAGAAAAAAAAAAAAATGTCTCTGTTTGCAGTTGACCAATGCCTCAGAGTTGTTAAAGACTCAGTAACGGAGATAGCAGAGGTTTTAGGCTGCGATCCAGAACAAATCGAAAGAATTGATAATAATCAGTGGCGCAACTTAACAATAGTGAAGTGGCAGGAAACTTCATCAACCGTAAATTTTTGGATTGAAGTGTATTCCTACAAAGACGCTTCTGGGATAAATCCTTACCTTGACCTCTGTGAACTAGCCATCAGTGTACTTTCATTGCCTCATTCCAATGCAGAGGTTGAAAGACTTTTCAGCCAAATGAGAACATTATTAAGTCATAGCTCAGAAATAGACTTAATATTCGCTCAGTGAATGCGATCTTGGCAGTGAGAAGTGGCCTGCGAAGGCTTGGAAAAACATGCAACACCTATAATCTATCCAAGGAAACTATTAAGAAAATCGGCACAATGGCAGCGTATGAATCAAAGACAAGTGAAGC
The DNA here is from genome assembly GCF_017591435.1 of Portunus trituberculatus. Taxonomy (NCBI): domain Eukaryota; kingdom Metazoa; phylum Arthropoda; class Malacostraca; order Decapoda; family Portunidae; genus Portunus; species Portunus trituberculatus. The sequence continues at coordinate 12,998,449 of NC_059272.1, read as the reverse complement.
TGGCTCAAGTTCATCATCAACAGCAAGTTCGGCGGAAAAAAAAAAAAAAACTGACGAGGAGGAGGATGATTTAGTCTTTGCTCTGTACTAATTGGTTACCTGGTAAGTATACTACCTATACTGTTTAATGTTTATAGCTATCATTGCTTTTTCTCCTACTCTCGTCTGGGCAGGGAATGACATTTTAGTGGACTTTTTTTTTTTTTCTTTTTGGTCATGGTAAAAAAAAGAATATGCAATCAGTATGGAAATTTAGAACATTAAGATACTGCTTAACATCTTTTGGTGGATTTTGTGGCGGATTTTCTTGGGTACATAGCGGATTTTAGCGGATTTTGAAAGCCATCCCGGCGGATCTTGGTCACTCACAGCTGGCAACACTAAGAAGGGCCACTCTAGGAGGTACTGCCAAGGCCGCCTGGAGACAAGGCTAGTTGATCACAGTTTCGCGAGTCTCTTATACGTCATCCCCCGAGGATCGGCTACCAGTCGACGCCTCAGTTAGTTTAGAATGGACAGCGTTGGGGTACGCTTCGCGCGCACTTACTTTCCATTATAAACCTACTTGTGACAATGCCTTCTACCTGCTGTGTACCTTACTGCAAAGGCAATTACAAAACTGGTCCAAGAGTGAGTGTATACCGATTCCCTTAACAGCCTGAGCTTCGGAGGAAATGGTTACAAGCCATCAGGAGGAAGCATTTCACTCAAACTCATGACAGCAGGGTAAGCACTATACAGGTATTTGTTGTTTTGCATGATCTATATACTTGCTAAGTTGCGAATTGGGTACTTTCCTGTCATTGCCCCACCACTAATTTTAGGTTAGGTTAGAAAATTAGTTAACCTAACCTAACCAATCCTAACCTAAGATAAAGAAAATCAAATACAATAGAAAAATTAGAAAATTAGTGGTGGGACAATAACAGGAAAGATACTCTTTAAAAAATTAAAGCAAAGATACAAATTTATTACCTTATCATGAAATTTGTTTATACTGACTACATTATGAGTAAAAGCTACTAACTTAAATCTTTAAAAATAATACATTAACTGTAATTAAATACATGAATAAGATGCTTAAAATAGGTAAAGATTTGTGAATATTAATACTAGTGAGAAATATACAGAGTATTTAAGAAGATATAGAGAGTGAGAGAAGGTAGAAATATATAGAGAAAAAAATAATACATAAATATTTCTAACTATTAATACTCATTATTGCAGTAATAGTGTTATGTGTTACTGAGATCATTATTTAACACAAACTTTTTAAGTTTGTGTTTGAATGTAGCAATGCTGCAGTTATGTGGTACATGTCTTGCAATATTATTCCATATTATTGCACCTTTATATCTAAATGTTTTCTGCATCATGGCTGTCCTACATAATGGTACATGAATTTTATGACTGTCTTGTTATATGGGAGTGAACCTGATGATTCCTGAGAAACATATCATTGAATATTGGGGGCAAACACCTGTTGCTGTATCTATACATTAGCTTACTGACAGTGAATATATAAATTTTATGGAGAGGCAGTACTTGTAGTGAAAGGAATAGTGGTGCAGTATGATCCCTGTAATTTGCAGATGCAGTAACTAATGCTTTTTTTCTGCATTAACTAATTCAAGTGAATGTTTAATAGTTGGTAGAAGGTGTGTCTTGAGGAGCTTTGATGTACCACAGAGCCTTAGGTAAGACTATCCAAGTGTTGGAAAAAAGTGAAGGATTTAGGTGATCTTGAACTTCAATAATTGAATTAATCCTACACATGTACCTTAATTGAGTGCAATTACCTATCCAAGCATTTTGTGATAATCCAAGCTTTGAAATGAAAATTATACACTAAGTTTGTCTTTACTCAGATAGTGTGACTTTGCTAGAAAATTATTAGGATTTTGTTACTAGTTACCTTATTATTATTATTATTTTTATTATTATTTTATTATCATTATTATTATTATTATTATTATTATGATTATTATTATTGTTATTATCAATATTATATTACTGCTTATGACTAGAGTTTTCTCTATACAAAGCAATTGTATAGACTTGTGATGGATCGAATAGTTATTAATAAAATGTACTATGTGTTTCTAAAGAACTTTTCATTTAATATTTGATAACTTATCCTTGAGCATTTTGTTCTACATTAATGTGTGTGTGTGTGTGTGTGTGTGTTTCACTGTTTGATCTGCTGCAGTCTCTGACGAGACAGCCAGACGTTACCCTACAGAATGAGCTCAGCTCATTATTTCCGATCTTCGGATAGGCCTGAGACCAGGCACACACCACACACAGGGACAACAAGGTCACAACTCCTTGATTTACATCCCGTACCTACTCACTGCTAGGTGAACAGGGGCTACACGTGAAAGGAGACACACCCAAATATCTCCACCCGGCCGGGGAATCGAACCCTGGTCGTTTGGCTTGTGAAGCCAGCGCTCTAACCACTGAGCTACCGGGCGTGTGTGTGTGTGTGTGTGTGTGTGTGTGTGTGTGTGTGTGTGTGTGTGTGTGTGTGTGTGTAGGAGCTTACCGGGTATGAAAATAGAGAAAAGGAAATGAAGATATAAGTGTACAAGTGCAGTACTAAATATCTTCATTATAACATAACACATTACATTTTGTAAGCTTAAGCCGTAAGAGGTCAGCATTCATTTACATACCATTTACTCATCCAGGTCACCAAAATTTGTTTCTTCTTTTTTTATCCTATATAACTCAAAATGTTTATAAAAGTATAAAAAAAAGAGTTAAAGTTAGAAATTGCCATTTTTAAATGTCCTGCTGGGACTTTAAATTTGGCTCATTCAGCAATGCTGCCAGACGTACAATTTTGGTGTATGGCAACATTTCCTTTTTTCTGCATTGTTTTACAGATATTTTTTTCACTACAAGATAAATGTGTGAGATAAATAATTCTTGATAAAGACACATATTTTTGTATAAAATATATTAAATCCATAAAATAAGAGCACTTGATCAGAAGTATTTTTTTTTTTATTCTTCTTACACTATCCAAGCTTCTCAATATCACAGCAGGGTATGATATTCTGCAAAGCAGGGCTCAATGCACAGAGCTACATCACACTCATGACAGCAATATCGAGTGTCGCTCCGCTTTCTTGGTCGTCTTTTTGTGTGACTGCAAACATGGCAGGCTTTCTGAACCTTTTTCTTTTTCATGTCTGGTCTTGGTTGCAAGGTGCATGGAAAATGTTGTCCCGTGAGGCATACAGGATTGTCAACTACATGACATCCTGGGGTGGGGTGCTCAACAGCATTTTCTTCCAACAACTGACGTACCACTTTGATGACAAAATCTTGTAGAGTTGGATTTTTGCATGTCTTCTCTTTGAATAATATGTGAGCATTCAGCATCATTATATCAACTAGGTGGAAATATAGCTTTTTATAAACCTTGCCCCCAAGAAAGGATTGTTTTGTAATACATAAAGTGAAATTTTACATGGAATACCAAAAAATAAAGCAGAGATGAGATGAGCCACAGACGAAGCGGGAGACTTGTGGCCACTCAGCCGCTTCTTCTTCTTCTTGAGACCCTTTTGCTTGCGTGTTACTTTCATCATGATGTTTATGTTTTCGCTCCTCTATTGCCTGCTATAATGGAAATCATATCTTAGTATTCATATACGCTCATGCCATGAGGATAACCTGGACTCCATGGCACTGAGTGATAGTGAATTATTAACCCCTTCCTTACCGCAGCCACCCCCTGATATAAACAAAGCGTTCCCCTCCTATACCGCAGCCCCCTGCCCGTGTGCGCACGTGCCTCACGGCCAGATCTACACATTATATTTCTTTTCTAACTCAGTGTTATGTACTTTTTTCTAAACATATTTTTGTCATTTTATTAATAAAAGAAAACGTAAACATAATCATAAATTGTGCACTAATCATAAATTCAGCACCACACACTCTGCACCTGGTGAGGGTGGCCCTGAGGCAGTCATAACTAGGCTGCTCTCCCTCACTTGCCGAGAGGGTTTCAACACTGCTGTCACTATCACTCTCTCTATTTCTTTTCAGGATCATAGTCTGAATCATATTCATCTGGAGAGTCTTCCAGTATATCCTCACTATCTGTCTCATAATTATGATAATCGTCATCGCTGCTACACGAAGCAGACGCCATTATCTCTAACTAGAGGCAATAGAACAGTTTCACCACGGCCGATACTAGAGAACTGATGTTCTTGGGGGGACTGTGGGAATATATGTCAAAGAATAGTGATTGGCTTTATAGTTTATGCATGAAAAATTAACTCCGATATTGATTGGCTAGTGGGGGGGATGGTTTTGTTACGCTGGGGTGGCTAAAAATAATGCCTCCAGTGTTTGTTTGTTTATAGTGAACCACGTGGAGCATGAAAAAGGCAAAATCCGCACTCAGGCCACAGTTATACACGGAAATGTATTGGTGTGGTACGCACGTACCACGGCGGCATCTTGCGGTACCACGAGGTCGCTTTTGCGCGTGGTACGCACGTACCACAAAACAGTCTTGCGGTATGGAAGGGGTTAATGTAATACCGCAGTATTTCATTAATAATTCACTATCACTCAGTGCCACGGAGTCGAGGTTATCCTCATGGCATGAGCGTATATGAATACTAAGATATGATATCCATTATAGCAGGCAATAGAGGAGTGGAAACAAATGTCATGGGGAAACACAACACGCAAGCTGAAAGGGTCACAAGAAGAAAAAGCGGCCGAGTCGCCGCGAGTCTCCTGTTTCGTATGTGGCTCATTTCATCTCTGCTTTGTTTTTTGGTAATCCATGTAAGATTTCACTTTGCATTACAAAACAATCCTTTCTTGGGGGCAAGGTTTGTAAAAAGCTAATAGAAATGTTGTTTTGTGAACATAAATGCGAGAATGTGAGAGAATTTGTACGTAGCTCCTCTAACTTCCAATGACTCATATGACATCATAAAAGTAGTGGTACACCGGTGGCCCAATATGCTGCCAAACGTGTGTGTGTGTATATATATATATATATATATATATATATATTTTTTTTTTTTTTTTTTTTACCCATGTGGTATATTGAGGACAAGCCCAGAACGCATCCTCCCCTATTTCCACTATTTCCTATGGGAAAATTACGTCCGCTTAACGAATTTTTGCTCTATGAACAGCTTTGACACCCCTATCCTGTTCGTTAAGCGGAGTATTACCGTGTATATATATATATATATATATATATATATATATATATATATATATATATATATATATATATATATATATATATATATATATATATATATATATATATATATATATATATATATATATATATATATATATATATATATATATATATATATATATATATATATATATATATATATATATATATATATATATATATATATATATATATATAATATATAAACACACACACACACACACACGTATAATTTGCTAAGGAATATTGGAGTAGCATTTCACTATATGGACAAGGAAATGATGAAGAAATTGATAAGTACTAAAATAAGACCTAGATTGGAATATGCAGGAGTTGTGTGGACTCCCCATAAAAGAAACACATAAGAAAATTAGAGACTACAAAAATGGCTACAAGAATGGTTCCAGAATTTAAAGGGATGGCATATGAGGAGAGACTAAAGGCAATGAATCTACCAACCTTGGAGCAGAGAAGAGAGAGAGGGGATCTGATACAAGTTTATAAATTGATTAATGGAATGGATGAAGTGGATAATGAGAAACTGATCCTGAGAGAAGAATATGACTTTAGAAGCACAAGATCGCATAGTAAGAAACTAAGGAAGGGACGATGTCTGAGAGATGTTAAAAATTTAGTTTCCAAAGATGTGTTGAGACTTGGAACAGTTTGAGTGAGGAAGTGGTATCAGCAAAGAGTGTACATAGTTTTAAAGAAAAATTGGATAAGTGTAGATATGGAGACGGGACCACACGAGCATAAAGCCCAGGCCCTGTAAAACTACAACTAGGTAAATACAACTAGGTAAATACATGGAAATGGAGATAGAAATATCCGAAGGGGACTTGAAGAAAGAGGAATGTCTTAATCTAATTGACAATAAGATGAAAGAAGTGAATCATGAACATCTGGAGGTACAAAGGTTGTTTAGAGAGATAGTAAAAAAGCAGGAAGAGGAAAATAAAGGGATTACACAGAGGGAAATGGTAAAGGCACTAAAGGAGAATGAGTATGTGGTGAGAGATATCGCTGAAAAGAAAAAATGTGTGATCATAATAGGATTGCGGGAGGAAACTAACAGGAACTGGCAGGACAGGAGAGATAAGGAAAATGACAAGATTAAGTCTTTACTGAACAAGATCTCTGTGGAAGAAGAGGACCTATATGCTCTCGAGGTAGAAGAAAGTGTGAGATTGGGAGCTTTTTGAGGAAGGCAAGAATAGACCATTAAAATTGAAATTAAAGTCTCAGGTGGCAGTGGAGGCCTTGTTGAGGAGGGCTTGGAAACTTAAGGACTCTGAGGAAACCAAAACAATTTACATAAGAAGAAATATGTCACAAGATGAGAGAATGAAGATGAAGGAGCTTGTATCTGAAGTGAAGGAGAGGAATGACGAAAGAACAGAGGAGGAAAAGACCAAGTTTTTTGGAGGATGAGAAATGGGAGGCTAAAGAAGTGGTGGATAAAACAGACGGAATAGGCATTACATGGAAGAACGAGACTAGGAATGGAATAAAAGTGACTTACACGAACATAGATGGATTTCTGTCTAAGAGGCTAGAATGTATGGATTACCTAAGAAATAACGAACCGGACATAATGTGTGTAGTGGAAACAAAGCTAAGGCCCGAAATAAAGCTAGACTGGTTTGTTGTAAAACACTACAAAGTATGGAGAAATGATAGAAAAATAAAGGAGGTGGTGGTATAATGGTTCTTACTAAGGAAGATCTGATAGTGAAGGAGGTGAACTATAGTAAGAGAAATGAGGAAGTGATAAGTATGCTTATAACAGATGGCAAGAGGGACATTAATATTATAACAGTATACATACCACCCAGAACCAGTGCTTGGGAATATGAACAGTACCAAATGGTGATGAGAAATACTCTAGACAGAATGAAGCAAGAACTCATCAGAAAGGATAGAGTGATGATAGTTGGAGACTTTAATTGTAAAGAAATAGTGTGGGAAGACTACGAAGTGGTGAATGGTGGTGAGTGGGCAGAAGAATTGTTAAAGGTAGCAACAAATAACTTGATGACACAGTGGGTGAGATCACCAACAAGGTGCAGGGGACAAGATGTTGCAGCAAGGTTGGATTTGGTATTTACCAGGGGAATCTCTCTAAAAGAGGAAATTGAACATGAAAGTCCCTTGGGGAAAAGCGATCATGATGTCCTAAGCTTTGAGCTGGATACAGAATTAAGCACGAATAAGATTGTGGAACGCAGGGAGGAAAAATTAAATTATACTAGGGCAAATTATAACCATATAAGGGAGTTCTTTAATGAAATTGACTGGTCCGTGGTATACCAGGAAAGAGATATGCAATTGAAATACGATAAATTTATGGATTTGTATAACTCTGCTGTGAAAAAGTTTGTGCCATATTACAGAAAGAGGACTTTAAATAATAAACAGTGGTTTAATAGAAATTGTGAAGAAGCAAAAAAGAACAAAGAAAAGGCATGGAAGAAACTTAAGAAAACAGTGATGTATTATCAAGGGAAGGCTACAAAACAGCAAGGAATAGATATGTTGAAGTAAGGAGAACAGCACAGAAGGAATATGAACAGAGGGTGGTGGAAAACTGTGATAGTGACCCAAAATGTTTTACAAATTCATAAATGGAAAACTAAATAAAAGGGAGGCAATAGAAAAGGTAAAAAACGGGGAAGAAGTATATGAAGATGCTGGAGAGATAGCTGAAATTTTGAACGACAACTTTTGCAAAGTGTTTACAAAGGAGGAGCATTTTATGGGAGGAAGGCCTACGGAAATAAAGCAAATGCAGGACATCATGGTTACTAAGGAAGATGTAAGGAAAATTATAAGCAATCTGGATATTAATAAATCAATGGGGCCTGATGGCATATCTGGGAGGTTGCTAAAAGAATGTAAGGATCAATTGTTGAACCCATATTTGATATTGTGGAAACCTCCATACAAACAGGATTAGTCCCGAAAGAGTGGAAAAGAGCTGACATTGTGCCTATATATAAGAATGGTAGTAGAATGGAACCGCTAAATTATAGACCAGTATCGTTGACTAGTATATTGTGCAAGGTATGTGAAGAAGTAATTAAAGCTAAGTGGAGTGAGTATCTAGAAAGTGAAAACATTCTGAGTGAAAGGCAGTTTGGTTTCAGAAAAGGAAGATCATGTGTATCCAATTTATTATGTTTTTATTCAAGAGTGACTGACATACTACAACATAGAGAGGGATGGGTGGATGCTATCTACCTGGACTTGAGAAAGGCCTTTGATAAAGTACCACACAATAGACTGATGTGGAAACTAAAGATGATTGGAGGAGTAAATGATAAACTAGCAAAATGGATGGAAAATTACTTAATGGGAAGAGAAATGAGAACAGTGGTGAGAGGAAAGAAGTCCGAGTGGAAGAAGGTAACCAGTGGAGTTCCACAAGGGTCAGTGCTGGGTCCCATCATGTTTTTGATTTATGTTAATGATATGCCAGTAGGAATTGACAGTTATATGAACATGTTTGCGGACGATACTAAAATTATGAGGAGAGTAAAGAATGTGGAAGATTGTAACAAGTTACAGGAAGATCTTGATAAAATATATGAGTGGAGTAAAGAGTGGCAGATGGAATTTAATATAGACAAGACCCATGTTATGAAAATGGGAAGAAGTAGATACAGACCAAACTGGGATTACAGGCTGGGTGATGAGAAAATTAAAGAGACCAATGAGGAGAAAGACTTAGGAGTAACCTTGCAAAACACTTTGTCACCGGAGAAACACATTAACAAGATTTTTTTGAAAACATACAACATGCTTCAAAATATTGGCCTTGCATTCCACTACCTAGATGAAGGAATGATGAAGAAGATATTATGTACCTTAATAAGACCCCAGTTAGAATATGCAGCATGTGTCTGGTCACCGCATATGAAGAAAAATGTGAAGAAGGTAGAAAGGGTACAGAGGCTGGCAACAAGGATGGTACCAGGACTCAGGGAGTTAGACTATGAGGAAAGACTGAGGAAGCTGGGGCTGACCACATTAGAAGAGAGAAGAACAAGAGGAGACATGATAACTATGTATAAATTGGTGAACAAGATTGACATACTGGATAGAGAGTTGATAAAGGTGACCACAAGTAATCATCTCCGAGGACATGGAAAAAGCTAATAAAGGACATCTGTCTAAATGACGTGAGAAAATACAGTTTCCGCATCGTAGCATTGATAAGTGGAATAAACTGAGCAGTGATGTCGTTGACGCGTGTGTGTCAATCAGATGAAAGAGATATGACAGGAATGGACAAGGAGACAGGACACAGAGAGCTTAGCTCGGGCCCTGTAATACACAAATAGGTAAATACACACACACACACACACACACACACACACAAAAACAACAAACAACTCTCTCTCTCTCTCTCTCTCTCTCTCTCTCTCTCTCTCTCTCTCTCTCTCTCTCTCTCTTGAAAAAGAAGCGATCTCTTAAGGCGATATAGTGACTAAAAAATAGCAGCATAATACACAAAGACGACAAGTGACAAGCTTGAGAGTTTGGTGGGAACTAAATATATCATACAGGCAGGCAACATGAAGGGTTAAATTACAGAGTATCACTAACTAGTGTAATATGCAAGATGTGTGAAAGAATAATAAAGAAACAATGGATCGAGTTCCTTGAAGACAACAAATTAATATCAAATAGCCAATTTGGTTTTAGAAAAAGACGGTCGTGTGTAACTAATTTATTGAGTTTCTATTCTAGAATAGTTGATAGAGTACGAGAGAGAGAGAGAGGGATGGGTTGACTGTATTTATTTGGATTTAAAAAAAGCGTTTGACAAAGTGCCACATGCAAGATTACTATGGAAGTTAAAGGAAAAGGGTGGCTTAAAAGGAAGCACATTGAGATGGATAGAAAATTATTTGAGGGGGAGAGAAATAAGGACGGTAGTTAAAGATATGAAGTCCAAATGGAGAGCAGTAGAAAGCGGAGTGCCACAAGGGTCAGTATTGGCACCAATACTTTTCTTCATTTATATTAACGACATGCCAGAAGGAATGAACAGCTACATAAATCTGTTTGCAGATGATGCAAAACTGTGCAGAGTTATAAAGCAAAAAGAGGATTGTGAAATACTGCAAGAAGACCTAAATAAGATCTGGGAATGGAGTAATAAGTGGGAAATGGAATTCAATGTGAACAAAAGCCATGTCATGGAAATGGGAAAGAGTGAAAGATGACCTGTGGGAATCTATAAGATGGGAGATGGAGTAGAACTGGAGAAAGTTAAAAAGGAAAAGGACTTATGAGTGACAATGGAAGAAAACAATCAACCAGTAAGCCATATTGATAGAATTTTTAGAGAAACATAATTTGCTAAGGAATATTGGAGTAGCATTTCACTATATGGACAAAGAAATGATGAAGAAATTGATAAGTACTATAATAAGATCCAGATTAGAATATGCAGGAGTAGTGTGGATCCCTCATAAAAAGAAACACACAAGGAAATTGGAGAGGCTACAAAAAATAGCTACAAGAATGGAATGGTTCCAAAATTTGAAGGGATGACATATGAGGAGAAACTAAAGGCTATGGATCTACCAACCCTGGAACAAAGAAGGGAGAGAGGAGACCTGATACAAGTTTATAAATTGATCAACGGAATGGACCAACTGATCCTGAGAGAATATGACATCCTAAGCACAAGATTGTATAGTCAAAAGCTGAGAAAAGGAAGATGTCCGAGAGATATTAAAAAATATAGTTTCCTGCAGAGATGTATTGAGACGTAGAACAGTTTAAATGAAGAAGTAGTGTCTGCAACGAGTGTACATACTTTTAAATTAAGATTGGATAAGTGTAGATATGGAGACGGGGCCACACGAGCATAAAGCCCAGGCCCTGTAAAACTACAACTAGGTAAATACACACAAACACACACACACACACACACACACACACACACACACACACAACTGGCTGGGTGACCAGCAGACGACCGTGGTGAATTACACATGAGCCGTCGAGCAGGACGCACACATCTGAGCTGCTCGCAGAGATTACTACAAAAGGACTTGGACTCAAGCCTAGATGTATGTACATGGGGAGAGGTGGCCATAGTTTCTCCTATCTCCAAATGAAATAAGTGTTAGATCACGTATAGCTAAGGAATGAATAACGAGTGAGAGATGGAACCAATTAGCGCTGTCAGGCGCATGGTGGAATCAAAACATATGCTGAGTGAAAACCAACGCTTTATAGAAACCACTATTGGTTTAAGGAAACTGACTGAAGATACTATGGAGAAGGATTTCTCGGGTTTCCGGGATGGACGAGGTAATATGAGAAGGGTTATTAATGTAGAAAGAGAATTACGATATATGAAGGAGGTGATGTCCAGTCTCATGGACAAACAAGACCGACTGGAAACGGAAAACACAGAAAAGCAATGGGGCCAGATGGTGTATCAGGCTGGGTGTTAAAAGAATGTAAAGAGCAATTACTGGATCCAATTTGTGAAAAGATTAAAAGTCCAATACATAAAGGGAAAGTTCCACTAGAATGGAAGAGAGCCAACATAATACCAATATTTAAAGGAGGAAAGGCAACTGAACCACTAAACTACAGACCAGTGTCACTTACAAGTATCATAGGGAAGTTATGTGAAATAATTATCAAAGAAAAATGGGTTGAATTTCTAGAAGAGGAGCAAGTCATATCGAACAGACAATTTGGTTTCAGGACAGGACGATCATATGTATCAAACTTGTTAAGCTCCTACTCAAGAGTTATTGCAGGACTTGAAAACAGAGATGGATGGGTAGACACAGTATACCTGGACATTAAAAAGGCTTTTGGTAAAGTCCTGCACAGAAGACTTCTTTGGAAACTAGAGAACATAGGAGGACTGCGTGGAACCTTGCTCAAATGGACAAGAGATTATTTGAAGGATAGGAAAATGAGAACTGATTAGAGATACATGCTCATCTTGGGGTAAAGTAACTAGCGGAGTGCCACAAGGGTCAGTGTTAGCCCCCATTATGTTTCAAGTTTATGTAAACAACATTCACATTGGGATAAACAGTTATATATATATAGATTTATTTGTTGATGATGGAAAGTTGCTAAGAGTTATCAAAACCAGAGAGGACTGTCTGCTGTTGCAGGAAGATTTGAACAAGATCTATGAATAGAGCAAGAAGTGGAAATTGGAGTTTAATGCCAAGAAATGCCACATAATGGAACTAGGAAAGAGTAAGAGAAGACCGCTTTGGAACTATTTGATGGGGGAGGAGCAAATAATGAAGACTAAAGAGGAAAAAGATCTTGGAGTGATCATAAAAGAAAATCTGAGCCCTGATAAACACATAAGCAAGATATTTGGACTATCATATAAGATGTTACCTAATGTAAGAGTGGCATTTCATTATATGAATAAAGATATGATGAAAAAAATCATCACAAGCATGATACGCCCAAAGCTGGAAAATGCAGCAGTGGTATTTTTTTCATTTTTACGTAGGGAAGAGGGCCAGCCAAGGGCAAAAAAAAAAGAAAGTTAAAAAAGGCCCACTTGAGTGCTGGCTCTCTAAAAAGTGCAAAAAGTGCCAAAACCGTCAGCCAGAATTAGGGGAGCAAATGCCTCGATACCTCCCTCTTAAAAGAAGACAAGTTTTTTTTTTATATACCATGTGGGCTTTTCACGGGAATTTATGGGCTAAAGGGGATACTTTTTAGGGTACCTCCTATCTTAAAGCCCACCCGCTAGGAAACCGTTGCCCCAAGTGAGGAAACCCCCCAACCTACACTCAGACCGTGGACAGGATTCGAACCCGTGCGCTTGGAGACCTTTAGGATCCCAAAGCACGCATGGTTCCACTGTACCACGGCGGCCCTAAAGTTGTAGGAATTCGGAAATACAGATGTAGGGAGGGAGTTCCAGAGTTTACCAGTGAAAGGGATGAATGATTGAGAGTACTGGTTAACTCTTGCATTAGAGAGTTGGACAGAATAGGGATGAGAGGAAGAAGAAAGCCTTGTGCAGCGAGGCCACAGGAGAAGAGGAGGCATGCAGTTAGCAAGATCAGTGGAGCAGTTAGCAAGATAGTGATAAATGATAAAAGAGATGCAACATTTCAGCAGAGAAAGTGGCTGAAGATGGTCAGTCAGAGGAGGGGAGTTGATGAGACGAAAAGCTTTTGATTCCACCCTACCTGTGAGTGGAACCCTCCAAATGTGCGAAGAGTACTCCATACAAGGACGGATAAGACCCTTGTACAGAGTTAGCAGTTGGAGGGGCAAGAAACACTGGCAGAGACACAGCAGAATGTCTAACTTTATAGAAGCTGTTTTAGTTTGAGATGAGATGTGAAGTTTCCAGTAAAGATTATGAGTAAAGGACAGACCAAGGATATTCAGTGTAGAAGAGAGAGACAGTTGAATGTCATTCAAGAAGAGGGGATAATTGTCTGGAAGGTTGTGTTGAGTTGATAGATGGAGGAATTGAGTTATTGAGGCATTGAACACTACTAAGTTTTCTCTGCCCCAATCAGAAATGGAAAGATGTAGGGTGGTATCATCAGCGTAGGTGTGGATAGGGCAAGAGTGGAGAGTTGATGAGATGAAGAGCTTTAGATTCCATCCTATCAAGCAAAGCTGTGTGACTGGAACCCCCCCAAACATGTGAAGAGTACTCCATACAGGGATGGATAAGGCCCTTATACAGAGTAAGCATTGGAGGGGCGAGAAAAACTGTCGGAGACGCCTCAGAACACCTAACTTCATAGAAGCTGTTTTAGCAAGAGATGAGATGTGAAGTTTCCAGTTGAGATTGTGAGCAAAGAACAGACCGAGGATATTCATTGTAGAAGAGGGAGACAGTTGAGTGTCATTGAAGAAGAGGGGATAGTTGTCTGGAAGGTTGTGTCGAGTTGATAGATGGAGGAATTGAGTTTTTGAGGCATTGAAAACTACTAGATTTTCTCTGCCCCAATCGGAAATCTTAGAAAGATCGGAAGTCAGGCGTTCCGTGGCATCCCCGTGTTATCTGTTGACTTCCTAAAGGGTTGGACGTTTCTGAAAGAACGTGGAAAGATGTAGGGTGGTATCATCAGCGTAGGAGTGGATAGGGCAAGAAGTTTGGTTAAGAATGTCATTAATGAATAATAGAAAGAGAGTGGGTGACAGGACAGAACCCTGAGGAACACCACTATTAATAGGTTTAGGAGAAGAACAGTAGCCGTCTACCACAGCAGCAATAGAATAATTGGAAAGGAAACTCGAGATAAAGTTGCAGAGAGAAGGATAGAAGCCGTAGGAGGGCAGTTTTGAAATCAAAGGTCTAAAAAGGATATAAGAAAATTGGAAAGGATACTGAAGATTGTTACTAAGATGGTGCCAGAATTAAAGGACCTCACATATTAAGAACGACTGAAGGAAATGGGACTGCCAACCTTACAAGATGGAAGAGAATGGGGGACCTAATAACAATGTATAAGATAGTAAATGATATTGAAAAAATAGACAAAGAAGACCTGGTGCTGTTGACGGAAGAAGATGGAAGGACAAGAGGACATGAAAAGAAGATCAGGATAAGGCAGTGTGTGAAGGATATTGGAAAATACAGTTTTCCACAGAACGGTGAAAAAATGGAATGCATTGGATAATGGAATTGTTACAGCACATAGCGTGCATAACTTTGAAGAAAAACTAAGTAAATGGGATATGGAGACAGGACATTATGAGCCCCGCTCGAACCCTGTACAATACAACTACATAAATACACTATGAAAAGGACATTGTCAAAAAATGTAAGGAGCAACCAAAATTTTTCTACAGATTCATAAATGGAAAAATTAGGCATAAAGAAACAATAGAAAGGTTAAAAGGAGAGTATGAGATGGTGGAAGACCCAAAAAGTAAGGCAGAACTGTTAAATAGTAAATTTCAGGTGGTCTTTACTAAGGAATACAAATTTGAAAGGCCACAGGTTAATAGAGAGACCGTCTATATGAAAGAGATTAAAGTAACCAAGCTTGAAATAGAAAAGATGATCAAGGAACTGGATGAAGAGAAGGCAATGGGACCAGATAAAGTCTCAGGCGGAATACTGAAAGAATGCAGGGAAGAACTAGCAAGTCCTATATACAACATCATAAAATGCTCAATAGAAAATGAAACAGTACCAGTAGAATGGAAAAGAGCTGAGGTGGTTCCCATATATAAGAGCGGAAGGAAGGAAGAACCTTTAAATTACAGACCAGTATCACTAACTAGTGTAATATGCAAGATGTGTGAAAGAGTAATAAAGAAACAATGGATCGAGTTCCTTGAAGACAACAAATTATTATCAAATAGCCAATTTGGTTTTAGAAAAGGTCAGTCGTGTGTAACAAATTTACTGAGTTTCTACTCTAGAATAGTTGATAGAGTACAAGAGAGAGAGGGATGGGTTGACTGTATTTATTTGGATTTAAAAAAGGCATTTGATAAAGTGCCACATGCAAGATTACTGTGGAAAGTAGAGGAGAAGGGTGGCTTAAAAGGAAGCACATTGAGATGGATGGAAAATTACATATTTGAGGGGGAGAGAAATAAGAACAGGAGTTAAAGATATGAAGTCTAAGTGGAGAGGAGTAGAAAGCAGAGTGCCACAGGGGTCAGTCTTGGTGCCAATACTTTTTCTCATGTATATAAATGACATGCCAGAGGGAGTGAACAGCTACATGAATCTGTTTGCGGAAGATGCAAAACTGTGCAGGGATATAAAGCAAAAGGAAGATTGTGAAATACTGCAGGAAGACCCAAATAAGATCTGGAAATGGAGTAAAAAGTGGGATGGAATTCAATGTGGACAAAAGCCATGTCGTGAAAATGGGAGAGTGAAAGACAACCCGTGGGAATCTATAAGATGGGAGATGGAGTAGAATTGGAGAAAGTAAAAAGGAAAAGGACTTGGGAGTAACGATGGAAGAAAACAATCAACCGGTAAGCCATATAGATAGAATTTTCAGAGAGACATAATTTGCTAAGGAATATTGGATTAGCATTTCACTACATGGACAAAGAAATGATGAAGAAATTGATAAGTACTAGAATAAGACCCAGATTGGAATATGCAGGAGTAGTGTATTATTATTATTATCATTATTATTATTATTATTATTATTATTATTATTATTATTATTTATGTTATTTTATTATTATTATTGTCATTATTATTACCATTATTATTCTATTATTATCATTAATATTACTACTACTACTATTTCTGTTATTACTATTACTCTTACAGTTAAAGTTAGATCCAGGGAAGCTAGTTGGACTTCTGTAGAAAAGTCCTGGTGAGGTTGAGGGTTTTTAATTAAGGCCAGGTTAGGATCAATGGAGCCACCTAAGAGGTCAACCAGTGTTGGTCTGTGTGGTTGGAGAGTATAGCTAGTGAGTGGAGGAATGCTACAAGTGAATAGTGACAGGGACAGTGCAGCAGCATGTGTTCCTGGGTGTTAGGCTGTGTAGGGCACCAGGAACAGTGGGGAGTTTGAGAGTCTGGCATGTCCAGCCTGTGCATTTGAGTATTGAGATGGGTGTGACCAATCCTCCATCTATTGACTGCAGTGTCCAGGGAGTAGGTCCACCAGTGATGTCTAGTATCCTGTTTAATGTGTCCCAGTGAGGTGTACTGTAAGGGTAAGGCATCAGTCAACATAGTGTCGCCTGCAGGTTGTCTTGAGGTCAGTGAGAAAGTCAGTGTGGTTAGTAGGTAAGTCAGTGGGAGAGGGATGGGTATGTGCCTCTGCAGCTGCCCTGTTAGCCACTGTGTTTCCCATGACACAAACTTGGGAGGGCACCCACTGGAGATAGATGTTGTGCCCTAGGGGGGGGGTATTATGAGGAGGGTGAGATTAAGGTGTGGGCGTTGGGATCTTATTAGTTGGAGGGTGGAGAGTGAGTCTGAGAAGAGGGCAGTGGAGCAAGGGGGAGCAAGGGTGGTGGCAAATTGAAGGCCCTCTTTGTGGCAAACAGTTCTGCAGTGGTGATGGAGGCAGTGGCTGGCAACCTCCAGGTAGCAGCAAAGGACCTCAAGGGAATGTAAATGGCTGCACCAGTGGATGGGGGTGGGGGTCATGGAGGCAGAAGCTGTTGCTATAAATGTGGAAGCAGTACTGGTTATGGGAATATAAGAGTGAGATGAATAAAGTTTTGCATTGCACTGGGCAGTCAGCTTTGGACCATTGTGTGGATGTGTGAAGGGGCAGAGAGACTAAGGAAGAGGTAGGATACCAAAGGCCTAGAGAAGTTTTTCAAGAATGAGGAAAGGATCCAAAGTGGAGTCACCCAGAGGATTGCAAAAAAAAGAGAGAGCACTATCTACAAATGGTGTGTGGGCTTGATATGGCAAGGACCATGAAGTGGTTCCTTGTCATGTCGAAGGAAGACGGAGTGGAGAGCATGACATCTAGGGAGTGGAAGCAAGTTTAGTGAAGGTCCAGATGAAGAAGGTGGAGTGTCAGTGTGACATAGAGGGGAGAGAGGCTTTTGCCTGAAGGGTAGAGACTGGGGAGGACTTAAATGCTCCCAATGCAATACAGATTGCTGAATTTTGAATGAGGTCCAGTTTGTGGAGAAGTGATTGTGAAGCTGCTCCATAAACCTCACATCTGTAGTCCAAGCAACTACAGATATATGTGCAATGGAAGTGGAGGAGTGTATGCATGTCAGCACCCCACTTGATACCTGCCAGGAATTTCATTAAGTTTAGGTTTTTAAAGCATGAGGTCACCAGATACTCTATGTGGCAACCCCAGGTTAGATGGGGGGCTATCCAGCAGTAGACCAAGGAACTTGCGTTTTAATTTGAAAGGAATTAGGGAACCATCAGTGGTGACCGTTGGAATGTTGGGTATACACCTTCTGGTGAAACACAGAAGGCTAGACTTATGGGCACTCACCATCAGGCCCCAATGAGTAGTCCTAGTGTGGACAAGATCAAGACTACACTGAAATGAAAGTTGAGCCTCTTGGATAGTGGAGCAGAACAAAGGTGGGAAATATCATTAGCATAGATAAATGTATGTGTGCTGGGAGAAGAGAGAAAGCTGGAAAGTAAGATATTGAAGGGTAGAGAATTGAATGTAGAACCTTGAGGAACACCCCTGGTGATTGGATAAGATCTGGAATAGGTGTTACCAATAATCAGGGAGAAGGATTTATTTTTCAGGAAGGACTGAACCAAATTTAGTGGTGGACCAATGATTGTCAGGCAGGCAAATTTTCAATAATTGAATTGTGTGAGGTGAAATTTAAAGCTCCCTTAAGTTTTAAAAAAGCTATTAAAGTAAATTTTTTGTGGTTGAATTCTTCCTGAATGTGGTGCTCCATCAAGAGCAAGGCATCAAGGGTGCCTCAGTAAGGGCAAAAGCCAAGCATGTTTTGTGGTAGAAGGTGTTTGCTTTCCAACCACCAGGTTAGTGTATTTTAAATATTATGCTTAGAAACCTTACTAATGTTAGATAGGCTAATAGTTATATAAGAGGAAGCTTCTGTCAGGTCCTTGCCACATTTAGGAATAGGGACAGTGATGGCAAGACACCATGCTGAAGGGAACATCCATGACAACCAACTGGTGTTGAGGACATCCAGGAGCTGTATCTGGGAGGCATCGAAGAAACTTGTTTGGCACAATTTTCAGTCCCATTGCTTTCCTGATGGACAATGATTATAAGAATGAGTTATAGTAGTGCTACTATCATGACTGGTGTGTGAGGAAGAGGGTAACACAAGTGTGGGCACAGGATCTGGAGAGCCAATTGTTGTGTGGATGTGGGTAACAAGACACTTGGCTTTTTGGGCTTCAGTGGGAGAAGAGCACCATTACTAGTTATAGGGAAGGTGAGTGGGGGCTGTAGGTGAACTATCTTCCTGAAGAAAGATCAGGCTTAGGAGACTAAGGCGGAAAAGGAAAGGGAAGCACAAAATGAGAGGCCTAGGCTGAGCATTTCCCATCAAGAATAACACGTTTGCAATTGGCCTGAAGGGCTGCCGCACACTCCCAAGACTTCCAGGAAACTCAAAAGGAACAGGAAGGGGAGAAGGTGACAAAGTGAAAGTGGTGGGACCCCCTTAGTCATCATGGCTGGTATTTACAAAGTGCTTAGCACTTCCCAAATCCAAGGCATGACTAAGCATGTCTTGGCAAGTGTCCCAAATCCTTAGGATCTGTTAGGTGTGACTTAGCCCTGCCTTAGCAGACACAAAAGTTAAGCCATGACTGTGGTAGCTCAAGTAGGCTAAGCATTGCTGTAACACCAACAGGACTGACAACAGCAAAACCACAGCCGAGCAGCAACAAGTACGAAGACAGCATCCAAGAATTTTCCATGAGTGCGAGAACTTTCTAGACGTCTATGGTGATGCTGAACTCAAGAGGTTCTGACTGGACTGTGCAGGGATTGATTTTGTGACTGACAATGTTCTAGACATCTATGATTACGCTAAACTTGGCAAAAGGTACCGACTGGACCGTGCAGGGATTTTTTTTGTGACTGATTTGGTGTGAGAGCAGCTATAAAGCCACAGATAGTTTTTTTATGCCAATTACATGGTCATTGACCTTGTTGTAAACTTATCTTGATCTGTACATGATGCAAGAATATTTAATATGAATGGCCTCTAACATCTGTTCAAAAACAATAGAATACCACAAGGATATCTTCTGCAGGGTGACAGTGGTTATCCCTGCAAGCGATGGCTGCTCACTCCCTATTTCCAGCCACAAAATGCAACACAGGTTGTATTTGTTTTGTTGCTGTGAGTATGAAATATTATTACAACAATCATATGGTTGAAGACATTTCTGACATTATCTTGTAATTAACACATTTTTTTAGGTTTACATATCCCCCCCTCCATAGTTATGTTTGATTTGTAGTTTGAGTGGTAGGAATGCATAAGGGATAAGATGGATAATATTGAAATCTTTACTACCAGTTATTGATGGTATTCAAGATGTTGCAAATAACCTATTTCAGTTTGTTAAAATATAATCTAAGACAATTACCTAGCAAGCAACATTTCTAGGTATACATTATTCCCCAGGTTATATTAGGTTAAGCAGATGTGGGAGCTAGGATATTACGATAAATATTGAAGTAATTGGTACCAGTTATTAATAGTATTCTAGCTGCTGTATGTTTTTCAGTTTGGTTAAATATACAGGTATTTCTTGTTTTGTGCATGTTCTTTATGTGCAAATTCGCTAAGATGTGACATTAAAGATATTAAACTGTAATTAATTTGTATTATGCGATCTGTTCGTTAAGATGCAATTAGCCCCAACTGCACTTCAAACAGTGCGCCAGATGTGTAGTTCCACTGCCTGCTGACAGTTTTTTTTTTTTTTTTTTTTTTTTTTTTTTTTTTTCTTTTTTTTTTTTCTTTCTAGTTTGTGCAATGCCTGTAGGAACCCATATGTTGCACAAAACGAGAAATACTTGTAATCTAAGACCTTGCAAGTAATATTCCTAGGTATACATAATTCCCCCAGGTTACATTAGGTAAAGTAGATGTGGGAGGTAGGAATGCATAAGGGATATGATGGCTAAGATTGAAATGGTTTTTAGGAGTATTATTGTTGCTGTATGTATTTCAGTTTGTTGAAATCATCTAAACTTCTAGAAGTATATGTAATGTGGTGAAAATTTAGGACAAGTGCAAGTTATTTAGTACTAAGAACATGCAAGATTTTTGTGGTTAGGTTAGGATAGATGTGGTTTTGTTTAGATAAGTGTTCTTATTTCATTGGTTGCTATTTTAGCATTACAGGTTTCACTTCTTACATGTAATGTTGAATGTTTGCTGGGATTTTATTCCTGTTATTATTGTCACATGATGATTTTTCTTTTACAGCCATGAAGGCTGAACAATAAAAGAGTAAGACCTTGTATCGATGGAAGAACCTGGCAGATCTTACTTGCAGGAGTGCCACTTGATAGTACCATTAATTTATCATTAAATTTATGTTGATAATTTTGTAGCAAGTAAACTTACTGTTTGATACTGGTTGTAATTCTTATTTATATAATGTAACAGAACAAGTAACTTGCAAGAAATAGTATATAAATGAAATGAAAAATAACTAATTAATTCTGCAATTGCTAAAATACCTACGTAAAGGAAATAGAAACAAATTACTAATAAATATATTTATTTATAAACTAATGCTTTAAAGCTACCACCTTAAGGTCTTCACAAGTAAATTGAAGGCAAGAAACTGTGCCTCATAAACCTCTTGGCATGCCTGCTGCATGAGCTGCTGTTCTCGCCTTGCCTGCTGCCAAGTTTCTTCCGCCAACTGCCATGCTTTCTCTGCCCACTGCCTGTTCTTCAATGCAAGGAGGTCTGCCTTATGAATCTGTGTTACCAAGTCTTCCTCATGAATCTGTGTTACCAAGTCTTTAGGTAAAGAACTTTGTAACACAGAAGATGCCTCCTAGAGTGACAGCAAGGAGGAAGCATGGGACAAAGCATCTTCATCAGGGAAGTGGATGACAACTGGTGGGTTTTGGCTTCTGACCACTTATTGATAGATTTGGGTCACTAAAAGAAAGTATAAGGTAACAATGAATTAAAAATCTATTAATTTCTTCATGCAGTTACATTATAAAAATATGAAATAACTGCACATGAATAAAATTACTGAAGTTGAATAAAGTAATAAAGAATTAGGTTAAGTTAGGTGCCTTAAATTTCAACATACCAAGAAGATGGCACATTCATAAAAGTGAAAGTGTTGATGCCCGGACACTCCAAGTTGATCCCATTAACAGCATGACTCTCTGCCTAAGAAGTTACCCAGCAGCAAAGTAGTCTCGTTGAGTGGTTCCTTGGATGGCACACCACCACTGGAAATGAGCAATATATATATATATATATATATATATATATATATATATATATATATATATATATATATATATATATATATATATATATACACAGGCAACCCCCGCTTAACGAAGGTTCACACAACGAAATTTCGCTACAACGAAGGTTTCATTTTACCACCATCTGCTCGTTTAACGAACACCAAATTCGCTTAAACGAAGTTTTATCCAGGTAATTTTTTCCAAGTTTGAAACCCCCGCCGTATCACGCAAGCTGACAGGCTTTTGAATACATCAGTGCCTCTCGTGGACAACACTTGTACCCCTGTTCTAAACAATAACAGCATCAGCAGCAGCTCGTCTTCCCTCGCTCAACAACTTACCACCAAAACGCCCTGCATTGTCACCTAGCATTGCTAAGAAGACCAGGAAGTCTCTTACTCTCGAAGTGAAGCTGGATATTATTTACAGACACGAGAGAGGCGAGAAAATTAATAGCATTGATTGCCACCATCTTGACTCCATCTACTGTCTCTACTATTTTCAAGTCAGCAGACTCTATTAAGAAGGCTGGTGAGACCGTATCTTCTTTGCAAGCTAAAAGAACCACCTGAACTTGTGATTCTACAATGGATAAAATGGAAAGCCTTGTGGAAATGTGGTACATAAGTTTTGTATGCGGTACAGTGATGCGCCCTTTATTTACATTCCACAGGTTGCCGGTTAGTGTCTTTCCTGTTTCACTCTCTCTCTCTTCATAAATTTAAGATCATCAACATTATAAAGTTATGTACATACATACATTAGTGTACATTATAATGACTTAAATTAAACTGCCTAAATGTTTAACTTCATAAGCGACTCGCCAAGAAGCAACTCGACCTTCGGTTCCTCAAGTGCTGTAAAGTGTTCGAAGTTACCCCTAAATTTTTGAAGTTTAAGCTGTATCAACGTTTGCTACATAACTCAGATTTTACAAGGATTGGCAAAAGAAGTTAATTGACATTGAAATTAAAACAAAAGAAAAAGAAGATAATATATATATATATATATATATGTACATGCAGGTAGTCCTCGATTTATACGGTAGATGCGTTCCAGAAGGGACCATATAAAGTAAAAATCGTATAAAGTAAAGAATTAATACCCAACTCTCTAGACTTTTTTTATTTTTTTTTATTTTTAGTATAAAAGAGCAGACCTGAGCTTTGTACAGTACCTCCAGCCCCTTTCCATCAAGCAGCCACACGATCCTCATGAGCGTGACTCCCAGCACATCCACTTTGTCCCTTGGTTGAACAGCCTTGCCCTCCAGGGCGAGGCTCAGGGGCGTCCTCGTACCACTACCACTACCATCACCACCACCGCCACCACCACTAAACTTTGAAGGGTCATGGTCAGGACGGCCCCTGACCACGACAGATTGTATTAATAAAACAGTCGCTCCCCACTTCCCCATCCCTCCCCCTCCTTCCTTACCCAGTGATAGGTACTCTACCATGTAGTACTGTACGTGAATGCTTACTTTTAATCACCGCAATAATGTTATCGTGTAATGTTGATACAGTCTGTCTTAAATGTAAGATTGCAAAACATAATATTAAAACATTCGGTATTTATCCAAGTGGCACCTCCGGCTGCTGCAGCAAGCCAGCAACAGTCGTCATCATGCGCCTCTCAGAAATTTTAAAAACATCTTACGGGTAAACAAAACTTTAAAATGCTTATGTGTATATAACATTTTCTGCTTAGAAATGCATGTTCTCTCACCTCTTTCAATATTTACAGAAAGTCATGTTACACCCTGGATATATATATATATGCATTATATCCGCAGGGTACACCAGTGTACCAATACCTTAAGGTTTTTAATGCTCCATACTACAAAACACTGTCTCAGGAACGCTGAGTTGCCATCCGCGGTTAATGTATTAACATAATGAAAGAAATAAGAGGACAATAACCTAAAATTTGGTGTGGGGTCATCATGGTAAACACGGGGCTGTCGCGGAGGGCCGTCGTGGTCAGGGGCCGTCTTAACCAGGAAACGACTTTGAAGGATGTGTTCAAAATAAAATAATCTTTCACTGTACGTATACATTTTGCGTTAAACATATTTCTATTATGCTTATTAATGCTTTTATTAATAAACTTACAAAGACATAAAAATGATTATGAAAAAGGGAAATGTTTAAACAAAATTATTTTATTAGCACCTTCTTCCTCTATTTTGCTACTTCCTTCTCTGATGTGTCACCATTGTCATCATTTGTCTTCGATTCTGTTACTTGGCTTGGTGTGTGCGGTCTGAAGAAGCTTGTTATTGATTGCTGTTTTTCTTTGAGAAGAACCTCATAGCACATAATTTTTTCCATGACCCCTCTGATGACGGCGGTGCTTCTTTCAATATTTGGGTAATTTTCTTCGAGAATTTTTATTGACTGCGCCAACAAGTCAGACAAGTTGGCTTCTGTGAGGGCTCTCTTGGGCGTATCACCACCAGCTGGAGATGCAGAAAGGCGCTTGGGAGCCATGGTAAACACTGGGCACAAGACAGGGAGATGTTGCCACAACCATGCGTAGGTGAACAATGAGCCTGCCTGGCGTGCAGCCAGGGTGAGAGCCGAGAGGGATGTGGGTGGCGGAAAACAGCTAGCTAGTGACACCTTGTGGCTGCATTTCTGAACTAAATCGCCGCGTGAATCGTAACTTTCTTGAAACCGTAAAATTCTGAGGAATTCGTACAATGTGATGAATAACCCCTATTTTTGGACACCATATAACTCTGAATTCGTATAGAGTAAATTCGTATAAATCGAGGACTACCTATATATATATATATATATATATATATATATATATATATATATATATATATATATATATATATATACACATATATATATATATATATATATATATATATATATATATATATATATATATATATATATATATATACAGTAAGTCCTCTTTATACGGTACATATGCGTTCCTGAAAACCTTACCGCAAATCGAAATTACAGTATACCGAACTCATTATAACATGTAATGATAGGGAATGCATTCCAGCATGTCAAAAGTCACCCTTACAGAAATTGAAATACATGAAAATACTGATATAAAAGAAAATGTAAAGTACTGCTCAAAAAAAATAAACAGAAAATGTTATCATTTACCTTTCAATTCGCCATGTATTCTATCAGATGACGTCCTTCCCGAGGCAAAGGGACAGTAGGGATTTCAGCCCTTACTCATCTTCCTCTGAGTGGGCAGATGAGGATAAGACGTCGTCGTCTGCACTGTCAGAAGCAGATGTGGAAGGGCCAGCTGTATGTAGCAGGGTCGACACGTTTCACTGGTTTGAAGTAAGAGGATATAAAGGAAGGGCCAGCTGTAGCAGGGTCGGCAGGTGTGACAGGGTCTGACTGGCTTGAAGAATGAGTAGGTGGAGGACTGTTTGGTTTTTCTTGTTTTTTCATCATCGATTTCTTGATAAATTTTGACACTTTTCTCTACGTCATGAGCCACTTTGCTACTCCTGGCAGGATTTGGGTCATGTTCCTTCAGGGTTTCCAGATCTTTTTCGGTACTACCAAGACATTCTCTAAGAGTTTTGATGTCCAGGCCACATACAGGTTCTTCTTCCTCGTCTCCTTTTTTTTCTGCCTCCTGTGATGCCTTGTCTAGCTCTATAAGTCCATCATTTGAGAGAGGTTCAGTATGGCTTTCCAAAAGATCTTGAACATCATCATCACCAACTTCATCGAAGCCAGCCCTATGGCACAGATTTACTATGTCATTTCTGATCGCACCGATGTCGTCCTCAGCAAAGCCTGGGAAGTCATGCACACATTCTGGCCATACTTTATTCCACGCCAAGTTCATGGCAGACGTCTTCACTTCGTCCCAAGATGACTTGATGTTATCTAAGGCGTGCTTGATGTTAAACGACTTCCACCATTCTCTGATAGTGGGCTTGCCAGGCCCATCCGTGCTCTTTATCAGTTGCTGCATGGTTCGCCGCTGGTAGTAGGCTTTAAATGTTTGCCATAATTATTATGAATATATTTGTGCTTACACTAGACCCTTTAATATTCCATTTATTCATCTAATTACTAATGCATGTAATATGTAATGTGATAAAAAAAAAAAAAAAGGGGGTGAGAGGAAGAGATAACAGGCTCCAAGGGTGGTCAAGTTAAAGTCAGTACTGTCAGTGGCGGGGAGATGTTGCATGGATGACGTCATCATCCCTGCTCCCCCGTGCTGGGCCCTCGGATGACAAGTGGATACCATATCTGAATTTTTCTTACCATATATCGAATCGAGGGTGGTAATTCCCAAATACCGTAACTGTGAATTTACTGGATAAAGAACTATCGTATAATGAGGACTTACTGTATGTATGTATATATATATATATATATATATATATATATATATATATATATATATATATATATATATATATATATATTTATATATATGTACAGCAATACTCCGCTTAACGAACAGGATAGGGGGTGTCAAAGCTGTTCATAGAGCGAAAATTCGTTAAGCGGACGTAATTTTCCCATAGAAAATAATGGAAATATGGAGGATGCATTCTGGCCTGGTCCCCAACATACCACATGGGTTAAAAAATATATATATATGTACCTATATCATTAATAACCAAGTATCCCCAACATACTATATGGGTTAAATAAAATTGTATATTAATAAACAAGAGGTGTTTTATTGGGGGTTGGCTGATTGATACAGCAGCAACAGCTTCAGCTTGACGTCGCCCTCCGCGTTGCCACCTAACGCCAGCGTCAATCTGTCCTTGTCAGCCTTGAAGCCTGGAGCTGACCTCTCTGCCCTTGCCACAAATGTTCTGAAAAGTTTGAGAAAGTTTTGATTAATTAACATTTTAATAACATTTAAATTTGTACACTGAAAACTTATTACGTTAATTTTCATAAATATATTTCCTGCTGGGCATGCGCTTCCAATACAGGCTTGTCTCGTCAATATTGAAAACTTGGCAAGGTGAATATCCTTGTCAGGAAAGGCTTCTGCTGCCACCTCGTCAGCACTCACGCGCTACCCCCGTAATATTGATATTATGGAGCGCCGCCCACATCTAGAAACAAAGAAATGCACCATGTGTCAGCTATTTTAGGTTTTACATATTTAAATTTATGAAATATCTGTAGTACGTATAAAATGCAATCTATTTCAGGCTTTATTTTGAAACCTGTAGACACAAATACATGTATTTATGCACCACTTGCAAGCTACATATTTTTAGTTACTCACCTTAAACCGCTGAAACCATCCCCCACTGGCCTTGAATTCCTCGTACTGGTGTGGTCTTGAGGTGGATAGCTGTGCCCCTGAGGTGGACGGCTGTGGCTCTGCCTCTTCCTCCACCTTGATGGCGTCCCACAGCGATCGCACTTTGTCCATGATCAAAGCCTGGCTAACAGGCATTTGCTTCTAGTTTCAGCTCCATCCTGTCAAGTCTCGTATCTCGGATTTTCTGGAGTCGCAGCTGTCCAGTCTGAATGACGACCGATGAGGCTTCTTTCATCTGGTTCTGCTTCCCTCAAATGGTGGACACAGTCGACCGTGAAAGTTTCATTTCATCTGCCAGCATCAACGGTTTGGCGCCCTCCTCCAACCTCTTGATTATAGCAGCCTTCTCCTAAAGGCTTAGAACCTTCCTTGTCTTCTCAGATTTCTTCCTCATCTTCGTTAACGTTATCCTCGTGTTGGGCCTCATGTGTACCAGAAAATTTACTAAAACGGATGTTGATGTACGTTATGCAGACTTTTTTATCTAACTTTATATAGTACATTAAACCGGAAATTCGTTAGACGAACGTTCGTTAAGCGGAGTATTACTGTAAATATATATATATATATATATATATATATATATATATATATATATATATATATATATATATATATAAGATCCACTTAAACTGCAAGTTCCATGAAATATTAAAAAAGGATTTAGCCAGAGGAGAGGGACAAATGCCTTGAAACCTCCCTCTTAAAAGAAGTCAAGTCATAAAAAGATGGAAATACAGTGGAGCCTGAAGTTTCGCGCCTAATTGGTGCCAAAAAATTGGCGCGAAAGTGAAAACCGCGAAAGTGGGGGCATTGACCTTATGGAAAAAATAATAATCGGTTCTGGAGCTATCCATAAAATACCTATGTCTCCATATAAATCTGACAAACAAATACATTCTATTATGAAATACAATTGTACATCAAATAAAAACACCTTACACTGTATGAATGTAGTAATAATTACCAAATATACAAGTAGGAGGTGCTTGATGTATGGTTATGGTGGCCACCCTACTGAGGCCCACTGCTGCTGCTGCCGCCGCCACCGATGCCACCGCCGACACTGTCTCCGCCATTCTGCATTTCTTCCTCTACCAGTCTCTGACGTAACAATTCCACTCTGTGTTGCCTTTCCACATCTGCCATTTGTTTTCGAATAAAACCAGAGAAATCTTCATCCATGTTGAGCTCAGCTTCTTCCGTTGGTTCTGCTCCCTCATCAGCTTCCCCTTCTGCTTCCAAAAGACCCTCTGCCACTTCCCTTGGCCTTTGGAGGTAGTAGGTGGTTAATGCCTGTTGCCATTCATAAACTTTTTTATTAAAAAGTTCCCCAAAGATATCAGTGATGGTTTTTAAGCTAGCCAAGATTTTCTGTTTGTGTTCAAAGGCTAAGGGCTCTATCTGTTCAGTCAAGGACTCAAAGTTAAGTAACAATGATGACAGTATGGCGGTTGATGGTGAACGATCTTGCTGAAGTTGTTGTTGTTCAGGTTGCGTATGGTCCCCTTCCATGTTGTCATCCTCCAGCAGGTCTTCAATATTATTTTCTTTGTTGTAGTCGATTAACTCCAGCATTTCCTCCCTTGTAACATCGGCAAACCCTGGGCCTCTAACCTGCCATACCACCTCGACCGTCTCTGCCAACAACTGCTCGGTTTGCTGCCTGTCTCCCTGGGCAGCGATCATCTGTGGGAGTAGCGGTTTCCATGCATGCTTTAGGGTGGCGATTGTGAGAGTTTCCCAAACCTTAACAAAAGCCTCAACTGCCAGCCGGATGTTAAACTGGCGCCAGAATTGTTTTACTGTGACTGTGTCCGATGATGTAGAGGTGCTAGCAAGGTCATCACAGACATTTTCGCGGTCTGAGGATGGTGATGAAGTTGCATGATCATCTGTTTCAAGGTGTCCTGAAGTTCCACCTGGCTGTCTGTTGCCTTTCTCATTCTCCCGTGCACATCTTGATAAAATAGTAATTTAGTGTTGGCAATTACTTCCTGGTCCATGGGCTGAATCCTTGATGTTGTATTTAGGGGCATAAAAACTACTTGTACCGATGGATGGCGGCCTACAAGGAAACGTGCATGCCCTGGTGCATTGTTCATGAACAACAACACACGGAAATCCAAATTGTTAGCCTGGCAGTGCGCTTTTGCCTCTGGCATGAAACAGTTATCAAACCAGTCCAGTGATAAAGCAGAGGTCATGTACCCCTTGGCATTTGACCATATGTAGCCCTTAAGTTTGTCCATGTTTGCATTATTGTAGGGGCAAGGGTACTTAGAGTGATACAGAATTAGGGGTTTCATTCTGTGTGTTCCATCGGCATTAGCAGTTAGCAGTGCAGTAAATCGGTCTTTGGCCATTTTTACTCCACGAGCTTGCTTTTCAGAGACAGAAATAAACGTGGACTTTGGTGATCTTTTCCAGTATACGCCAGTTTCATCAGCATTATATGTTTGCGCCAAGGAATAGTTGCCATCTTTTATCAGTTGTTGGGCTACTGCAGGGAAGCTAGAGGCAGCAGATTCGTCTGCAGACTGGGCCTCACCCTGATAAACAGCATATTTCACCTTCACCCTATTCTTAAAACGATGAAGCCAACCATGGGATGCAGTGAAGGGTGGGGGGTTTTTAAGATTCATTTTCTTAATCACAACATTGTACAGAACATGGGCTTGGTCCTGAATCTGGGGCCCAGTTACGCTAGCCCTTTCATCATTTCGTCGATTTATCCACCTCAATAGATAATGTTCTAAAATTATCATCACCTTTTTATAATCAGTAACAGTTTTCACGCTTCTCTCGTCCCCAGAATGGTTCCCCACACCACTAGGAGTAAAATATTTCTTTGCTAGAGCCAGATTTTTCTTGATTTCACTATTCTGCTTCCTCATACTATGCACTGTAGATTCGGGGACATTGTACATACGACAAATCTCCACGTTCCTAGTACCTTGGTCAATCTGCTGCATTATTTTAGTTTTCATTTCATTATCATACTGCCGCTTTTTCACATCAACTCTGTACTCATGCCTTTTAACTTTCCCTCCTAATTTTGAAGGTCCTGAGCTCTTGCTTTCTTTGCTGGTATCACTAGGGACGCCCCCTGTACCACCAGGCGGACATGTGGCCATAGTTCGTGAGAATTTGCCTCTGTAGCAGGTAACCAGAAGAGTCAAGGCAGCACGACCATAAAAACAGGTATGAACACAATGGCGGGAAGCGGTAGACTGTGACGAAAACACCGTGACGTCATCCAAGATGGCAGAAAACAGTTGCCGCTCAGCTTGTGGGTAGAGCGAGAAGTTTAAATATCGCCGGACACAAGATACCGTGAAACAGAGAATCACGAAAGTGGTTGTTGCGAAAGTTGGGGCTCTACTGTACAGAAGCGGGTAGGGAGTTCCAAAGAAAGGTGTGAATGATTGAGAATATGGGTTAACTTGCATTGGAGAGTTGAACAGAACAGAGATGAGAGGAAGAAGAAAGCCATGTGCAGTGAGGCCGCAGGAGGAGAGGAAGTATGCAGTTAACATGATAGTAGAGTAGTTAGCATGAAAATAATAATAAAAGATAGAAAGAGATGCAACATTTTGTAGGTGAGAAAGAGGCTGAAGACAGTCAGTCAGAAGAGGGGAGTTGATGAGACGAAAAGCTTTTGATTCCACCCTATCTAATAAAACTGTGTGAGTGGAACCCCGCAACATACAAAGAGTACTCCATACTTGTACAGAGTTAGCAGTTGGAAGGGCGAGAAAAACTGGTGGAGATGCCACAGAACACCTAACTTCATAGAAGCTGTTTTAGCAAGAGATGAGATGTGAAGTTTCCAGTAAAGATTATAAGTAAAGGACAAGCCAAGGATATTTAGTGTGGAAGAGGGAGACAGTTGAGTGTCATTGAAGAAAAGAGAATTGTAGTCTGGAAGATTGTGTCAAGTTGATAGATGGAGGAATTGAGTTTTTGAGGCATTGAACACTACTAAGTTTTCTCTGCCTCAATCAGAAATCTTGGAAAGATAAGAATTCAGGCATTCTATGGCTTTCCTGCATGATCTGGTAACTTCCTGAAGAGTTGGTTGTCTCAGAAAGGATGTGGAAAGATGTAGGGTGGTATCATCAGCATAGGAGTGGAGAGAGCAAGAAGTTTGGTTAAAAAGATTATTAATGAATAATAGAAATAGAGTAGGTGACAGGACAGAATCCTGAGGAATACCACTTTTAATAGATTTAGGAGAAGAACAGTGGCTGTCTACCATGGCAGCAATAGAACGGTCAGAGAGGAAACTTGAAATAAAGTTGCAGAGAGGGAAGGATAGAAAACATACGAGAGCAGTTTTGAAATCAAAGTTTTGTGCCAGACTTTCAAAAGCTTTTTGATATGTCTAATGTGACAGCAAAAGTTCCACCGAAATCTCTAAAAGAGGATGACCAAGACTCAGTAAGGAATGCCAAAAGATCACCAGTAAAGCAACCTTGATGGAAGCCATAAAAGATTGTGAAGTGACAAATGTTTAAGAATCTTCCTATTTAGGATAGATTCAAAAACTTTAGACAAGCAAGAGATTAAAGCTATAGGACAGTAGTTTGAGGACTGGAATGGTCACCCTTTTTAGGAACAGGTTGAATGTAGGCAAACTTCCAGCAAGAAGGAAAGGTAGAAGTTGACAGACATAGTTGAAAGAGTTTGGCCGGGCAAGGTGCAACCACAGAAGCATAGTTTCTGAGAACAATAGGAGGGACCCCATCAGTCCCATATGCCTTCTGAGGGTTTAGGCCAGCGAAGAACTTTAATTGTAGGCATGAAATAGCCAGAGGGAGGAGGAAAGGGAGAGACAAACCCAGTATCATCCAAGGTGGAGTTGTTAGCAAAGTTTTGAGAGAAGAATTAAGCTCCATGTTTTGTTTATTTTCCTAGCTTGTTATGATATCCAGGATATGAGTTATGTATGCTGCTATTGTCTACCTCTCGACACACGCTTCATATTGTATGCATGTGTTATTTATTCCCCCCTTAGTTTGTGCATTCAACATAAGTTCCATTGTTATCATCTTTGACTATATTAGCACATCATAAACTGTACTAGGCTAAGTAATGTACAATACTTTTCCATTTACTAGTTACGCCATCCAACACACAAGTTGATTGTCTTTATATCAACCCACATAATGTTACTACTATGGGCTGTGTAATTGTCATGTGCTGCCCAATAGTTTCCACTTGCCTAATTGGTGTCAAGTTCCATATGTTGAAAAACTTAACTCCTAAGAACAGTTTTCTTTAAGTTTACAGAGTGGTAGGATTTTCATGAATGTTCTTACCTACAAATCATACACTGATATTATTTCACTCTTGTCATGCATCATGTAACTATTTATCTCTCTTCCCCTTCAGATCTACCAAGCACTGTCCTGTCGATCATGACTACCTCTGCCTCTAACCATGACTAACTCACCCAACATCCATACGACATGGCTAGTCCTTGTCAGGTAACTTATACTCTTCCCCATTTTGCCTGATGAATTCCTTAACTGGGAAACTATGTATTGTGTTTGTGAAAGCAAAAGAAGAGTAGGTATTAGTGTACAGTTGTCAGTATTTCATTATGTTATTCTCCTGTGTAATATATCTGCTATTCATTTATGTCCGTTGTAGTATCACATATACAGTGGGGATTGAATACTCTAATTTAATTAGTTCCAAATGGCTGTTCGAGTATTAAAAAGTTTGACTATTGATAACTATAAATCAGGTCATTTGTTCTAATCTTAGCAAAACCTCAAGTTTATAAAAATTTCAATGTTTTTTTTTACAATTTTGATTTGTACATACCATAAGTGAAGGCTGGTGATGGATAACGTAGAAGAGGAGGACAGAAGGATGGGAAGGAGGAGGGAGGTTGCTGGAGGATGAATCACCATCCATGAAAACTTCTTTGCAAAGTTTCTACTGGTGTGATTCCTGTGAATCCACTAATGGAGTGCTGTGCACTCACCAGATTCCTTATTTTCATTATTAATAAGCCTCTTAGGTGCCATCGTAAGTTTCTAAATGAAAAACTACCGAATAGAACGCAGAAGAATGTTGTTTTTCTCAAGATTGCGGCAGGACTAGGAATGTGCACCAGTGTCCAGTATACTGTTATTACGGTAATACTGGTATGACCGGTATTACCAGTCATATGGTATGAGAACCATACAGTGGTGGCTGCAAGAAGGGAGATGACAGAGCTTTGTATATGACCAAATGTGTGGCCATTTGATTACCAGATATTTTCACTACTAATAAGCCTTTGGTATTGTGTAAGTTTATAAATGAAAAACTACATAGAATGCAGGAGAATGTTACAACTAGCGGAGAGGGAAGGGGGACGTCAGGGAGCCTTTGTTTACAACTATGGGTGTGGATGTTCGACTATCAGGTATTTTTTCAAGTATTAAATTGAACTTTTGCATTCAAGTATTGAAAAGTTCGAGTATTGAGTCTCCACTGTAGTTTCCTGAAACGTTAATAATGGTAATATATTATGACTTTTTTTTCAATTGGAAAGTGTGAGGGTGTAGTTTTATAATAACATGCTAGGTTGTGAAATGTGCAACAGAGAAGGTTGATGTAGTTGGCTGGTTGCATTGCTACACTTAAGGCAGGTTCACACATGTCAGCATGCTAGTGGCATTGCTCTCCTCTAGAGGTATCGTATAAGTTTTGGCACTTTGTAGATAGAGCTGCTACCAGCAAAACAAGACTGGCTTATTGGTCTTTTCCAGCAGCTGGTGGCTTTGTTTACATTGTGAAGTCATGCAAAAATGTTTGAACATGTGGTGTCCAGAGGTGAGATGATGTTGGAGTTAGTAAGGGACAAACAACATGCATGTCTGGGATGTGAGACATGAGTTATATAGCAAGAAAAGCCTTTGTAGAAGTACTTTTGATGAGATTGTTGCCACTCTCCAAGAACTGTTTCCCTCTCTCGAGTGTCTTGTTGGTGTGGATTGAATATTTGTGATGATTTCATTTTTATTGCAATTGTGCATAATCTTGTTAAGAAGACATTTTGTTGGGTAGCTGTTCATTTACTTTCATTTCCTGCCAATCAACCGATACTTCCAGGCACTAAGTGTGAACGTGCTCCAGCCAAGAGGGCTCTATTGATACTCCAACTGGGTAGCATTGCCACCCGCATATTGACATATGTGAACCCTCCTTTAGTTCACTTACACAGAGGCTGAATAGATTCCATACACTTACTGCTTACTGGAGAAGTGTACCAAGTAAATGGCGTGCTTCTCGTCTTGATATCAATCAGCAAGGCATAATAAACAAGACACGTAATGCTAGTTGTGATGTTTATTCAAGATCATTTACAGATACACATGAAAGCAAATCTTGCATAAGTCATTCTAGGTACTGAGTGCAAGTGGGACGGATCAGTGTGACAGATACCTTGGCAAAACAAGGGGTGGTGTGTAGGGAGTGGAAAGGTTGAGTGAACAAACTGGGGCCAGCCAAACCCATTACTACACATGTCTTACCTCTATTTGTTCAGCCATGCCACAGTGCTGTTACCCCTACTATATTATTCCCTTCATCTGCAGCATGGATTCCCAAACTTTCCCTGAGCGAGTACCACTTGGAGGTCCTGTACAGTCCCCGCATACCACTTGGTTCCTGAAAAACTTAATTCCAGCAAATGTGAATTTATTCACAAGTACCTTACCATAACACAACTCAATCTAATACAAAGGATGCATTCACTTCTTCTCCACCAACTGATCAATGCCAGATTATCTTGTATAAGGCAATATCTTTTTGAGAAATAGATTAATTTAATATTACTAAAAATTCTTTATGATTCCAAAATTGCTCATGTACCACCTGGAACCATAGATTGGGAACTACTGCTTTTCAGGCATCCAACTACACCACTACTTCCCATTGCAAATGTTCCCAGTCTATGCACTACACTACAAAAAGCTACAAGAGTCCTCGCTGGTCCGTTTGTTATTGCTCTTGTCGTCTTGCCATGTCAAACTTCTCGCCGCCACCACCATTATCTTATCATCGCTTCGTCCTCTCACTGGCCCAGTGAGCTTAATAATGCCTCTTTAGAGTGCTTGACATCCAAAAGTTTATCTAGATTATCATTATTATTATTTTTTTTTTTTTTTTTTTTCCCCCCATCTGAAATGTGTAAGCCATCATAAGATATGTGAAGAGATTAACTGTGTTGCAGATGTCGGCTGTGGGAGTAAAGGTGCTGCTCTAGATGCTTACCTATATCTTCAAAGATGTCATCCTGTATGCACTGGGAGGTAGATTTGTGTGAGTGAGTGCATGAATTGAGACAGTTTTAAGGAGATGAAGCATGTTAGAAGATATGCCTGTGATCTATGGAGAGGTGGCAATAGTGATGGAATCCTTGTGACCTAAATGGGCAGTTTAGATTGCTTTGAGTACAGCTGGTTGATAGATTGACAAGCAGATTGATAGAATGACTGGCTGGCTGATAGATCAACTAGCTGCCTAATATACTGACTAGATGGCTGGCTTATATAGATTGACTGGCTGGCCAGTTGTCTGATAGATTGAATGACTAGCTAGTTAGCTGAAAGATAGACTGACTGGATAGCTGGCTGATAGATTGACTAGCACACAAGACTCCCTTCACCTATGACTAGAACCACTTCTGACTAAACCACCACCTATAAGTAGACCCTCATAGCCTTATCTTACAGCCCTCTCAGCAGGAGATCCTGGTAGTGGCACTGTCCTGCTTCTCCTCCAGCAGCTTCCAGGTCAGTGAGTGTTGTGGAGTAGCCTTGCACAGAGGAGGAAAGAAGCATGGCACCACCCCCCCTGGCATGAGAAGGTACTGTGGGACCAGCAGAATGTGGTATGAGGGCATGAAGAACTGTTTGTGTGTGGTATGTGACCAGAAGCATGTTCCTGTATGCAAGTGTGCTCGTGTAGTGATCTGACAAGTTTGTTGTAGAGAATCCACAAAAGACAAAAGAGGTCAAGGGTAAAAGATAAGTGCCTGACACATTTTACACCTCACCCGTGTCCCCATCCCATGCCTGCCCCTACACCTATGCCCGTGTTAGGTGGCTCCATGGACATGTAGGTCAGGAGGGGGATGTTGTCAAGGGCTGTCCAGGTGACTCAAAGTGGCAAGCAGAATGTATTTGCATTGGCATATAGGTTCATCACTATATAGAGAAAAGTAATCTAAGAGAATGGTATGACAGATATAATATTTCTGTTCCTATCTCTCACTAGAGCCTTGCCTTCATCTCGGCCTGATCAATGCTTCCTGCCTTCATAATTTGTGTATGTAATAAATATATATGTTCTTTTTATTCTCCTGCCTTGTTATAGTATCATGATATGATTTACACTGATATTATCTTTCTCTCAACACATCAGGGTTTGTATTGTACATGTCGACTTATTTTATCCTCCTTTAGTTGTGCCATGTAACGCTAGTCCCTTTTTTTATCAGCTTGTCTCCATATCAGTGCATCATAAACTTTACTAGGCTTATTAATGTAAATCATTTTCCCATTTACTAGTTAGGACATCCAACACACAAGCCAATTGTCTTTATATCAACCCACATCATTTTACTACTATATGCTATGTGTTTGTCTTGTGTTACCCAATAGCTTGCATCTGCCTAGTTGATGTCCAAGTTCCATATACTGAAGAACTTACCTCGTAAGAACAGTTTTCCTTAAGATTACAGATTAATAGGATTTTCCCGAATGTTTTTATGTATAAATCATACACTGACATCGTCATGCACCTACCAAAACGATGATTTACTCCCAGCGAGGTCTAATAGCTCTTCTTCAGGGGGTGCTGTAAATCTTCCATTAAAGCCAGTTGTGATCTCGCTGAATGTTTCCCTTTGTGTCTCAAAACTCAAGGGGGCAGTCACAGCCTGCCCTCTAAAGACAACTCTCCTACTTCACTCAAAACTACATGCACTTACCACACACACACATGAGAGAAAAGAAAAATCCAAATAAATTCACAAGAGATCGTGAAGAAAGGGAAATGGCCAAAACAGTTATCAAACGAGTACAAGACAGCACACAAGAATTTGAGCAGGAGGTAGAGGAAGTGATTAGACTGGGAAGGTACAGTGAAGGAGGAAAGAGACCAATGAGATCTCAAGTGGCTGTAGAGGAAATTATGGCTAGAAAAGGGAAGCTGGCCGATGATGTCGATCACAAGGAAATATGGATAAAAAGAGATATGAACATAGAGGAAAGGGAAAAGGAGAAAGTGGTAAGAAGTGAAGCTAAGGAAAAAAAACGAGAAAAGGACAGAGATAGAGAAGAAGAATTTTTACTGGAGGGTTCTGGATATGAGACTAAAGAAGTGGTATCTAAGGAAAAAAGAGGAGGTCGTGGAGGAAGTAATAAATTAAGAGTGACTTATACTAACATAGACGGTTTGTTATCAAGTATATTGGAAGTAAGGGATTATTTGAAAGAGGAAAAGCCAGATGTAATGTGTATTGTTGAAACAAAACTGAAAAAAGAGATCCATGTCAACTTTAAAGAGGAAGGATATAATACCTGGAGGAGGGACAGGAAGGATAAAGGGGGGAGGAGTGCTAATAATGGTTCATTATAGCATATGTGTGGAGGATGTGCAATGTGGAGAAGATAAAGTGGAAGTATTGGGAGTAACAATCAGAACAGATGATTTGAAGAAAAGAAAAATTATAGTCATTTATGTTCCACCAAAGACTAATAAATACATGGGGATCAAAAGAGCATAAAGATATGCAAAGAGAGGCGATAAAGTTCCTAGATAACATGATAAGAAAAGATAGAAGAATACTCTTAGTTGGAGGCTTTAACTGTAAAAAAAATGAACTGGAGAGAGATGGAAGTAATGGAAAATGCTGGGCAGTGGAGTGAGAAAGTGTTACAGCTAACTATGGTTAATACAATGGACCAGTGGGTGGAGGAGTCCACAAGGTACAGGGGAAGAAGAACCATCGTTGCTTGACTTAGTCTTCACAAAGAAACCAGAGTCCCTCCAATCATACAATACCTTAGTCCAATGGGGAAAAGTGATCATGTGACAGTAGAGATACAAATGCAGGAGGAAGATGAGATAAGTTACAGAGAGGACTATAAAGGAGAGAGATTAAATTATGCAAGAGCAGATTTTGAAAAATTAAGGAGTTATTTTGCTGATATTCAGTGGAGTAATATTATGTGCAGGAAGACTGTACAAGAGAAATATGATATATTCTTACAAAAATACTATGAAGGAGTAAAAAAGTTTGTTCCTGTTTATAAAGTTCAGAAAAAAATACATACTTGGTACAATGCTAGATGCTTACAAGCAAAAAAGGCAAAGGATAAAGCGTGGAAGAAACTTTTAAAGCAGGGAAATTACTATAATAGTTGGCAGTACAAAGATACTAGAAATGAATATAGAGTAAGGAGAGAGGAAGAAAGAAAGTTTGAGAAAGATGTAGTGGATAAAAGCAAGGAGGAACCCAAACTTTTCTACAAGTTTATAAATGGCAAAACAAAGAATAAGGAAACAATTGAAAAAATAATTAAAGAAGGAAAGACATACCAAACAGAGAAAGAAATGTGTGAAATAATGAATGAAAGCTTCAAAACGGTATTCACTGAAGATGATGATTTCACAGAACCTAATAGGACATTGAATTGCCAAGGATTACAGGAGATTGCAGTGCACAAA
Source organism: Portunus trituberculatus (assembly GCF_017591435.1). Lineage (NCBI taxonomy): Eukaryota > Metazoa > Arthropoda > Malacostraca > Decapoda > Portunidae > Portunus > Portunus trituberculatus. The sequence continues at coordinate 12,959,251 of NC_059272.1, read as the reverse complement.
GAGGATATTGGAAGATTACTGGACAGGTTGGAAGTCAGAAAAGCAATGGGGCCAGATGGTGTATCAGGCTGGGTGTTAAAAGAATGTAAAGAGCAAGTACTGGAGCCAATTTGGGAAATAATTAAAAGTTCAATAAATGAAGGGAAAGTTCCACAAGAGTGGAAGAGAGCCAATGTAATACCGATATTTAAAGGAGGTAAGGCAACTGAACCACTAAACTACAGACCAGTGTCACTTACAAGTGTCATAGGGAAGTTATGTGAAATAATTATCAAAGAAAAGTGGGTTAAATTTCTAGAAGAGGAGCAAGTCATATCGAACAGACAATTTGGGTTCAGGACAGGGCGGTCATGTGTATCAAATTTAATAAGCTTCTACTCCAGAGTTATTGCAGGACTTGAAAACAGAGATGGATGGGTAGACACAGTATACCTGGACATTAAAAGGCATTTGATAAAGTCCCTCACGGAAGACTTCTTTGGAAACTAGAGAACATAGGAGGACTGTGTGGAACCTTGCTCGAATGGACAAGAGATTATTTGAAGGATAGGGAAATGAGAACTGTGATCAGAGATACATACTCATCTTGGAGTAAAGTAACTAGCGGAGTGCCACAAGGGTCAGTGTTAGCCCCCATTATGTTTCAAGTTTATGTAAATGACATTCACATTGGGATAAACAGCTATATGAATTTATTCACTGATGATGCAAAGTTGCTAAAAGTTATCAAAACCAGAGAGGACTGTCTACTGTTACAGGAAGATTTAAACAAGATCTATGAATGGAGCAAGAAGTGGAAATTGGAGTTTAATCTTGGCATTAGTCACATAATGGAACTAGGAAAGAGTAAGAGAAGACCAGTATGGAACTATTTAATGGGAAACAGAGCAAATAACGAAGACAAATGAGGAAAAAGATCTTGGAGTGATCGTACAAGAAAATCTGAGCCCTGATAAACACATAAACAAGATATTTGGACTATCATATAAGATATTGACTAATATAAGAGTGGCATTTCATTACATGGATAAAGATATGATGAAAAAAAATCATCACAAGCATGATACGCCCCAGGCTGGAATATGCAGCAGGTCTTCGAGCTCTAAAAAAGATACAAGAAAACTGGAAAGGATACAGAAGATTGCTACAAAGATGGTGCCGGAATTAAAGGACCTCACATATGAAGAACTACTGAAGGAAATGGGACTGCCAACCTTACAGGATAGAAGAGAACGTGGGGACCTAATAACAATGAATGTATAAGATAGTAAATGATATTGAAAAAATTGACAAAGAAGACCTTGTGCTGTTGGAAGGACAAGAGGACATGAAAAGATTACGATGAGGCAGTGTGTGAAGGATGTTTGAAAATACAGTTTTCCACACAGAACGGTGGAAAAATAGAATGCATTGGATAAGGAAATTGTCGCAGCACATAATGTGCATAACTTTAAAGAAAAACTAGATAAATGGAGATATGGAGACAGGACACTATGAGCCCTGCTCAAACCCTGTACAATACAACTAGGTAAATACTTCACTTAAAATTCAAAATAAAAAAAATGGGGAGTGCAAACCCAGTCTCGGAGACTCCTTCTGGGGAGGGGACCAGAGATGTCTCCAGGTTGGACTGCTCTCTTGACAATGACCAGAAATCTCTTGACACCTCCCTCAACTTTTTCCACATTATCTTCTGCAATATTTGCAGTCTTAGATCTAATTTTCAATCTGTGAAACACCACCTCTCCTCTACTAAACCTCATCTTTTCCTCACTGAAACAGAGCAGTCTGAGGCAACTGAAAGTAGCCCCCTTCTCTGTTCCCTCCTACTTTCTCTATCCTCATTTTCATTCCAAAGCTGGATGTTGTGTCGGTGTGTGCAATAACCCAACTTGCTCTCGTGCCCACGCTCTTGAATCTTCCACCATCTGGCTTAAACTCAAGTCGCTCTCTAACTAAATTTATCTGTGCTGTCTATCTCCCCTTAACTCCTTTGACTATAGTAAATACTTTGACTATTTAACTTCCAAAGTGGACCAAATTCTATCCCTCTACCCTTTCACAGAGATCTCCATCCTTGGAGATTTAAGTGTTCACCACCAGCTTTGGCTTTTCTCTCCCTTAACTGACTAACCTGGTGAACTAACCTTCAACTTTGCTATCCTCCATGACCTAGAGCAACACCCACCTCGTATTTCAGACCATCTTTGAGACACGCCCAACATTTTTTATCTCTTACTTACCTCTCATCCTTCTGCTTATGCTGTTACCCTATCATCTCCATTGGGCTCCTCCGATCACAATCTCATTTTTGTATCTTGTCCAATTTCTCCAATCCCTCCTCAGGATCCTAAGTGGAGGTGCCTCTGGCATTTTGCCTGTCATCTGGGGAGACCTGATTTTCCTTGGAATGATTATTGTTTCCGTGTCAGAGACCCATCTCTTTGTGCTGAACTCATCATAACAGAGATGATAGTGTCTGGCATGGAGGAGTACATTCCTCATTTTTTCTCTCAACCTAAACCTTCTAAACCTTGGTTTAGTATAGCCTGTTCTCATGCTAACATGATAGAGAGGTTGCCCACAAAAGGTACTTGAACCTTCCATCTCCTGAATCTCACACACTTTATATTTATGCCCTGAATCATGCCAAGTCTGCTCTTTAACTTGCCAAACACTCCTTTTATAAATAGAAAATGTCAAAATCTTTCAAACTTAAACTCCACTACTTCTGGCATCTTGCCAAAAACATCCCTCCCTCACCTCCTCCCTCTGAATGTTTCATGTCTTCAATCAGAGTTCTTCGTAATGATGTTTTCTATGCCCTCGCTTGTCTAAACTCTCAGAAGGCTTATGGACGTGATGGGGTCCCTCCTAATGTTCTTAAAAATTGTGCTTCTGTGCTTGCACCTTGCCTGGCCAAACTCTTTCAACTTTGTCTTTGTCAACTTCTACCTTTATTTCTTGCTGGAAGTTTGCCTACATTCAACCTGTTCCTAAAAAGGGTGACCATTCTAATCCCTTCAAACTACTGTCCTATAGCTTTCATCTCTTGCTTGTCTTTAAGTTTTTTTTATCTATCCTGAATAGGAAGATTCTTTAACATCTGTCACTTCACAATCTTCTATCTGATCACCAGTATGGCTTCTGTCAAGGTCACTCTACTGGTGATCTGGCTTTCCTTACCGAGTCTTGGTCATCCTCTTTTAGAGATTTCGGTAAAACTTTTGCTGTCACATTAGACATATCAAAAGCTTTTGATAGAGTCTGGCATAAAGCTTTGATTTCCAAACTCCCTTCTATGGTTTCTATCCTTCTCTCTGCAACTTTATTTCAAGTTTCATTTCCGACCGTTCTATTGCTGTTGTGGTGGACAGCCACTGTTCTCCTAAATTAATTATTAATAGTGATGTTCCTCAGGGTTCTGTCCTGCCACCCACTCTCTATTGTTCATTAATGATCTTCTTGACCAAACTTCTTGCCGTATCCACCCTCCTATGCTGGTGATACCACCCTACATCTTTCCACATCCTTTCAGAGACATCCAACCTTTCAGGAAATCAACAGATCACGCAGGGGACATCACAGAATGCCTGCCTTCTGATCTTTCTAAGATTTCCAATTGGGGCATGGAAGATCCAGTAGTTTTCAATGCCTCAAAAACTCATTCCTTCTCCATCTATCAACTCAACACAACCTTCCAAACAAGTATCCCCTCTTCTTCAATAACACTCAACTGTCTCCCTCTTCCACACTGAATATCCTCAGCCTGTCCTTTACTCAATCTTAACTGGAAACTTCACATCTCATCTCTTACTAAAACAGGTTCTATGAAGTTAGGCATTCTGTGGCATCTCTGCCAGTTTTTCTTGTCCCTCCAACTGCTAACTCTTTACAAGGGCCTTATCCATCCTTGTATGTAGTACTCTTCGCATGGGGGAGGTTCCACTCACACAGATAGGGTAGAATCAAAAGGTTTTCATCTCATTAACTCCCCTCCTCTGACTGACTATCTTCAGCCTCTTTCTCACCTCCGAAATGTTCCATCTTCCTACAAATTGACTTCTTTTAAGAGGGAGGTCTCAAGACGTTTGTCCCTGCATTTTGGTTAACTCGTGTCTTTTAAGGGAACAGGCAACTCAGTGGGCCTTTTTTTCCATATTATGTTGCCCTCAGCCAATTGTCCCTCCTGCATTAAAAAAAAACTTGCAGAGAGAAAACAAAATGTTCATGATACTATTTGGTGTTGTTTATTAACTTGCTTTTTCAAGTTTACCAACACTTGTTGGGCTGCATGAATTCCTTTTGCAGGTTGCATGCAGCCTGCAGGCCATAGTTTGCTCACACCTGCCTTAAGGCTCTTCCACACCACAAGCAACTATATGGTGGGCAATCTGATTTGCCCGTAATTCTATCACCTTGAAACAGTGTTACCAAATCAAACAGTTCAATTAAGGCGGGCAGTAGGCAGAGGCAGGCGAACATATGACTTGGGTCAGACGCCAGGCAGAGGGCAGAGATGTGGCAGACAATGTTGATCAGTGGGGTGTTCGGTACGACAACATGGGACATAAAAATCTCAGCCAGACAGGTAAAGCTAAACGCATAGCTTTGTGTACAATAATTATTGCTATGTGCAAGAAGGAAAAGGATAGAATAGACACGTGTTCACTCCATTTAGTCTATAATTGATACAGATACCGATGAAGGCCATGGTGTTGACTTGTAACATCATGTGTTTGGCAACGTGATTCCTAGTCAGGCACCCATCCAGTGCCTCAACAACAGGCGTGGGCACTTCGATGGTTTGCCCGTGGTTTCCTTGTCTATGATGTCACCTACACTCGTGATTGCCACCCATACCACAGAATTGGTAAGTGTCTGCCTACCACCACTGGCACAGTACACATCACTTCACTGCCCATTCCATTCCACTGCACACAGGTATATCCAGATGGTGCTATGATTAGAGCATAGGAGAGAGGAGGACTTAAATTGATAAAAATTATAAACACCAGACAGCTTAGGTCATGCATCATGTGATGCTATTAACTAAGGAGATCAGAATTTTGGAGGTTGATGGTGTGTGGACACCATAAGTGTAATGTTATCAAGGGTATTATGCTAAGGTTGTTAGAGTTGGTGTTAATGTGAGTGAAGATTAGTTTGTTTTAGGAAAGAGATGATTTTACCTAGATTTGAGGCAGACGGTGCAGAAATGGTGTGGAGAGTATGGTGGTTGTGTTAAAAAGGTTTCTTGTAGGCAAGTTATTTGTGGTTATATTTTGAAATAAGGTAGCGAAGGTAATTTCTGAGTACAAGCTATGTTTATTCCACTAAAAACTGATGTTGAGGCCATTATAGGAAAGGAAGAAATTAGCAAGATGTGATAATGATTGGAATTCCTGAGCTGGTGATGGGTGTGGGGGAAAGAAAACAGGGAGGGGAAGGAATCAGAACTAAAGGGAGTAAGGTCAGGTAAAAAAAATATCTGGAAAGAGAGGAGGTATGAATTGGACAAATTCTCAAGTATATCCAGGTGGTAAGGGAAGGTCAAGAAGCATAGTTTGGGTAGTTGAAAAGGAACAAGCAGAGTGGGAACAGGAGGAAACAGTAGTAGTAGGGAGTTTAATTGAGGATCAGGAGGTGAAGGAATGAGGGAAGACTGAGCTATGAAGATTTCAATGGTCTCCATGGTTTCAACTGGGAGATCAGTGAGGGGGATATGGGAGCTGCAGGTGTTAAGTGTCTGGAGATGGTATGGGAGTGGGAGGAAGATTTTGAGGTGGATGGTGAATTTCTGTTGTGGTACTAAGGATTGTTTTAATGCCAGAGGGTGGTTGAGGAGTCAAGAGGAAGATTTTGAGGAGGATGAACCTCTGCTGTGGAATATTTTTGTGTCTTAAGTGGAGTGGTAAAGGAATAATGAGGAGTGAAGGTCTTCTTTGAAGGGCGGATAAGATGTTGGAGAGGGTGTGGAATCAGGGACTGATGGTGGAAGTTGAGGTTGAAGAGAAAAGGGATTGCTTGGTTTGGCATCATGTGTGAGAATGCTGAGGGAGAGGAAGGTAGTAAGATGAAGGAGAGGAAGAGGATTCAGGATTCAGCACTAAGAAGAGACGATGTTGAAATAGGGGTGGAAGTAAATGGAGTAACAGATATACAATAAGCCCCCAATTATCTGAAACGAAAGGGGGGAAGCCTCTTTCTGATAAGCCAATTTTTTGGATAATTCAGATTTTATTTTTTGGGGGTAAATCATAAATTTTTTAGGTAAAAAAATCATAAAAAAAAACTAGTTATGAAACCCCTCCCTTGGGGCACGCACAGTTTTCTCCCAACATGTCTTACCATGTAAATAGGCAGACCCTGTCCTTCTGTTGGCGAGTGTAAACTGCTGATTGTAAGCAATGAAAGAAAACAAACGCACAATACGCTAAACGATTAAAACATTTATTTTAATTGTTCTTATTAATTTTAAATGTTATTAGAATTAGTTGAAGTAGTTGAAAAGAAAAAGAAAAAATTAAATCAGATCAGAATATAGCTCACTTTCTGAAAAGTTTTTTCCCAGTAATGAAAACAGTCTTTAGTACAAGAGTGTTCCCCTTGGCAAGCTATAATGAAACAAATTAGGCTAACAAATGAAAGGACAGAAGGAAAACGAAAAAGGGTGCCAAGTACTGATACACCTTAAATCAAATGAAGAACCGAAGACAAATTACCAACCACGCCAGAATATGCAAAACTGAATGACAGAAGCCAAACTGAAGCGACAGAGTTACATGAACCAAATTAATCCTTTCACCATGAGTAGGCTAAAAAAAAGTTAACTAGGGATGCCAATCAGTGATAATGTATATTCACCAAATTACAAATGCCAAATATGGAGAAATAAAACAGTTCATGGGATAGTTTTAATATAAATGTGTCAATAGTACATATGTAATAATTTTTATTTATTTTCATGATTTTAATGTTTTAGAACATTTCAGTATAGAAAAAAAAAATGAATTTTAACTGCATTATGCAAATCGATTTTGGATAATCCCGTTTTTTGGATAATCAGCGCTTTACTGTAGATGAGAAGGGTAGACCTGGATGTGGAGCTGGATTGTATGGAGAAGGATAGGCTAACAGTAGAAATGGGGCAAGTTATATGGGATGTGGTGGAAGGAGTTTTGTTAAAGCACTGTGTAGCAGGTTGAAGAGAGAAGCCCAAGCGACGGGTTTTAATATGTGCTTCTTTTAGGGTGAGGCCCTGTTTGAAGTGGAGTGTTGCAACTTTAGCTTCAAATCTATATGTGGGGCATCCACAGTAGAAAACATTATGTTGTCCTGCACAGTTTCCACAGGTATGAATTTGGGATATACATTCTGAGCAGTTATGAGTGTTTGCAGCACAGAGGGGGCAGCATGCTGCTGATCTACTATGTTTGACTAGATGACCAAAGCACCAACAGTTTTGGCATTGACAAAGCAAGCCCCACTCAAGAGGCAGAGTGTGGTTTTTTAATGCTATTTTGGCTATGTTTATTGGGTATTTTCGACGACCATGAAGAGAGATGGTGTAGCATTAGACAGGAAATGTTGTGTCAAGTCACTGAGGTCCTGGAGGTCTGAAGAGCAGTTAGTCCAAGATGTGTTTCCCATGAGACATGTGTTGCGGGATGGAAACTGTGCCTATGGTGATATTGAGAAGGGCATCAGTCGTTGAGAGGATAATAGGCTTGCTTTGGAGGCCTTTTAGGTTATGCATGTTCTGGGTGTGTCTGTATTTACAATTATAAGTCTGGAGCAATCCTGCCTGGTGTAGGTCACCTCCCCAACTTGTCTGTGCAAACATTTTTTAAATAGAAGTGTGTTGTCATTGTACTGGGCAGTCATGGGGATGTGGAAATATTCATCCAAGCACTGGGAGCTAAAGGGGTCCAGTGGAGAGATCTGTTGAGAGAGAATAGAGGAGTGACACCATGAGGAAAAGTTTGTAGTTTTGAGAGAAAAGTATGAGGCAGGGAAGCTGCTGAATGTTGATGAGGGTAAGGTTGCAGTTTTGTTAGGGTATAGGGTTGAAGAATGGTTATGAGGGAAGAGGAGACAAAGATACGAGGAGGAAGACAGAGGTAGAGTGCTAGGCAGAGAGGTAGTAAGTGTGAATGAGATGGGGGGGGGGAGTTCGGAGCTAGGGACGTCATTAATCAAGGTCATGGGGTGGGACCAGGTCAGCAAAACCAGTAAAGTTTGGGGATGGTGATAAAGGGGGAGTCCTGGAAATTCTTACAAGAAGGTTAGAAATTTCTTCATCAGACATGGTGACCCTATGAAGGATGTGGAGGAGATACATTGTCCACTCCCCACAGCCTCATATGGGGCAAGGGTAAAGCAAAAGAGAGGGTTTGTCATAGTCATGGCATCCCTTAGGCTATTGGTGGCAGAAACTAGGGCCAGTCTTGTATTCTATTGACATGGCACTCACATCATAGGAAAAAGATATGGAAAGGTGAGAGTGGATGGAGAAGTAGGAGTAGGAAGAGGATAAAACTAGAGAAGAGGGAAAGAAGCAAAATTAGTCCAGCAGGAGGCAGATGCCTGAGGCTCGGAAGGGGCTCCTATCCCCAGCCTCGAAGTCCCCCCCTCCCCACGTTAACAATGGGCGTGGTATGTGGGTGTGGGGGAGAGAGAAAAGAATCAATTTTGAGAGCAAGGCCTGGCAACACTAGTTGGTATTAGGCTTGGTGGCAGGGCAGGTCACAGCTCTGGTCAGCATGGTGGCGATTTACACTTCGCTACACTTTTTCTTATTTTCCACCACTCAAAGCACTAAAATTTTTCAAGCACACTTTACAAAACACGCACCACCTTAGACACACAAACACTTTAACACTCACTGTTGAGACACTGATAATACCTTCAGAAGACAGAGCAGCCACGAGCATGACCTTCCATCACTGCTCTCTCTCTCTCTCTCTCTCTCTCTCTCTCTCTCTCTCTCTCTCTCTCTCTCTCTCTCTCTCTCTCTCTCTGACCCACAGGATGTACCCCCACAGTATGTTTATGGACCACAGGCAACTCCCATGGCACAATTAGTCCATGAGCTAGACTGACAAAGTATTACCTACACACTCAGCACCTGCAACACTGCCCCCACCCCTTCTCAATAGCTACACCTGCCTTTACAGTGCCTCTTGTTACTTTCCCAGATGAGCAGCAGTCAGTCAGTCACTCCACACACCTTAATATTTTTATGACCTCTGGAACAAAAACACTCACTATGGAAAAAAAAAAAAGATTTGATGCAGATGACAATAGTCTATACTAGGTGTGGGCAAACTATGGTCTGCAGGCTGCATGCAGCCCACCAAAGGAATTCATGCAGCTTCTCAAATGTATCAAATTTAGCAAATTTTGGTACAGTTACCAAGCAACACCAAATAGCATTGTGAACATTTTATTTTTCTCCCACAGATGTAAATATGCATGGGAGACCAGGTTTTTCCTTTAAAAGCCTTTCATTTTGTCTGTTTTACATATTAATTGTTTTGGGATTAATATGTAAAGTAGCCCTGTAACTTTTTTTTTTTTCTAATGTGGCCCTTTCACTGAAAAGTTTGTCCATCTCTAGTCTATACTGTATTTTCCACAAAGATTATTACCAACTAGTACTAGTCAAATTTTTCAATACTCAAACGCAAGTTTGATTTATTACTCAAGATACCTGATAGTCGAATGTCCACACACATGGTTGTAGACAAAAGGCTCCTTGGCCTCTCCCTCCCTCCCCTCCACCAATTGTGCTGCTGCTGTCTTTAGAATAACATTCTCATTCATTTTGTCTGTAGTTTTTCATTAATAAACTTGCATTTTGTCTAGCTTTTCAATTATAAACTTACATTAACACCAAAGGCTTATTAGTTGTGAAAATAACTGGTAACAGAATGGCAGCATACATGGTTGTAAACAAATCTCTGGCCTCTCTCTCCCCGCCACTGCCATTGTCCCGTTCTGCTCCCGGTACTCGTATTACTGGTAAAAAATGTTGATATTCCGGTATACCGGATACCAGTGTACATCACTAGTCCTGCTGCAGTCTTGAGGAAAACAACATTCTTCTGTGTTTTGTTGGTAGTTTTTCATTTGGAAACTTACTATAGCACCAGAGAGGCTTATTGGTAGTAAAAAAAAAAGGAATCTAATGAAAGTGCAAGTGTTAGTGAGCCACATCCCTCGATTAGTAGGTTCACAGGAATCACACCAGACGTCATGGATGGTGACTTGTCCTTCGACAACCTCCCTCCATTTCCCCACCCTTCTCCCCTCCTCTTCCATGTTATCCATCACCAGCTTTCACTTATGGTATGTACAAATCAAAATTATATATATATTAAAAAAAAAAAAAAAAAATTAAAAACTTTAGGTTTTGTTGAGATTAGAACGAATTACCTGAATTATGGGTATTGATAGTCAACTTTTTGATACTCGAACAGCCATTTCAAATTAATTAAGTTTGAGTACTGAGTCTCCACTGCGTATTACAAGGTCTGATTACAATACCCTGAAAAAGAAAAATATTGGATGAAGACTTTAGTTTATTCCTTTATCTCGTAATAAAATTAATGGAATTTTGCATAGAATTTTGATACTCCGACTATATAAGATAAAATGAATGAAAGTTTGAAAGTACTAGTGGTTAAACATTCACATACTTGGGGATCACACTGAATAACTTGTGATGGGGACTTCCAAGCTATAAGTACAGTACCCTGCAATGACTCACTCAATATTTAACCAAAGCTCCCTCTCCCAGACCAGTGAATTCCCTACTGCTCACTCATAAAGGCAGGTTCACACGTCAATATGCAACTGAAATTGCAAGTCGCTACTAGAAGTAATGACAGAGCCCTTCCAGTCGGAACATGTTGACATATAACAACTGGAAAGTATCGGCTAGTTGGCGGGAAGTGAATGTAAACAAACAGCTACCCAGCTACCCAACAAGATTCTTCCTCCCAGTGATGATCAAATTAAATCATCACAAGTATTCAATCTTCACTTCCAACAATACTCTGCATAGAAGGGAACAGTTCTTGGAGAGTGGGAGCTATCTCATTGAACATCAATTTGCATAAGCTATTTTTGCTGTGTAATTCATTATTAGGTTTCCAGATGTGCTCTTTTTTTCCCTCAGTAACTCCAACATCTTTTCTACATCTGGACACCACATTGTCAAACCTTTCTTTGTGACATCACAACATTGCAAATCAACTGAACAAGACCAATGTTGGTCTTGTTTTGTGACTTGTTTCTCCAGTTGCTAGGCACCAATATTCAGTTGGAAACTATCAACTTGATATTTCAGCTGCATATTGACATGTGTGAATCTGCCTTAACTCCTATCTCTATCAACTAAGTCCATCTGACTACCTCACCTAAAGCAAGCAGTTCACTGAATTCATTACCTTCATAAAATTAACTGTGTGCCACCACACACAGGGAGTCAGGTCACACTATGGCATCTGCATCACCAAACTACTGCCTTCACACATGGGAGAGTACACAACTATTCTCTCCATATGACAACACCAACACAAGTTATTCCTACAGCCAGAGCAACCATGACCCATAGCAAGGCATTAATGCAGACTGAGGACCACACCAACACTTGTCATCCATGAAGCCAGTACAAGTACTGTTCCCTGACTATTAGGAGACACTACCCATGGGGATGTAAGGATGTAGGAAAAGGAAAAATCTTCTGCATTGAAGTTATCTTGTTAGAATGGATTTTTGTATGTAAAGGAATAAAACTGTTAATAAAGATTTATCATATGTTATTTGCTTAATTTGTTTCAATCCAACCAAAGATCTTCAACAGTGCTAAAATATAAATCATAAGAATGCATGTTAACACAATAAAGTTAGTGGAGGGGAAGGGTAGTGTATCTGCTAGAGACAAAAACTGTAAGGCAGCACAAAGACCACTAATGGAGGCACACTACTGATACCACTCATGCCTCATTATTACCTGACTATCTAGTGTGTGGCAGTACATACATCTGTCTGCCAATTAAATGTCCCTTAGCAGCCTGTTGGTTTTATGAGCAAACCAATACACAGTGAACTGTTTGCCACAATTTCAGGTAGGTCATACATACTGACAGGTGAAAGGTAAAGTTGTGGTTGTACAGGGCACTTCAATGGTCTGAGTGGATTCTGGCTGCTCATAACAGTTCCAGAGCAGCATGCAGTGTAGCTTGAATGTGCTGAGGAACACAGATTATTTTAATCATGTGGTTCTTACACATGGGGACTTTACATATCATGAATGACAAATTTTTTCTCTTATTTCATTACTATACAGTCAAGGGAATAAACCTGGGTAAATCAATATCAAATATTTCTCTACTTTCTGTACTATACCAGGCTACTAAAACCTGACCTTGTTATTTACCTACTTGTCAATCAGTAATAATCTGTGTGGAGACATATCTGCTGAGTGTGTGTGTGTGTGTGTATTTACCTAGTTATAGAGTATGTTACAAGGTTTAAGTGGGACTCATAGTGACCTGTCTCCTTAAATTTGTGCACACTTTCTGCTGTTACAATCTCATCACTAATCCATTCCAGATGTACACCGTCCTACGTGGAAAACTGAACTTCTTAATGTTCCTCGGACACTGACTTTTCATGATCTTAGAATATCCTCTTGTTTGCCTATCCCAATCCTCCTCCATCATTGTTACCAAGTCTTGTCTATCTTTTCCATACAGTGTATTAACTTATACATTGTTATTAGGTCACTTCTTTCCCGTCTATCCTTCAATCTCATCACTAATCCATTCCAGATGTACACCGTCCTACGTGGAAAACTGAACTTCTTAATGTTCCTCAGACACTGACTTTTCATGATCTTAGAATATCCTCTTGTTTGCCTATCCCCATCCTCCTCCATCAGTGTTACCAGGTCTTGTCTTTCTTTTCCATACGGTGTACTAACTTATACATTGTTATTAGGTCACTTCTTTCCCGTCTATCCTTCAAGGTTGCTAATTCCATTTCCTTCAGTCTTTCTTCATAGGGAAGATCTCTTATTTCTGCCAATATGGTGGCCAGACCACTGCTGCATATTCCAGTCTAGGTCTTATCACAGTGGTTATAGGGCCATATTTATAAAAGGTGCCTAGGACAAAAACTTTGCCTAGGATGCATATTTTGCCTAGGAAACATTAGGATCTACTTATAAAAGCTTTTGCATTCTAGGAATTTGCCTAACACGAGAAATTCCTAGGTCAAGTGCGGAGGTGGCCTAGCGGTGCTGAGTAGCGCCAAGGACAGTAAAACATGGCGCCGCAACAAGACCACAGACGTCACCTGAAGAATTTTCCTCCTCGGAAAGACGTGCTACGTGATTATAATAACAAAAAACTCGTCAAGATGAATTGCTTGGATCGTACACTAGTCACATTTGTGACAGACATGTTACGAGATATCCTTCAAAGTCCAACACAAAGGAACACCTGACATGGTGATTTTACTAAGGTGAGTAACAATTATGCTGTATCAGTGTATTGTGGAGCTGTAAAGCATGAATATTAATAAAACATTCACCATGTTTTCTTTTTTTCAAATGGGTGAAAGGAATTAGTAAAAGAAACCAATCAGGTTTTAGAAATAGGATAGGACACATGACAATGGATGTAGCTCGAAAAAACTATGATATGCATAACATGTAGGTAGATATTCATTCTCTAACATAGTTGTGAATGGGCTGAGTAAACATGTAATTGCTGAGATGAGTAGCTTTAAAAGACTATTGGATGAAAGTATGGATAAAATTAATATTGGATTATTTCAAGGGTGGTAAAAAGGAACTGCCTTGTGTACACCATATGGCTGAATGTATGAAGTGTACTGAAGCAAATAATATATTATCATGTCATTAATTGTGAAGCAAATAATATAATCTGATCCAACCTAACTGTTTAATCCAAACAAAGTTAACCTAACCCAACATAACCTAACTAATCTTAACCTTAACAAATTGAACCTAACCAAAGTTAATGTAATGAAACTTAACTCAATGTAACTTGACCAAAGATAACCTAACTCAGTTTTATATGTGCAACTAAACTTACATAACCCAATTTAACCTAACTAAACTTAGCCAAACCAAGTTTAATCTAGCCAGACATAACCTAACCAAGATATTTCTTCTAATATAAACACTGAATTTTGCTTTCTTATCAGTTCAGAACCACTTTACATAAATTGCTTTAGTTGGAATTAGGTTTACATATTGCTGGATTATTTTTTTACTTTAATTTTTTTTCCCAAGATAGGTAGTGAATAATGCTAAGGTGACACATCACAATGTTTTATACTCTGTTAAATACCACAGTCCTTTCATGCAGCGGTGTAATGAGAGATAGATTTACATAGGGCGAAACCTGGAAATGCTGCGCATGAAAGTAATTAAAATGTGATATTAAGCATTTGTGTATTATGTATACATATTATACATACATCAACTTTAAATCATTATTTGTATGCCTTCAATGTTGCAAATTCTAAAATAACGGGTCTGAACACCAATACTCTCAGTAGCCTCGCTTGTGCCGCCCACTGAGAAATGTGCTGTTCGTGGCATTTGCCTTGATTACGCCTCCTTATTACATCGCCACGGTTACCATACAAAATGTAAATAAAATAATGTAATATTACTGAAAGAGGAGATGGGAAAGAATTACTTTTTTTAATATTTGAGCTAGTTTATATTGCATATCAACATATTAAACCCTATCTATTTTTCTCTTTCTCAGACAGGTGATGAAACTCCTCAAATGTCATCTTGGCAAGATTCTGCAATGATGCAGAGGATGGGTGCACTGGAAGTTATTGTCCCTCTGCAGCAGCTCGATGTTCTGGCTTTCCTGCCATAGCTCGCTGTACTAACTGTGGGAAAGTGGAGGATACTGAATGTTTCTGACACTTAAGAGAGCATATTTTTGTTATAATATGCAGGTGTGTGTTATTTGAACCCTACAGTACTCGACAAAAGTACGCGGCAACCACAAACACACGACGAATTCATGGAGCAAAGGCACAATTACTTATGGAAAATTATACATTCAAAGCATTTCTACTCACTTAATATTTTGTAGGGTGACCTTTGCGCTTCAACACAGCCTTAAGACGACGTGGAAGGGATGCAGCAAGATTGTGAAGATGTCTGGAGGGGATATTAATCCAGGCGTCACGAATGGCTGCCTCCAACTTGGGTAGTGTACTGACGTCCCGGCCCTGCAGATGTTTGATAATGTGCCACAAAATTTTATATTGGGTTTAAATTGGGACTGTTCCCTTGCCAGTTTTTTTTTTTTTTTTTTTTTTTTATAAACACCACAGTCACTGAGCCAAGTTGTTATAGATTTGGCAGTGTGGGCAGGGGCACCATCCTGTTGAAACACTCTGGCCCCTAACTTGTCAAATGCATCTGGCAAATGGTCACTGAGAAGCTCCAGGTACACATTCTGGTTAACTCTAATGCTTCTAGGCAGCACAACTAAAGGGCCTAAACCACTACCAGAAAAGCATCCCCATACCATCAACGAATCCAGGAATTTGTCAGTGTTTTTCAGATATCAAGGGTCAAGAGGATCACTTCCTTGACGACGGTAGACATGGCTTCCTCTGTTGCATGTAACATTAAAAGTGGCCTCATCAGACCACAAAACATTCAACCAGTCCTCTTCACTCCATGTTTGATACTTCTTTGCAAAATGAATGCGCTTTTCTCTCTGTCTACGTGTAACAAGGGGCTTGCGCACAGGCTTGTGGCTGGTGTAGCAAAGTTCATTTACTCGGCGTGATACAGTCCTTACTGAAACTTCTCCTAACACCCCAGGGTTCTGTTCCTTCACTATTCTGGCTGTAACATGAGGACTTTTCTCAAGGGCACACTTGATAATTGTCAAAGATCTTGAAGATGTTTTTCTAGGCCGTCCTGAACGTTTTTTGGGGGCTGGAGTTTGCATGCATCCGTTTTCACAAAAGCGCGCGTACCACTTCTGCACTGTTGATCTAGCCAGACCAAGATAGTCACTCACTTCTTTAGTTTGGTGGCCAGCTTCCTTCAGAGCAATGATCTGGGCTATGGTATCCTGTCCCAACTCTTTGCTATTAGCCATAATAAAATCACTGGCTATGGAAATCCACCCAGAACTTTGAAAAGAAATTCTACGGATTAGAAAACAATCAGGCAGCTTATGTCCCCTCAATATGGCAGCCTGAGGCTACACTACTATGCTACACTGACCACTCGTGGCGGGCCAGTACGTATCCTAAATCCGTTACCTCAGGACTGCGGTGACGTCACACTATTGCCATATAGTCGTCATAATTATTTTCAAATCCTCATAATTCTTTCCATGCAATGATTTCGCGGATTGCTGTGTCGCGTATTTACGGTCGCCGCGTACAAAATTTTGTCAAGTACTGTACACTTAACCCAATCGCCCCGGAAGTTAGAAAACACACACCACACTCCATCCGGGCGGCCCGTGCGCGCCAAGATTTGAAGCTTTAGTATTGAATAATCAATGTTTTAGCCATAAACTCAATATATTCATCACATACTATATATCAGGATGTGTAAAAATATTTGTATGTTACAATACACTTCCCATTACTATGCTAAAAAGGAAAACAATACAAAATTTTACTTTTTATATTTTATTACGTTTTTTTTTATTACAATTCGGGAGATTTCTCCTTGAATCTCTTGGGTGGTGGTAAAAATATTTGTATGTTACAATACATTTCCCATTGCTATGCTAAAAAGGAAAACAATACAAAATTTTACTTTTTATATTTTATTACGTTTTTTTTTTTTTTTTATTATAATTCGGGAGATTTCTCCCTGAATCTCTTGGGTGGTAGTGCTGTGATGGCGGAGGTGGAGGGCTGTGGGGGAAAGGCATAAGTGGAGGGCTGTGAGGGAAAGGCGGAGGTGGAGGGGAGTGCTGTGAAGCCGGAGGTGGAGGGCTGTGAAGGAAAGACGAAGGTGGACGGGAGTGCTGTGAAGTCGGAGGTGGAGGGCTGTGGCCTGGTAGCAATCATGAATTGCCATATTTCTGTCTGTACAGATAGCCTAAAGCGTCTTCTATCAGAGTGAAGCATCTCATTTGCGGTAAACACTGTTATTTATTATTGAAAAGAGTCCCCTAATATATCTAGCATTTGCATGCCAGTATGTGTAGCAAATGGCAACATATACCTGTCATGCAAAATATACATTATTTCAAACGCGAAATAAATTGCGCGCGCGAGAGAGAGAGAGAGAGAGAGAGAGAGAGAGAGAGAGAGAGAGAGAGAGGCTGAGAGCTTCGATATGTCAGCACACACACACACACACACACACACATGGAGAGACTAAAGGCATTGGATCTACCAACCTTGGAGCAGAGAAGAGAGAGAGGGGATCTGATACAAGTTTATAAATTGATTAACGGAATGGATGAAGTGGATAATGAGAAACTGATCCTGAGAGAAGAATATGACTTTAGAAGCACAAGATCGCATAGTAAGAAACTAAGGAAGGGACGATGTCTGAGAGATGTTAAAAAATTTAGTTTCCCGCAAAGATGTGTTGAGACTTGGAACAGTTTGAGTGAGGAAGTGGTATCAGCAAAGAGTGTACATAGTTTTAAAGAAAAATTGGATAAGTGTAGATATGGAGACGGGACCACACGAGCATAAAGCCCAGGCCCTGTAAAACTACAACTAGGTAAATACACACACACACACACACACACACGACGACAACTTCACTACTTAAGAGAGTGTTCAATATTGAATGTAAAGTAGATAAACTGATAAAGGAGAAGATGGAAATGAAAAGAGAATAAAGAACAGGAAATGGAGTTTATAAGACTGAGAGAAAGGATAAGAAAAGTGGAAGAAAATGAAGCTAGGCTAAGAGCGGAAAACGAAGAACTAAAAAAGGAAGTAGATGGAAGAAGGACTCGGTAAAGCCGAGAAAGAAACGGAGAAGCTGAAAGATCTAGTAAACAAGGAAGAGGAAAGAGTACAGAACGTGATTAAAAAAGAAGTACAAGCATGGAGAGTCCAAGATAAGAAAGATAAGGCCGATTTTCAGGAGGTGATTCAAGAACAACTTAAAGAAAAAGAAGAAAATATGACAAACAAAATTATAGGAGTCCTCAAGACAAAAGAAAATCTAGTTAGAGAAATTGCAGAAAAAAAGAAGAGTGTAGTCGTATTTGGAATAAAAGAAAAAAATATAAAATATAGACCAAAAGAGAAAAAGAAGAAATGAAATCAGTCAAAGACCTACTGAAGAATCTTAATGATGAAGATAGGCAGAACTTGGAAGAGGAAGTAGAAGAAATAAACAGAATGGGACCATATCAAGAAGGAAAAACGAGACCAATTAAAATACTACTAAAATCACAAGCAGCAACAGAAGAAATATTATATAGAACAACAAAACTTAGAGAAACAGAAGGCTGTAAGGATATCTATATAAAGAAAAATAGAAATGAGGAAGAAAGGAAGAGATACAATGAACTGGCAGCAGCAGTAAGGAAAAGAATAATGAAAGGTCAGAAGAGGAGAAGAAGGCATTTTTTTGGAGAATTCTAGGAGACAGGATAAGGAAATGGTATATAAACGAGAAGGAAGAGAAAAAAGTGGAACAAGTTTAACTAAAAATGATGAAGGCAAAAGACTAAAAATGATGTATACGAACACAGACGGGGTTTTATCAAGTAAATTAGAATTAAGAGATTACATAAGGAAAGAAAATCCCGATATTGTATGCCTGGCTGAAACAAAACTAAATGAGGCAATCATAATAGATTTGGATAATAGGTATAATGTATGGAGAAGAGACAGAGTGGGAAAAGGAGGAGGAGGAGTCATGATAATGTTAAGGAAGGAGATAAACCAAGTGGAATGTGGGGAAGGAAAAGCAGAAGTATTGTATATTAAGATGCATATTAATAAAAAAGAGTTAACAATCATTGTAACATATGTGCCACCAAAAACAAATTCATGGACCAATCAAGAATATAAAGACATGATAGATGACACAATAAGGAGTCTAATGAGAATCGTTAAAGAAAGGAGAAAAGTGATATTAGTAGGAGATTTCAACTGTAAAGAAGTGGACTGGGAAAATTATGAAAGTGGTATGGGGAAGAAGCCTGGGAGAAAGATTCTTGAACCTAATGATAGACAATATGATGGACCAGAGTAAAGGAATGCACAAGATTCAGAGGAAACGACGAGCCGGCGAGATTGGACCTAGTTTTTACAAGGGTATACAAATGAATGACGATATAAGATATAAGTGCCCATTGGGAAAGAGTGACCATGCAATATTAGAAATAGATATAGAAGAAGGAAAGGAAGATAGAGACGATTCATACAAAGGAGACCGATTAAATTACAGAAAGGCTGATATTGAGAATCTCAAGAACTATTTTAAAACGTAGACTGGGAGGAGATGGAAAACTCAGAGACAATGCAAGACAAATATAACTTATTTTTGGAAATATACAAAACAGGAGTCAGGAATATGTCCCAAAATATAGACCAAAAGAAGAAGGAAAGAAAGATTGGTTTAATGCAAGGTGTGCTAGGGCAAAGGAGAAAAGAGATGGAGCATGGAAAAGGTGGAGGAGAAATAGGAATCCAACAAACAAGGAAAACTTCAAGGCAGCAAGAAATGAATATGTTAAGGTGAGGAAGGAAGAGGAAAAGAACTTCGAAAAAGATATTGTCGAAAAATGTAAGGAGCAACCAAAATTGTTCTATAGATTCATAAATGGAAAAATTAGGCAAAAAGAAACAATAGAAAGGTTAAAAGGAGAGAACGGGATGGTGGAAGACCCAAAAAGTATGGCAGAACTATTAAATAAAAAATTCAAAGGAGGTCTTTACTAAAGAATCCAAATTTGAGAGGCCACAGGGTAATAGAGAGACAATCTATATGAAAGAGATTAAAGTAACCAAGCTTGAAATAAAAGAGTTAATGAAGGAACTGGATGAAGAGAAGGCAATGGGACCGGATGAAGTCTCAGGCAGAATACTGAAAGAATGTAGGGAAGAACTAGCAAGTCCTATATACAACATCATAAAATGCTCAATAGAAAATGGAACAGTGCCAGTAGAATGGAAAAGAGCTGAGGTGGTTCCCATATATAAGAGCGGAAGGAAGGAAGAACCTTTAAATTACAGACCGGTATCACTAACTAGTGTAATATGCAAGATGTGTGAAAGAATAATAAAGAAACAATGGATCGAGTTCCTTGAAGACAACAAATTAATATCAAATAGCCAATTTGGTTTTAGAAAAGGACGGTCTTGTGTAACTAATTTATTGAGTTTCTATTCTAGAATAGTTGATAGAGTACAAGAGAGAGAGGATGGGTTGACTGCATCTATTTGGATTTAAAAAAGGCGTTTGACAAAGTGCCACACGCAAGATTACTGTGGAAGTTAGAGGAGAAGGGTGGCTTAAAAGGAAGCACATTGAGATGGATAGAAAATTATTTGAGGGGGAGAGAAATAAGGACGGTAGTTAAAGATATGAAGTCCAAGTGGAGAGCAGCAGAAAGCGGAGTGCCACAGGGGTCAGTATTGGCACCAGTACTTTTCCTCATTTATATTAACGACATGCCAGAAGGAGTGAACAGCTACATAAATTTGTTTGCGGATGATACGAAACTGTGCAGAGTTATAAAGCAAAAGGAGGATTGTGAAATACTGCAAGAAGACCTAAATAAGATCTGGGAATGGAGTAAGAAGTGGGAAATGGAATTCAATGTGAACAAAAGCCATGTCATGGAAATGGGAAAGAGTGAAAGACGACCTGTGGAAATCTATAAGATGGGAGATGGAGTAGAACTGGAGAAAGTCAAAAGGAAAAGGACTTAGGAGTGACGATGGAAGAAAACAATCAACCAGTAAGCCATATTGATAGAATTTTTAGAGAAACATATAATTTGCTAAGAAATATTGGAGTAGCATTTCACTACATGGACAAAGAAATGATGAAGAAATTGATAAATACTATAATAAGACCCAGATTGGAATATGCAGGAGTAGTGTGGACCCCTCATAAAAGAAACACATAAGAAAATTGGAGAGGCTACAAAAATGGCTACAAGAATGGTCCCAGAACTTGAAGGGATGACATATGAGGAGAGACTAAAGGCTATGGATCTACCAACCTTGGAACAAAGAAGGAGAGAGGAGACCTGATACAAGTCTATAAATTGATCAATGGAATGGACCAAGTGGATAATGAGAAACTGATCCTGAGAGAAGAATATGACACCAAGCACAAGATCGCATAGTAAAAAGCTGAGAAAGGGAAGATGTCTGAGAGATATAAAAAAATATAGTTTCCCGCAGAGATGTATTGAGACGTGGAACAGTTTAGATGAAGAAGTAGTGTCTGCAACGAGTGTGCACACTTTTAAAGTAAGATTGGATAAGTGTAGATATGGAGACGGGGCCACACGAGCATAAAGCCCAGGCCCTGTAAAACTACAACTAGGTAAATACAACTAGGTAAATACACACACACACACACACACACACACACACACACACACACACACACACACACACACACACACACACACACGAAAACCTGCAAAAAACTACGAATGGAAACACTGAGAGAGAGAGAGAGAGAGAGAGAGAGAGAGAGAGAGAGAGAGAGAGAGAGAGAGAGAGAGGAGGGGGGATAGGATTATCACCTAACATGTGAGACTGATAAGTTCTCTCTCTCTCTCTCTCTCTCTCTCTCTCTCTCTCTCTCTCTCTCTCTGTAAGCTGGTGGCTGTGGCTGCTAAAGCTGACGAAACAGAGAAAAAATAAACCTTCATGCGAAAACTTAGGGCCGTACCAAGAGTCGCGAAGGCCAAGGCACGGACCTTCCCTTCGACCAGCAAGGCAAAGCCTTCACCCTTACCTCCAATCCGTACCAAGAGTCGCCGTGGAAGGTAGGGCCGCGAGAGGTCTGCCGCTAGCATGAGTTGATAACAGTTGTTTCGGTATTGGTATAACTGTAATCCGGATTGGAGGTTCACGAACGACAACAAAACCACAGTGCGCGCTACAAGAATGGAGGGAAGAAGCTGTGACCGGGCCAAACCACTCACCAAGTCATTTAATGACATTAACATTTTTTAATATTAAGATATTTATAGCTAAATAAAAATTCAAGATTTTAGCATCACCTGGTGCTCAGAGAGAAACTGACAATATGAAAAAGAGGCAGGCTCAGGTAGTGAGTAACAAGCCCACATGTGATCAGAGTTATTGAATATCTGTGTCCTCAAGCATTCCTTATTGAAACCTGGCTTGCCACACACTTTAATAATTTTTCTTCTTTTCAAGTTTTGTATATGTATGTTCTGAATGTTTATTGTTGTTGCTCAATTTCACTATGTATTTATAACAGGTTTATTCAACAACTTTACAGACTGCAGTGTTTTCATAATTTCCAAAATTCTTAACTTTCTTTTTTTTCTGTATCCTTCCATTATCCCTAAAGTGGTAATTTATCATTTGTTTGGAAATCACTGTCTTACAAAATCCATATCAAGAAGCAGTGGTAGTTCATTACAATTGTAGAGTTAACAAATTTGTATTCTTTGGGATCTGCTAGACCACAATTTGTATGCATTATCATTAAAAATTCCATAGTTAACACATTAGTATAGTCAATCATGAATTACATTAATCATGGCCTGAAATAGTTTGGATACAGGACTATACATCTTGAGAACTACTTACAATACTGTCAGTATACCTAGACTTAAATCCTTGCACATCACACCCAACTCAGTGAAAAGTTATCTGTTGACTTAGCTTTAACATTATTGCACTCAATGCTTATGTCACTCACTGTCTTTGTTGAGAGAGAGAGAGAGAGAGAGAGAGAGAGAGAGAGAGAGAGAGAGAGAGAGTTTGATAAGAAGTCCTGGGTTAGTGTGAAGTGGGGTGCTTGTGAAATTCTCTGTCTACATCCCTACATACATCTTTGGGGTTTTGTTTTAAACCTGCTTATACAGGCTAGTATTTACCTTGTGACTGGCTTTTCTTTGCATACTTTGACAGCCTTCTGTCTGTTGGCAGTTCACCAGTCACTTCCTATTCTCCATTAACCCATGCACATATTTGGTCTTTAATAGGCTTGGATGATGAGCTCACTAAAGAAAATATTTATTACCATGAAATAAACAGTGTAACTTTCCTGACAAACGAAAACAAGCTTCATAAAACAGCTAGGTGGCGAGCTTTCTGGATCCACTGCGTCCTTCACCTCGCGATTTTAAGGCGATCCTTCACTATTATAAAAAGAATAGTAACTTACATGGAAACATAACTATCGGTTTTCTGAGATTGAAAATATTACTTGATGTTGATTTTAGTTCATACTATTTGTTGGTTACTCCAGCTTACGAAAATTATGAAATATTTCTTCAAAGGTCATGTGGAAGACACGAGGGCACCCATGCCTTCCCTTCGACCTTCCCTCTGCTCTTCGTTCCAACAATGACAGCGACTCTTGGTACCACATTACCTTCCCTTCTACCCTCGACCTCAAACCTTCGTGACTCTTGGTACGGGCCTTATTCTTGTCTGCGATATAATAGTTACATATATTCATTTTCCTAGATCATATACATATCTAAGAAAACGAATGGCTGCTGGTTTTCTTGGGTACACTCATCTAAAACGCTTATGGCCCGCAAGACGTAATAATACGTCCCCGGACTGGAGGTAAGGCTTCTGGACGTATATATACGTCACCGGACTGGCGCGCGTAGCCACCATGACATATATATACGTCCCCGGACTGAAGAGGTTAATGATGATTGACTGCAATATAACCATACAAGGACTGAATTAACCAAAACACAAGAACTAGGTGTATGTCCCTAATAAACCTTGGTATCAAGTTTACAAATCTGCACTTCCAAAACTAGTCTGTTACTGCATGTGTATACAATTATTTTTTGTATCTATTTTGTATTTGAGTGAAATTATTTGGTCCAATATGAAAATAAAATCTGTAAAAAAATAAACAAGAAATTAAAATTTCTACTCCCATGATCTTCAATATACTGCAAATTATGAGGACCATCAATATGTTACTTAGCAGTTGGTAGAAAGAAAAAAAAACTTGTTTACATATGAATAATGAAAGGCATAATGAATCTCAAATACCAATGTATAGTAGCAAACTTATATCTTTAGAAAAAAGACCTACCCTACAGGAACATTGGTAACAGCTGTTGGTTGTTCCCATTCACAGGCATTCTCAACACCTGAAACTGAGGTGTTGTTATCCCCAATCACGATCAGAAGTTTGTCTTGAATTAGGATATAAACAGGAACTGTTCGTTTCCTGTCTCCTGAAAAAAGTACATAATCTTACTAATCTGATGTCATATACTTTTTGCGGATACTGTGTGTATATATATATATATATATATATATATATATATATATATATATATATATATATATATATATATATATATATATATATATACTGGAAAAGGTGGAAGCTCGAATTATATATGTATATCAATTTTAATGCAAGTTTAATTTTTGAGTTACTTGTGTTAACTTAAGGATGTAAAAATTCCATAACTAAGAAAGTAATGATTCTGTTTTGTAATCATGTGCATTGTGTATAATTTGTTGCATATTAATTATTTAAGATCATAGCAATACACTACAAATTTAGAATAAACTAAACTTTTTTCCTATTTAATTGAAAAGATTCGTCACTGCGGCAAGCCACTCTAGCACCGAAGCCATGAATGCGATAAGACTGCCTGCCGATGACCACCATCTCCCGCTGTCCCTGCCCCACTCTCAGTCCCCAGCAAGGTCATCTGCCTCTGCTGCTGCACTTGACAGTCAGGAACCTGCCCCCATGATGGAAGAACAGGAAATGACCATTCCCTCTTCAGGTGAGGAGGCTGTTGCACGTAGGATCCGTCTGCGGTTCCCAGGTGACTGTCCCCTTACTACTACGGCACGGAAGTATGAGTGGTACATAGGTCTCCTTCGTCAACACCCTGACGCTTCACCGTTGTTCAAGAAAGGTAGGAATGCCCCCTACATCACCCTTATAGACAGGCCAATGTCTGCCAAGGTGACGAGTGACGGTTTTAACGGGGTTATTTTGGACACTTTTGAGAGGCAGTCGCGTGTTGTCATTATTCATGATGTGCCCACATATCATTATTCATGATGTGCCCACATATGTGAATGTCAACCTAATAGAGGAACCTGAGGGCTTTCTCTGGCTGAAGAGGCGGACTGTTGGCGGGGCCTCTCGTCCACAGCTTCTCGAGGCAGTGCGTGGTGTGATA
Organism: Portunus trituberculatus; assembly: GCF_017591435.1. NCBI lineage: Eukaryota > Metazoa > Arthropoda > Malacostraca > Decapoda > Portunidae > Portunus > Portunus trituberculatus. Next base: position 12,933,824 of record NC_059272.1, on the reverse strand, counting down.
CCACAGATGGTGAGGTTCACAGGAGTGTATGGCCAGAAACATGTCACTGCTTACGCTCCAGAACCTGACCTGTGTCGCCGCTGCAGCCGGTGGGGGCACAAGGCATGGAGGTGCAGGGCGGCCCATCCTCGCTGTCGCTACTGTGCTGCCTCTCACGACTCTGATGTGTGCTTCCAGAAAATATCGCAAGGCCTCAAGTTCCCTCCCAAGTGCTGCAACTGTCTGGGCTCCCATAATGCCCAGTCTGGTGACTGCCCCTACAAGCCACGTTCACCTGGGGCCTCGCGTGGGCAGCCCTCTGTTGGTGAAGCAGCTGGTGACCAGCCGACCATCTTCAAGCCTGCACCACCCCCAGTGGGGAATGCTTGGGGTCACGCTGCTACTGCCTCAGACTTCCCCGCTCTGTGCCCTCCCTCCAGGACCACTACTGCCAGTCTTGCTGTTCCTCCTACTCCCACACCCAAGCCAGGGGATGCGACAGGACCCCCTGATGCCAGCACCCATGCCCTGCTTCAGGATCTGCTTAGTATGGTGGCAGACCTTACCACACAAGTGACCAGCATTGATGCTCGTCTTGGCAAGCTGGAAGCACAGCAGTGTTCTGTACAGGCGGGTGCCTCTGCCTGCAGTACTGTGCCCCAGGGCTCCAAGCATGACCATCCTCAAGCCTCCCCTGGTCCTGAAGAAGCTGCATCAGTGCCTGCTGAGGACTCTGACAAGCATGGGCCCTCCCATTCCCCAGAGCATGCCACGTCTTCTCCTGCTGAGGGTACTGACAGGAAAGGTCCCCTCTCTACTCCTAAGGAAACATCGGCCGCTGACAAGGTAACTGCTATGGACTGTGCCCCAGTGGTGTCTGCAACATCTGCTGGCTCCTCCACCCCACTCCAGAACACCCTTGCTCTTGGGTCACGCTGCTACTGCCTCAGACTTCCCCGCTCTGTGCCCTCCCTCCAGGACCACTACTGCCAGTCTTGCTGTTCCTCCTACTCCCACACCCAAGCCAGGGGATGCGACAGGACCCCCTGATGCCAGCACCCATGCCCTGCTTCAGGATCTGCTTAGTATGGTGGCAGACCTTACCACACAAGTGACCAGCATTGATGCTCGTCTTGGCAAGCTGGAAGCACAGCAGTGTTCTGTACAGGCGGGTGCCTCTGCCTGCAGTACTGTGCCCCAGGGCTCCAAGCATGACCATCCTCAAGCCTCCCCTGGTCCTGAAGAAGCTGCATCAGTGCCTGCTGAGGACTCTGACAAGCATGGGCCCTCCCATTCCCCAGAGCATGCCACGTCTTCTCCTGCTGAGGGTACTGACAGGAAAGGTCCCCTCTCTACTCCTAAGGAAACATCGGCCGCTGACAAGGTAACTGCTATGGACTGTGCCCCAGTGGTGTCTGCAACATCTGCTGGCTCCTCCACCCCACTCCAGAACACCCTTGCTCTTGGGTCACGCTGCTACTGCCTCAGACTTCCCCGCTCTGTGCCCTCCCTCCAGGACCACTACTGCCAGTCTTGCTGTTCCTCCTACTCCCACACCCAAGCCAGGGGATGCGACAGGACCCCCTGATGCCAGCACCCATGCCCTGCTTCAGGATCTGCTTAGTATGGTGGCAGACCTTACCACACAAGTGACCAGCATTGATGCTCGTCTTGGCAAGCTGGAAGCACAGCAGTGTTCTGTATAGGCGGGTGCCTCTGCCTGCAGTACTGTGCCCCAGGGCTCCAAGCATGACCATCCTCAAGCCTCCCCTGGTCCTGAAGAAGCTGCATCAGTGCCTGCTGAGGACTCTGACAAGCATGGGCCCTCCCATTCCCCAGAGCATGCCACGTCTTCTCCTGCTGAGGGTACTGACAGGAAAGGTCCCCTCTCTACTCCTAAGGAAACATCGGCCGCTGACAAGGTAACTGCTATGGACTGTGCCCCAGTGGTGTCTGCAACATCTGCTGGCTCCTCCACCCCACTCCAGAACACCCTTGCTCTTGGGACTATGGACCAGGATGCCTTTAATACTGTGGTGAGTCAGGTGCAATGTTTGGGGCAACAAGTGTCTCTCATGATGCAGCGCTTGGACACCATCACTGCTGCCTCCCGCCCTCAACATGGACTGTAAGCCCTTTCGTACCTTAACTTGGAACATTATTGGTTTACACACTCGTTTCCCTGATTTCCACTCTTATGTTATATCCAATAAGCCTGATATTGTTGCACTGCAGGAGCTTGGTCCTGAGGTGCCAGCACTGCGGGGTTATGTGTCTTATGTTCTCTCCTGTGCTGATGGTAGTAGCAGAGGTCTGGCAGTCTATGCTAAGCAGGGACTTCCCATCATGCTTAGGGACAAAGGTGTAAGCAATGGCATAGAATTCATTATTATGTGTTTACATACTCAGGGTGAAGCCATCCTGATAGCTAATCTGTATGTACATGCCGGTGGCTTTCATGTTGCTCACCTTTCAGAATGTGTACTGGAAGAAAAATCTATTATAATGGGGGATATTAATGCCCGGCACAGAGACCTTGGGAGTTACCAGACGACAAATGTGAATGGTGCGCAGTGGAAAGCTTTTCTTGATTCTGCTGACAATGTTATGCTGATTGGTGATAGTGTTCCCACACATGTTCAGGGTGGCAGGCTAGATTATGTAGCCTTTATCAATTTCCCTTTGCATTCTGCTGAAACTCATCTCCTCACATGCCTCCTCAGTGATCATTTTGCTCTGGAAACCACTTTTCTCCTTAACACTGCTCCTTACTTACAGCGGCCTTGGCTCAAAGTCCCAACAGCACGCTTGCCCCAACTTGTTTTGGGCATCAAGAATTGGTATGCTGGAAGCCAAAGGTACCTTTACTGATGCTGACTCTTTGTATCAGGGTTTGCTTTCTACAATTGTAGAGTTTGTCACTTGTGGTAGGATGCCTACCCAGGCACCTGCCAGTCCTCCTCCTACTTATGCTAGAGACCCAGTCCTCATCACCTGTCAGCAGAATTTAGCAGCTTACCAGGCCCGCTGGCAACAGGACCCCTCGGACAGTGATGCTCGAGAGGCTATGGTTGCTGTGGCGCGTCACTTGACTGAGCTTCGTCATCAGATGCGTCAGAAGTATTGGGGTGCCTTTTTAGCTAAGGTTCGTTCAACCAGAACACCAACTGCGCTCTGGTCCCATGTCAACCGCATCTGGGTTAAAGGTAGGAAAGCTGCCACTGTCCCTGACCCTGCCAGTACAGCACAGGACTTACTGAATACTTGGACCAGTGCCTCGGCATTGGCTGGGCTCCCTGCCTCCCACAGAGATGCCCTTGCTTGCCACAGACCTCACAGACTGGCCAGCCTGCAGTGCAATGTTTCTGTACTTGATGATACTTGTGTACCAATTACTCACGATGAACTCCTTTGTGCAGTCAAGCAGGGCCAGACCACAGCACCTGGTCAGGATGGCCTTACATATGATATACTTAATGCATTGCTAGTTTTGCCAGAAAATCCTACATTAGATTTTTTTAACATGTCTTATGCCTCAGGATGTCTGCCTCCCTCATGGAAAACTGCCGTTATCATCCCTATTCCAAAGGGTGATGGTTCTTTCAGGCCTATTTCTTTAACTAGTTGTCTTTGTAAGATGATGGAGAGAGTCATATTAAGACGGTTACTTTATAAAGTGGGGGATCTTCTGTCGCAAAACTTGCATGGTTTTATGAAGGGCCGCTCTACCAGTGACTGTTTTATTAAGTGCCTCAGTAATGCCAATGTTAACTGTCGTGCCTTTATTGATCTCAAGGGTGCCTTTGATAAGGCCAACAGGGATGTCATTCTTGAGGAACTCATGTTGAAGGGTGTTAAAGGAAAGTTATTGGGGTGGATTTGGGATTATTTGTGTGACAGGAAGGCAAAGGTGTGGCTCCAGGGGCAGTCTCTGCTGAAGGGAATTTTGACTTGGGTACACCGCAGGGGGGGTGTACTCAGCCCCATGCTTTTCAATATACTTATGGATAAAATTGCCAGATATCCTTTTCCCCAGGGCACAGAGGTAATTGTCTATGCTGACGACATCTTGCTACAGTGTAATGCTCCTAGGACCCTTACCTCGGCCTTAAGCCATCTTGAGTCCCTGTGTACTGACATGGGCCTTGTCATCAATGAAACTAAAACTAAATTTCAAGCAACTCCCAGAGTTTGCAGACCACCAAGCATAAATTCCATAAAAATCAGTCGTGTGCAGTGCTATAAATACTTAGGAGCTCAACTCGGTTTTACTAAGGATTCTCACTGTATTACCTATGTTCACAATCAATGTTTATTACGGCTTGCTCCCCTACGAGTACTAGCTCACACGGGCTATGGTGTGGGTATCCCAGTGCTTAGGATGTTCTACATTTCTGTTATCAGGGCTTTAATAGACTATGCTGCTCCAGTCTTGTTTCGGTATAGTCCAACACAGCTGAAACCCCTTGAGTACATTCAGAATGAGAGCATGAGAGTAATCTTAGGCTGCCGCAAGACTGCAAAGCTTGAAGTTCTCCGAGCAGAATTGGACCTCCCCACCATTGTTTGTCGAATACAGGAAATCACCTGCCGTGCACTGTGTCGGATGGCATGTAATGGTGCCAGCTAACCCTTGCGTTCCCTTGCCCACCTTCATGCTAACCCCAGGGCCCCTGCTAACTCTTACTTGAGACAGCTTTTAACATCACTAACCAAATTTGATGTCCTTGACTCCTACCTCAATGTTGTTACCACCTCTGGTTCCCCCTCTTGGAGACCTCACAAAGTCAGTGTAGATATAGAAAAACTTGCTGCTCCTAAATATAACTGGTTCCCACATGAACTTAAAGATCTTTTTATGCATAAATTGTCTAACTACTCAATGGTGCAGGCTGTACATGTTTACTGTGATGGTTCAGTGGATGGCAGCAAATCTGGATGTGGCCTGTTCATCCGCAACTACACCTCTCCCTCTGAATACACTGACACTGAGGTGTCCAAGAGGCTTCCTGACAACCTGTCCTCTACAAGGGCAATACTATATGCCATGCTAGAAGGTTTACAAATTGTCCTTCCTTTGGGGAAAGATGTTTACTTTTTTGTTGATAGTCAGGGTGCCTTATAGTCATTGTTGTCTCCTTCCCCTGCTGATTGTGATCTCATCAACAAGTGTCTTGGTGTCATTGATCTCTTGGAGAGAGATAATCTCAGAGTATGTTTCACCTGGGTGCCTTCTCATGTTGGCATTTCCCATAATGAAAAAGCTGATGTTCTTGCCCATCACTCCCTTACTGAGGACATTGTTGACTGTCCTGTTGAACACACTTATAATAATATCACGGGTCAGCTTAAACGTCATGTTTGCAGCACCATTGCTCATAACCTTGACACTTGTTATGGGAAAGGCAGTCCCAGTTCAGTCCATTATGTACATGTCTCCCACACTAGCAGTGTCACCTATGGCAGGAAGAGTGCCGCCCATGACCTTGTTGCTATGCATCTCAGGCTGGGTTACAGGTACTATTGGGAGGTCAGTAGGTCTGCTGCTGTGCCCTGTAAGATGTGTCACAGTCTTGCAGGGCACACACTTGCCCACTATGTCATGGAGTGTCCTTTACTGGTGCATTTCCGCCCACAGGGGAACTGGGACCTGCCACCAATGATAAGCTGGTTCTTCAACAATGACATCATCCCTGCCATCCTCAAGGATTTCCCACTTTTTGCTCCACCTTTGTAAATAATGTAAATATACTTAAGGTTATCTATTTTTGTACTGCAATACATTAGTTTTCTATGAACATTTGTTTGGGGGACGGGTGGCAGGCTCCTCCCATCTCCTTTGTTGTACTTTTTTTTCAACAATAAACTTATCAAGATTAGGTGAAAGCTCATTTTTCTGAATTGGTCTACTAATGTCTAATGAATTAATATCAAAGGATGTCAGATTTAATTAAAGAGAAACATACACAAGAAAATGGGAGTTTCTTTTGCTAATATTTTCTGTCTGTTTTACAATTTTTATTTTAAAAATATTTTTGATCGCCAAAATATCATCAATAAAATTAATAATGAAAATACACAAGATCAAAGGAGTAAGAAGTAAGAATTTAAAATAACTGACAAGAATCAGAAGACTGAGAAGATATTCATTCCAATTACTGAGTCATTTACCTTTGCAAATGACTTCAAAAGCTTCTAGAATTGCTCCTATTTCACAAACGTTCTCAGGACTTACAGCATCCCCCAAAACAAAGCCTCCCATCTGATAACGATCGCTCTCCACCAACTCATCCTGGTGTCCAGTGCAGTAATCACTATAAGTAGTAGTATCGGTATCAGTAGTAGTATCGGTAGCGGTATCGGAATCGGCCAAAATTATGGTATCAGTACATTTCTAGTACTCAAGTTTACTTTCATAGAATTCCACCGTATTCTCAGTTTCTCAGTTATATATGATCACTTTAAGGACTCTTTGAAGGTGTTTGTGTTCAGAATAGTGGTGATGCTCTTAATCACTGGAATCATGCAGAAGTTATATAATCCACATTTTCAACAAATAAAATTTAATGAATACTACATACCATCATTTTTCATTTAATTCCTGTGGATTTTCTCTTCTTCATACCTATGTACATATACTTAAGAGTTAGGCAACTGTAGAGGGAGGGCTAGTTGGCCCAAACAAAGTAGTCCCCATCCATAACTGAGTGATTATTATAGCTACCATCCCAATCCTTTTTTCTCACCTAATTTCTTTCTTAACTTGCCTTTTTAAAGTATAATACTCCACACTTTAGTGTGTGTGTGTGTGTGTGTGTGTGTGTGTGTGTGTGTGTGTGTGTGTGTGTGTGTGTGTGTGTGTGTGTGTGTGTGTATTTACCTAGTTGTAGTTTTACAGGGCCTGGGCTTTATGCTCGTGTGGCCCTGTCTCCATATCTACACTTATCCAATCTTACTTTAAAAGTATGCACACTCGTTGCAGACACTACTTCTTCATTTAAACTGTTCCACGTCTCAATACATCTTTGCGGGAAACTATATTTTTTAACATCTCTCAGACATCTTCCTTTTCTCAGCTTTTTACTATGCGATCTTGTGCTTCGAATGTCATATTCTTCTCTCAGGATCAGTTTCTCATTATCCACTTGGTCCATTCCATTGATCAATTTATAAACTTGTATCAGGTCTCCTCTCTCCTTCTTTGTTCCAGGGTTGGTAGATCCATAGCCTTTAGTCTCTCCTCATATGTCATCCCTTCAAATTCTGGAACCATTCTTGTAGCCATTTTTTGTAGTCTCTCCAATTTCCTTATGTGTTTCTTTTATGAGGGGTCCACACTACTCCTGCATATTCCAATCTGGGTCTTATTATAGTACTTATCAATTTCTTCATCATTTCTTTGTCCATGTGGTGAAATGCTACTCCAATATTCCTTAGCAAATTATATGTTTCTCTAAAAATTCTATCAATATGGCTTACTGGTTGATTGTTTTCTTCCATCGTCACTCCTAAGTCCTTTTCCTTTTTACTTTCTCCAGTTCTACTCCATCTCCCATCTTATAGATTCCCACAGGTCGTCTTTCACTCTTTCCCATTTCCATGACATGGCTTTTGTTCACATTGAATTCCATTTCCCACTTTTTACTCCATTCCCAGATCTTATTTAGGTCTTCTTGCAGTATTTCACAATCCTCTTTTGCTTTATAACTCTGCACAGTTTCGTATCATCTGCAAACAGATTTATGTAGCTGTTCACTCCTTCTGGCATGTCGTTAATATAAATGAGGAAAAGTATTGGTGCCAATACTGACCCTGTGGCACTCCGCTTTCTACTGCTCTCCACTTGGACTTCATATCTTTAACTACCGTCCTTATTTCTCTCCCCCTCAAATAATTTTCTATCCATCTCAATGTGCTTCCTTTTAAGCCACCCTTCTCCTCTAACTTCCATAGTAATCTTGCATGTGGCACTTTGTCAAACGCCTTTTTTAAATCCAAATAAATACAGTCAACCCATCCCTCTCTCTTGTACTCTATCAACTATTCTAGAATAGAAACTCAATAAATTAGTTACACAAGACCGTCTTTTCTAAAACCAAATTGGCTATTTGATATTAATTTGTTGTCTTCAAGGAACTCGATCCATTGTTTCTTTATTATTCTTTCACACATCTTGCATATTACACTAGTTAGTGATACCGGTCTGTAATTTAAAGGTTCTTCCTTCCTTCCACTCTTATATATGGGAACCACCTCAGCTCTTTTCCATTCTACTGGTACTGTTCCATTTTCTATTGAGCATTTTATGATGTTGTATATAGGACTTGCTAGTTCTTCCCTACATTCTTTCAGTATTCTGCCTGAGACTTCATCTGGTCCCATTGCCTTCTCTTCATCCAGTTCCTTCATTAACTCTTTTATTTCAAGCTTGGTTACTTTAATCTCTTTCATATAGACTGTCTCTCTATTACCCTGTGGCCTTTCAAATTTGGATTCCTTAGTAAAGACCTCCTGGAATTTTTATTTAATAGTTCTGCCATACTTTTGGGTCTTCCACCATCCCGTTCTCTCCTTTTAACCTTTCTATTGTTTCTTTTGCCTAATTTTTCCATTTATGAATCTATAGAACAATTTTGGTTGCTCCTTACATTTTTCGACAATGTCCTTTTCAAAGTTCTTTTCCTCTTCCTTCCTCACCTTAACATATTCATTTCTCGCTGCCTTGAAGTTTTCCTTATTTGTTGGATTTCTATTTCTCCTCCACCTTTTCCATGCTCCATCTCTTTTCTCCTTTGCCCTAGCACACCTTGCATTAAACCAATCTTTCTTTCCTTCTTCTTTAGGTCTATATTTTGGGACATATTCCCTGACTCCTGTTTTGTATATTTCCAAAAATAAGTTATATTTCTCTTGCATCATCTCTGAGTTTTCCATCTCCTCCCAGTTTACGTTTTAAAATAGTTCTTGAGATTCTCAATATCAGCCTTTCTGTAATTTAATCGGTCTCCTTTGTATGAATCGTCTCTATCTTCCTTTCCCTCTTCTATATCTATTTCTAATATTACATGGTCACTCTTTCCCAATGGGCACTTATATCTTATATCATCATTCATTTGTATACCCTTGTAAAAACTAGGTCCAATCTCGCTCTCGTCGTTTCCTCTGAATCTTGTGCATTCCTTTACTCTCTGGTCCATCATATTGTCTATCATTAGGTTCAGAATCTTTCTCCCAGGCTTCTTCCCCATACCACTTTCATAATTTTCCCAGTCCACTTCTTTACAGTTGAAATCTCCTACTAATATCACTTTTCTCCTTTCTTTAACGATTCTCATTAGACTCCTTATTGTGTCATCTATCATGTCTTTATATTCTTGATTGGTCCATGAATTTGTTTTGGTGGCACATATGTTACAATGATTGTTAACTCTTTTTATTAATATGCATCTTAATATACAATACTTCTGCTTTTCCTTCCCACATTCCACTTGGTTTATCACTATCTCCTTCCTTAACATTATCATGACTCCTCCTCCTCCTTTACCCACTCTGTCTCTTCTCCATACATTATACCTATTATCCAAGTCTATTTTGATTGCCTCATTTAGTTTTGTTTCAGCCAGGCATACAATATCTGGATTTTCTTTCTTTATGTAATCTCTTAATTCTAATTTACTTGATAAAACCCGTCTATGTTCGTATACATCATTTTTAGTCTTTTGCCTTTATCATTTTTAGTTAAACTTGTTCCACTTTTTCTCTTCCTTCTCGTTTATATACCATTTCCTTATCCTGTCTCCTAGAATTCTCCAAAAATGCCTTTTTCCTCTTCTGACCTTTCATTATTTTTTCCTTACTGCTGCTGCCAGTTCATTGTATCTCTTCCTTTCTTCCTCATTTCTATTTTTCTTTATATAGATATCCTTGCAGCCTTCTGTTTCTCTAAGTTTTGTTGTTCTATATAATATTTCTTCTGTTGCTGCTTGTGATTTTAGTAGTATTTTAATTGGTCTCGTTTTTCCTTCTTGATATGGTCCCATTCTGTTTATTTCTTCTACTTCCTCTTCCAAGTTCTGCCTATCTTCGTCGTTTAGATTCTTCAGTAGGTCTTTGACTGATTTCATTTCTTCTTTTTCTCTTTTTGGTCTATATTTTATATTTTTTCTTTTATTCCAAATATGACTACACTCTTCTTTTTTCTGCAATTTCTCTAACTAGATTTTCTTTTGTCTTGAGGACTCCTATCATTTTGTTTGTCATATTTTCTTCTTTTTCTTTAAGTTGTTCTTGAATCACCTCCTGAAAATCAGCCTTATCTTTCTTATCTTGGACTCTCCATGCTTGTACTTCTTTTTTAATCACGTTCTGTACTCTTTCCTCTTCCTTGTTTACTAGATCTTTCAGCTTCTCCTTTTCTTTCTCGGCTTTACCGAGTCCTTCTTCCATCTGCTTTTTGTAGTTAGCTACTTCCTTTTTTAGTTCTTCGTTTTCCGCTCTTAGCCTAGCTTCGTTTTCTTCCACTTTTATTATCCTTTCTCTCAGTCTTATAAACTCCTTTTCCTGTTCTTCATTCTCTTTCATTTCCATCTTCTCCTTTATCAGTTTATCTAGTTTACATTCAATATTGAACACTCTCTTAAGTAGTGAAGTAGTCGTCGTATCGAACCCTTCAAATACGCGTTCTCCCTCACCAACATAGTCATCATCAGCCCCTTCTCTATTCTCATGTCTGCATTTGGATGGAATCTCTTTTTCACTCATTATTCCTTGATAATTGATTTCATGCAAAGAAAAAAAAAAGAAAATTGAGTCCACACTACCTGCCCAGGCCACTGTAAATACTATACAACAGGTATGTAGTGAAGATCAGCTGATCGTCGGAACTGCGCCAGTGTGTCCGCCCTCAACCGTGTCTCTCTCGTGTGTGTGTGTGTGTGTGTGTATTTACCTAATTGTATTTACCTAATTGTAACATACGGGAAAAGAGCTATGCTCGTGTTGTCCCGTCTCCATATCTATTAATGTCCAGCTTTTTCTTAAAATCATGAATATTCCTTGCGTTGACCACTTCCACGTCTAAACTATTCCATGCTTCCACCCTTCTATGAGGAAGCTATATTTTTCACATCTCTCCTATAAGTGGCCATTTTAGTTTTTCCCATGCCCTCTCGACATTCTTCCATTCCACATACACAGATCTTCCCTATCCATTTTTCCATGCCAATCATCACTCTGTATATTGCTATCAGGTCTCCCCTTTCTCTTCTGTTTTCCAGGGTTGGAAGTTGCATTCTTTTCAGTCTGTCTTCATAAGTCAAATCTCTTAAGTCAGGCACCATTTTCGTTGCAGCCCTCTGTACTTTCTCTAGTTTCCTTATGTGTTTCTTTAAGTTCGGAGCCCACTGTATTGTTGCATATTCAAGCCTCGGTCTTATCATTGCAGTAATTATTTTCTTCATCATTTCTTCATCTAGATATCTGAACGCCACTCTTATGTTCCTCAATAAGTTCAATACTTCTCCAATTATTTTGTTTATATGTCTCTCTGGCGATAGGTCATTGGTAATTGTCACCCCAAGGTCTTTTCTTCATGACTGGTTTTATGTCTTCATTTCCTATCTTGTACATACTCCTGATTCTTCTTTCACTCTTGCCAAACTCTATTTTCTTGCATTTTGTCGTGTTGAACTCCATTTGCCATGTACAGCTCCATTTCCATATTCTGTCCAAGTCTTCCTGGAGTAGTTCGCAATCTTTGTCACATCTCACTTTTCTTAACAATTTTGCATCGTCTGCAAATAGGCTCACATAACTGGACACCCCATCCACCATGTCATTTATGTAGACTGCGAACATTACTGGTGCCAACACTGATCCCTGTGGAACTCCACTCTCCACCAATCCCCATTCTGATGGTCTGTCCTTAATTATTGTTCTCATTTCTCTTCCTACCAAAAGTCTTCCATCCATTTTAGTAAACTGCCATGCACTCCTCCTACCATTTCAAGTTTCCAGATCAGTCTCTGGTGTGGTACCTTATCAAAGGCCTTTTTTAAATCCAGATATATTCCATCAGCCCAACCATCTCTTTCCTGTATTACATCTATCACCCTCGAATAGTAACATATCAGGTTTGTCGTGCATGAACGCCCTTTCTAAAACCAAATTGACACTCACAAAGTATGTCATTTTCTCCAAGAAGTCTGTCCATCTAGTCTTCACCACCCTCTCACACATCTTAGCTACCACACTTGTAAGTGACACTGGTCTATAGTTCAATGGGTCTCTCTTGTTACCTGATTTATAGATTGGGACAATGTTAGCTCTTTTCCAGTCTTGGGGCACTACACCTTCCCTTAATGAGGCATCAATTACTTCACAAACTTTTTCTGCCAATTGCTCCTGCATTCTCTTAAAATCCATCCTGATACCCCATCAGGTCCCACAGCTTTTCTCACTTCTAAACTCCCCATCATGTTCTTGATCTCCTCCACAGTTACTTGAAACTCCTTCATAATCCCTTTCTGTTCCATTACCAGTGGTTTGTCAAAAGCAGTCTCCTTTGTGAATACCTTCCGAAAGCATCCATTCATAGCCTCTGCCATTTCCTGGGATCTTCACTGCATACTCCATTTACTTCTAAACTTTCAATACTTTCTCTATTTTTGATGTTGTTGTTCACATGTCTGTAAAAAGCCTTGGTTGGTCTTTACATTTATCAATTATATCCTTTTCTTGTTTCTTTCTTTCTTCTCTTCTAATCAACACATATTCATTTCTTGCTCTTTTGTAACTTTCCACTGCTTAATCCGTCTTTTCCTTCTCCACCTCTTCCATGCATCCTCTTTTCTTGTTCTAGCCTTTTCACATCTATCGTTAAACCAGTCCTGCTTTCCAACTTCTCTATGTTGTCTTATTGGTACAAATTTTTCTCACCTTCTTTGTATATTTTATAAATTCCTTCCACTTTTCATTTGCTCCTTAGCACTCTTGAATTTCATCAATTTGTCTCTTGAAAGAATTTCTTTAGGTTTCCAAAATCTGTCTTGGCATAATTCCATCTTCCCACTTTATATTCTTCATTTCTTCTAGATTTCTCTTCGTCTATCACCTTGAACTCCAAAACTGCATGATCACTCTTTGCTAAAGGGCACTCCACCCTCATCTCCTCAATGACCATTGGCTCTGTACTAAAGACCAAGTCCAGTCTTGACGATGCTCCCTCTCCTCCAAACCTAGTATCTTCTTTGACCCACTGAGTTAACACATTTTCCATTGCCAGTGTCAATAGTGTATTTCCCCATGTTGTCTCTGATCCTTCCATTGACCAGTCCTCCCAACACACCTCTTTACAATTAAAATCTCCCATCATTATAGTTCGTTCACAGCCACCCAACATTTCTTCCAGACATGTTCCTGTATCACTTATCATTTCTTCATATTCCTGTACTGACCATGCATTTGTCTTAGGTGGTACGTACACCACTATGTAGTGCCTCTTTTTCCTTCATTAGTTTCTGCTCTGATCTTTAGCACTTCTGCCTTTCCCATACCTTTTTCACTTGATCCACCTTTATATCTTTTTAACCAGCAACATCACTCCTCCTCCCATCTTACCTACTCTATTTCTTTTCCAAACATTATATTTCCTTCTCCAACCATCATCAGGTCTTCTCCCTCTCTCAGTTTTGTTTCAGTAAGACCCACAATATCTGGGTTCTTGTCCCTCAAGTAATCGTTGAGTTCTAAAATCCCGATATCACTCCATTTATGTTGGAATACATTACATTTCGCTCATATGTAAGTTTCTTTAGTCCTTTCTTGCTGTACTTTTCTGGGTTATGAACCACTTCCTCAGTCTCATATCCAAGATTCTCCAGAAAAACTCTTTCTTCTCCTCTTCTGTCCTCTCTTCATTTTTTCAAAGCCTCCTTTCTCAACTCATTTAACATTTCTCTTTCCTTTTCACCGAGATCTCTTCTCAACCAAATCTTCCTTGTTGTTTCCTGCTGGGCTAGCCTCCATGACTTCTCCACCAATTCATCTACATCCTTTTGTGACTTAAGTTTGATTCTTATTGGCCTCATACCTTCTCTTGTGAACTTTCCAATTCTATGGAAGTCCTCTATTTCTTGTACTAGGTCTTTTCCTCCTCCTGCACCACATTAATGATATTATTTATCACCTTTTTATGTTTTCTCTCTCTCCATTTTACTCGGTGTCTTATCCTCCTCCACACCAAATATCACCACACATCTCTTTTTGTCTACAGTTTCCCTCACCAATGTCTCATTTGACTTAATAACCTTCACCACTTTCTCAGCTATCTTCTCTTCTATGATCTGTTGATCTATAATTTCAGCAAGGCCCAAAGTTTTCTCCCTGACTCTTTGATTTCCTTTTCCAGACTTGCAACTTTGTAATTTACCTCCTTTCTTTCCACTTCCTGACTTTTTCCATTCAGCCTGCTTCTCCATCACTTTTCCTAGAGATTCTCCACATTTTTCGCAATTCACTTTAATTAGCTTAACTTCCTCTTTCAGTGCTGCATTTTCCTTCTTCATATCGGCACAGTCTTTCTTTACATTGTCATAACTCGTTTCCAGGCCCTCATACTTTTCAAACAGTTTTCAATTTTACCTTCTAACTCCAGAATTTTCTTCACATAAGCGCTCTTCTCCATTATTCCTTGAAACCCTGTGAAGTCTGATTCCTCTTTCGAGTTCACGGCCGCCATGTTGCGCAGACGTAAACAAACCAGCTGATGGCTCAAACGCAGGCTACAGTTTATATTTACCTTCACTGGACATTATTTTGCTAATCAACAGTTAACATGACTATATGGAGACGGGACAAACATTACCAGCTCCTTTCCCACCTTGGTTACTCTTAGGCAATGGTAACTGTAGAATTATAGATGATTGCTCTGGAGCTCAGCGACCACCTCCGCCATCGACGATGTCCCGTGTGTGTGTGTGTGTGTGTGTGTGTGCCCGTCTCCATATCTACACTTATCCAATTTTTCTTTAAAACTATGTACACTCTTTGCTGATACCACTTCCTCACTCAAACTGTTCCAAGTCTCAACACATCTTTGCGGAAACTAAATTTTTAACATCTCTCAGACATCGTCCTTCCTTAGTTTCTTACTATGCGATCTTGTGCTTCTAAAGTCATATTCTTCTCTCAGGATCAGTTTCTCATTATCCACTTCATCCATTCCGTTAATCAATTTATAAACTTGTATCAGATCCCCTCTCTCTCTTCTCTGCTTCAAGGTTGGTAGATCCATTGCCTTTAGTCTCTCCTCATATGCCATCCCTTTAAATTCTGGAACCATTCTTGTAGCCATTTTTTGTAGTCTCTCTAATTTTCTTATGTGTTTACCTATTTGTGTATTACAGGGCCCGAGCTAAGCTCTCTGTGTCCTGTTTCCTTGTCCACTCCTGTCATATCTCTCTTTCATCTGATTGACATATACCACGTCAACGACATCACTGCTCAGTTTATTCCACTTATCACTACTACGATGCGGGAAACTGTACTTTCTCACGTCATTTAGACAGATGTCCTTTATTAGTTTTTTTTCATGTCCTCATAATTACTTGTCATCTTAATCAATTCTCTGTCCAGTATGTCAATCTTGTTCACCAATTTATACATAGTTATCATGTCTCCTCTTGTTCTTCTCTCTTCTAGTGTGGTCAGCCCCAGCTTCCTCAGTCTTTCCTCATAGTCTAACTCCCTGAGTCCTGGTACCATCCTTGTTGCCAGCCTCTGTACCCTTTCAACCTTCTTCACATTTTTCTTCATATGCGGTGACCAGACGCAAGCTGCATATTCTATATAATATCATCTTCATCATTCCTTCATCTAGGTAATGGAATGCAAGGCCAATATTTTGGAGCATGTTATATGTTTTCCCAAATATCTTGTTAATGTGTTTCTCCAGTGACAGAGTGTTTTGCACGGTTACTCCTAAGTCTTTCTCCTCATTGGTCTCTTCAATCTTCTCACCACCCAGCCTGTAATCCCTGTTTGGTCTGTATCTACTTCTTCCCATTTTCATAACATGGCTCTTGTTTATATTAATTCCATCTGCCACTCTTTACTCCACTCATATATTTTATCAAGATCTTCCTGTAACTTGTTACAATCTTCCACATTCTTTACTCTCCTCATAATTTTGGTATCGTCCAAAACATGTTCATGTAACTGTCAATTCCTACTGGCATATCATTAACATAAATCAAAAACATGATGGGACCAAGCACTGACCCTTGTGGAACTCCACTGGTTACCTTCTTCCACTCGGACTTCCTTCCTCTCACCACTGTTCTCATTTCTCTTCCCACTAAGTAATTTTCCATCCATTTTGCTAGTTTATCATTTACTCCTCCAATTTTCTTTAGTTTCCACATCAGTCTATTGTGTGGCACTTTATCAAAGGCCTTTCTCAAGTCCAGGTAGATAGCATCCACCCATCCCTCTCTATGTTGTAGTATGTCAGTCACTCTTGAATAAAAACATAATAAATTGGATACGCACGATCTTCCTTTTCTGAAACCAAACTGCCTTTCACTCAGAATGTTTTCACTTTCTAGATACTCACTCCACTTAGCTTTAATTACTTCTTCACATACCTTGCACAATATACTAGTCAACGATACTGGTCTGTAATTTAACGGTTCCATTCTACTACCATTTTTATATATAGGCACAATGTCAGCTCTTTTCCACTCTTTTGGGACTATTCCTGTTCGTATGGAGGTTTCCACAATATCAAATACAGGGTTCAACAATTGATCCTTACATTCTTTTAGCAACCTTCCAGATATGCCATCAGGCCCAATTGATTTATTAATATCCAGATTGCTTATAATTTTCCTTACATCTTCTTTAGTAACCATGATGTCCTGCATTTGCTTTATCTCCGTTGGCCTTCTCCATAAAATGCTCCTCCTTTGTAAACACTTTGCAAAGTTGTCGTTCAAAATTTCAGCTATATCTCTAGTATCCTCATATACTTCTTCCCCATTTTTTACCTTTTCTATTGCCTCCTTTTATTTAGTTTTCCATTTATGAATTTGTAAAACATTTTGGGTCACTATCACAGTTTTCCACCACTCTCTGTTCATATTCCTTTTGTGCTGTTCTCCTTACTTCAACATATCTATTCCTTGCTGTTTTGTAAACTTCTCTTGATAATACATCACTGTTTTTCTCAAGTTTCTTCCATGCCTTTTCTTTGTTCTTTTTTGCTTCTTCACAATTTCTATTAAACCACTGTTTATTATTTAAAGTCCTCTTTCTGTGATATGGGACAAACCTCTTCACAGCAGAGTTATATAAATCCATAAATTCGTCGTATTTCAATTGCATATCTCCTTCCTGGTATACCACAGTCCAGTCAATTTCATTAAAGAATCCCTCATATGGTTATAATTTGTTCTAATATAATTTAATTTTTCCTCCCTGTGTTCCACAATCCTATCTGTGCTTATTTCCTTATCCAGCTTAAAGTTTAGGACATCATGGTCGCTTTTCCCCAAGGGACATTCATGCTCAATTTCTTCTTTTAGGGAGATGCCCCTGGTAAATACCAAATCCAACCTTGCTGCAACATCTTGTCCCCTGCACCTTGTTGGTGATCTCACCCACTGTGTCATCAAATTATTTGTTATTACGTTTAACAATTCCTCTGCCCGCTCTCCACCGTTTACCACTTCGTAGTCTTCCCACACTATTTCCTTCCAATTAAAGTCCCTGACTATCATCACTGTCCTTTCTGGTGAGTTCCTGCCTCGGAGTCCCCCTCTGGGGAGGGGACCATAAATGTCCCCAGGTCGGACTGCCCCTCTGCTGTCGACCTTGGGTGTCTTGACACTTCATCTAATACTTTCACTATCAATTTCTGCAACATTCGTGGCCTTCGTTCTAATTTTCAATCTGTGGAACACCACCTCTCCTCTACTAAACCTCATCTTCTCTTCCTAACCGAAACACAGTTGTCTGGGACTACTGACAGCAGCCCCTTTTCTGTTCCCTCCTACTTGCTCTATCCTCATTTTCAATCCAAAGCTGGATGTTGCTCATACGTGCGTAACGACACCACTTGCTCTCGTGCCCACAATCTTGAATCTTCAGAATTTTCTACCATCTGGCTAAGACTTCAATGTCACTCTCTAACTAAATTCATCTGTGCTGTATACCTCTCACCTAATTCCTCTGACTATGTAAAATTCTTTGACTATTTGACTTCCAAGGTGGAGCACATCTTATCTCACTTTCCTTTGCTGAGATCTCCATTTTAGGGATTTCAATGTTCACCACCAGCTTTGGCTTTCATCTTCTTTCACTGACCAACCTGGTGAACAAACCTTCAACTTTGCTATCCTTCATGACCTAGAGCAGCTAGTGAAGTTCCCTACCCGTATTCCTGACCGCCTTGGAGACACGCCCAACATTCTTGATCTTTTCCTAACCTCCAACCCTTCTGCTTACTCTGTTAAACTTTCCTCTCCGTTGGGCTCCTCCGACCACAATCTAATTTCCGTTACCAGTTCTATCACTCCAGTGCAGCCTCAGGACCCGCCTAAGCGGAGGTGCTTCTGGCATTTTAACTCTGCTAAGTGGGAGGAACTAAGGCAGTACTATTCTGATTTCCTTGGGATGATTATTGTTTTCATGTCAGAGATCCTTCTCTTTGTGCCGAGCGCATAACAGAGGTGATTATCTCTGGCATGGAGCTATACATTCCTCATACTTTCTCTAACCCTAAAGCTAAAAAGCCTTGGTTTAACTCTGCTTGTTCTCGTGCTGTCAATGATAGAGGCGGCTCACAAACGGTTCCGTAGCCATCCAACTGCTGAAACTCATGCCCTATATATTTCTGCCCGTAATCATGCCAAATCTATTCTCCAACTTACTAAAACTCTTTCATCAATAGAAAATGTCAAAGTCTTTCCAATTCTAACTCCTCTCGAGATTTCTGGCATCTAGCCAATAATATCTCTAACAACTTTACTTCTTCGTCTTTCCCTCCTTTACTTCATCCAGATGGCTCTACAGCTGTCTCTTCTTTTCTAAAGCTGAACTCTTCGCTCAAACCTTTGCTACCAACTCAACTTTGGATGATTCTGGGCATATTCCTCCTACTCCTCCACCCTCTGACTACTTCATCCCTAAAATTAAAATTCTTTATAAAGACGTTTTCCTGGCCCTCTCTGGCCTTGATTCTCGGAAGGCTTACGGTCCGGATGGAGTCCCTCCTGTTGTTCTCAAAAACTGTGCTTCCGAACTCGCTCACTGCCTGGTCAAACTCTTTCATCTGTGTCTCTCTACTTCTATTTATCCTTCTTGCTGGAAGTTTGCTCACATTCAACCTGTCCCTAAAAAAGGTGACCACTCCAATCCTTCTAACTACCGCCCTATAGCTTTGATTTCCTGCCTTTCTAAAGCCTTTGAGTCTATCCTTAATAGGAAGATAATGAGGCATCTATCAGCTCACAACCTTCTCTCTGATTGCCAGTATGGTTTCCGTAAAGGCAGATCTACTGGTGATCTTCTTACTTTCCTAACTGAATCTTGGTCATCCTCTTTTAGGGACTTCGGTGAAACCTTTGCTGTCGGCCTTGACATATCGAAAGCCTTCGATAGAGTCTGGCACAAATCTTTAATTTCTAAACTACCCTCCTACGGATTCTATCCTTCTCTCTGTACCTTCATCTCCAGTTTCCTTTCCGATCGTTCTATTGCTGCTGTAGTAGACGGTCACTGTTCTTCCCTAAAACTATCAACAGTGGTGTTCCACAGGGTTCTGTCCTATCACCCACTCTCTTTCTATTATTCATCAATGATCTCCTAAATCTGACTCAATGCCCTATCCACTCCTATGCTGATGATACCACCTGCATTATTCAACAGCGTTCAACAGACGCCCAACCCAACAACAATTAAATGACTCAAGGCGAGATGCTATAGGACGCCTAACTTCTGATCTTTCACTTGTTTCTGATTGGGGCAGAAAACCTGGTTTTGTTCAATGCCTCAAAAACTCAATTTCTACAACTATCTACTCGACATAACCTTCCAGACAACTATCCTCTCTTCTTCAATAACACTCAACTTCCCCTCTCCTCTACATTAAACACACTCGGTCTATCCTTCACTAAAAATCTAAACTGGAAATTTCACATCTCTACTCTTGCTAAATCAGCTTCCAAGAAGTTAGGTGTCCTATGGCGTCTTCGTCCATTTTCTCTCCCTCCCAGCTGCTTGCTCTGTACAAGGGCCTTATCCGCCCGTGTATGGAGTATGGCTCTCATGTCTGGGGGGGATCCACACACACAGCTTTACTAAACAAGGTGGAATCTAAAGCTTTTCGTCTTATCAACTCTTCTCCTCTAACTGACTGTCTTGATTCTTTAAGTCACCGCCGCAATGTTGCATCTTTATCTGTCTTCTACCGCTGTTTTCATGCTGTCTGCTCTTCTGAACTTGCTAACTGCATGCCTTCCCCCTCCTGCGGCCTCGCTGCACAAGACTCTCTACTTCTTCTCATCCCTATTCTGTCCATCTTCCTAATGCAAGAGTTAACCAGTATCTTCACTCCTTCATTCCCTACACTGGTAAACTCTGGAACTCTCTACCTGTGTCTGTATTTCCACCTGCCTATCACTTAAACTCTTTCAAAGAGGAGTGTCAAGACACCTCTTACGTTAACTGGACCCTCCTTTTAGATTTTTTGTTTTTCTCTTTCTTTTCTACTTTCCTCTTAACAGGGCCTGGCAACCAGCACTGGTTCTGGGTGGTATGTATTTTATTTTGTCCAACACTGTTGTTTATCCTTCTTCTTGGCCAGTGCCCTTGTAGTGTACAAAAACCAATCTAAATTTCGGGCCTTAGCTTTGTTTCCACCACACATTATCAAGGCCTCAGCTGCCACCTGAGACTTTAATTTCAATTTCAATGGTCTACTTTTGCCTTCCTCAAAAGCTCCTAGTCTAACACTTTCTTCTACCTCAGCATATAGGTCCTCTTCCTCTTCTGAGATCTTATTCAGTAAAGACTTAATCCTGTCATTTTCCTTATCTCTCCTATCTTGCCAGTTCCTGTTTGTTTCCTCCCTCAATCCTGTTATGATCACGCATTTTTTTTTTCAGCAATATCTCTCACTACATACTCATTTTCCTTTAATGCCTTTACCATTTCACTCTGTGTAATCACTTTATTTTCTTCTTCCTGCTTTTTCACTATCTCCCTTAAGGACTTTTGTACTTCCTGGTGTTCTTGCTTCACTTCTTTCATCTTAGCATCTATTAGATTAAGGCATTCCTCCTTCCCCAGGTCCCCTTCAGATATTTTCTTCTCCATTTCGAGGAGTTTAGCCTTCATCTCGTCACATTGTTTCCTTAGGCGTTTGTTTTCTTTCTCCATTTCAACTTTTTCCCTCAACAACTCTTTGTTCTCTATCGTTAACAAATAGATTTCTTTTTTGAAGGACTCGTTTTCCGCTAAGACTCTATCCAGTTTTTCTTCTATGGAATTAATGCTTAGAAACTTACTTTCTAATGCCTGGATTCTTGCATCCATGTCGAATTTTTCAAGCCCTCTTGGAGTGGTAACAAAACCTTCAAAGTCCCTGGCTGGAGTGGACATCGTGGTATTTATCGCCAGCTGATGTGTGTGTGTGTGTGTGTGTGTGTGTGTGTGTGTGTGTGTGTGTGTGTGTGTGTCTGTGTGTGTGTGTGTATTCACTGTTTGATCTGCTGCAGTCTCTGACGAGACAGCCAGACGTTACCCTACAGGCGAGCTCAGAGCTCATTATTTCCGATCTTGGGATAGGTCTGAGACCAGGCACACACACACCAGGACAACAAGGTCACAACTCCTCGATTTACATCCCGTACCTACTCACTGCTAGGTGAACAGGGCTACACGTGAAGGAGACACCCAAATATCTCCACCCGGCCAATCGAACCCCAGTTATCTGGCTTGTGAAGCCAGCGCTCTAACCACTGAGCTACCGGGCCGTGTGTGTGTGTGTGTGTGTGTGTTGTACAAATTATTTTCAACAAAGGAATGAATCATATGCCTATGAAATCATATCTTATTTTATTTATTTTTTTTTTTTTTCATTTTAATGTAGCTACACACATCCAAACAGACACAATGAAAGCACTAGTAACAGATGCAAATTTATGAGATGTTAATCTCACACACACACACACACACACACACACACAGGAGACTGATCTGGAAACTTGAAATGGTAGGAGGAGTGCATGGCAGTTTACTAAAATGGATGGAAGACTTTTTGGTAGGAAGAGAAATGAGAACAATAATTAAGGACAGACCATCAGAATGGGGCTTGGTGGAGAGTGGAGTTCCACAGGGATCAGTGTTGGCACCAGTAATGTTCGCGGTCTACAT